>NC_064629.1:201370249-201726857 GCF_023864275.1 Schistocerca cancellata
TCGCCACACTGAAAACCCACATGTGCTCGAGACGATATTCAGAACTGCGAGTTACGCTTTACTAGGTAGCAACACTACCTGGAGATCAAGGATGTTGCTATAAAGCTATTTTCCGCACGTGTTAGGCGGATACTAGATTGAGCCAATTATCAAGTTACATAATGTAGGCGCCATGGCTCCCTGGCAGTTACGAACGCTTCTGTAGGAGTTTGTTTTGTCTACTGCAAAACAGCTGATGCAATAGCGGTTCGACCAGGAAAAAGGCCACCTTGGGTAAAGCTATAAATCGCTCGAAGAAAGATGAGCAGACAGCTTGAGACATCACTTCAGTATTGTTGTGTCGAAGAATCTCCTGAGTCAGGAATGACCGACGACGAGGTGCGTAGGAGCGTTGTCTAGGCGAAAAACAAAGACACGAGTATCCTTTTTCCCATCGTTTTGTAACAATGCTGGAAGGATGCAGTCGTCACCGTAGCGACCTTTGGAATCTTGAGTAGCGTGAAACTTCCACAGCATTAAAATATTTCCTCTGTCGCTACTCTGCACTGGCGATAATCCGAAGTTACTTCAGAAGCTGTGAGCCTCCCAGCTCCTTTGTTGTATAGTATGAAATGCAGTACTGTAACTTAAACACCCACAGAATCAAAACAAGAGCCACTACCATGACAAGCGAGGTCGTCTTAAGGTCAGCTGAACCAAGTTCGCGATGGAGGTCGGTGTCAACCGAGAGAATCTCAATAACATTAGCCAGTCCAAAGTGTACTATGTGCAGATAGGATGCAGTAGCTGACACAAAGCTTAAACAGAGAAGTGCTGGAGAGTAGCGGTGTCGGTCCCTGTTACCGTATATCAGCCATGGGTCACGTGATTCACCCATGTTATTGGTTTTCTGTGGCGTAGTTCTGCAGTAGTTTAATCTGTAGCTCTCGTAGCGCCCTCTGTACCTATCGTGTTTGTCGGCCTATCACCGCTGAGTATACTGCGTCAGTATCTACATGTTCCGGTGGATATTTCATCAATAATTCTCTCTGGAATGTAAAAGAAAATTTGCTACTCCTTAAAAGTCTGCAGCATGTACAGGGTTATTATAAATGATTGAAGCGATTCCACAGCTCTACAATAACTTTATTATTTGAGATATTTTCACAATGCTTTGCACACACATACAAAAACTCAAAAAGTTTTTTTAGGCATTCACAAATGTTCGATATGTGCCCCTTTAGTGATTCGGCAGACATCAAGCCGATAATCAAGTTCCTCCCACACTCGGCGCAGCATGTCCCCATCAATGAGTTCGAAACGGTAAGGCTTCTGCTTTAGCCTTTCCCGTAAGATTTTCCAAACCGTCGGCTGTGGTACGTTTAGCTCCCTGCTTGCTTTATTCGTCGACTTCCGCGGGCTACGCGTGAAACTTGCCCGCACGCGTTCAACTGTTTCTTCGCTCACTGCAGGCCGACCCGTTGATTTCCCCTTACAGAGGCATCCAGAAGCTTTAAACTGCGCATACCATCGCCGAATGGAATTAGCAGTTGGTGGATCTTTGTTGAATTTCGTCCTGAAGTGTCGTTGCACTGTTATGACTGACTGATGTGAGTGCATTTCAAGCACGACATACGCTTTCTCGGCTCCTGTCGCCATTTTGTCTCACTGCGCTCTCGAGCGCTCTGACGGCAGAAACCTGAAGTGCGGCTTCAGCCGAACAAAACTTTATGAGTTTTTCTACGTATCTGTAGTGTGTCGTGACCATAGGTCAATGAATGGAGCTACAGTGAATTTATGAAATCGCTTAAATCATTTGTAATAGCCCTGTATAAGTACACACTGAACTAGGGGCCAAATGCGTCACCACCCGCGAAAAGAGTCGCCTCCTTCTTCTTTATGACCACTAAAGTGAGAGAACCTTTCCAGCTTTGAATCATGTGGAGAAAGAGATGTACTATTTCTTTATATAAGGAATAGATCTTGGATTTTTTTTGAACCGGGGAACTTACATAGCTCTGCCAGGAAAAGCTGCCAAATATTACTTGATAATTGCATTGCCAGATCACGTCGCCTGGCACAAAAGAAATTGTATGAAGTAAAAGAAAACGAAAACATTTTCACGTGAAATGATGTAAGAAGGGATTTATGTACAGATTACATTTCTTTGTTGTTCTGAACCTGGAATCAAAACTCTAAGCTTTCGCTAAACCGTTCTCTGTCATGTCTTTCCTCCCAGCATTGCTGCTCGGGCAGGAAGTAGGACAACGTGTGCAGAGTTTTAGGATAGGAGCAGGGTCGGTTTAATACCCAAGTGACACAAGCGGTCGCTTAGGCGGATGCCGAGTAGCTGCTCAAGGAGACGAAACAGTTAAGGTTCATCAGTCTCCTATTCATTTCCCGCTCCCCACCCCTCCCTCCCCCCAAGGTAGGAACAGAGTACTCAGTCTGTCTGCGTGTAGAGTCAATTCTGTGTGCAAGTGTAAGAAAGTGGCCTAAATGTGTGCGTAACATGTACCTGAGGTGGAACATGGGAACCAGGCGCTATTCGCCTAGTGGGATGCGCGAAACCGCCTAAAAATCACCTACACCTATGGCTGCCCAGATGGGTGATCACTTATGGGCGAGTGCAAAATTTCTAAGTAGGGTGTATCATAATTAGTAGCGAAACTGACAGGGATGAAAGTACACGATAACAGAAGCGAAAGCGTTCGGGTAAACGTGGGTCGCAAACGAATCGTTTCCGAGATAATTGCAAAGTTGTGGTAACGGGCCACCACTAAAATCAAATATAGTTCTAATTAGTACAAATATATTTGGAATGTAAACTTTTCGATTAAGTCTCTATCTAAATGGACTCAAATTTCATCTGTGAGATAGTGATGAATGTACCCTCAGAGGGAAGGAATTAAGCAATGGAGTTTTGTTCATAGCGACCGTTCTTCCTACTGGGAGTTCTCCACAAAACAGATTATTTTACAATACAGAAAGTTATTTTATTAATATTTTTCTCCCTGCTTTCGTAAGCTTACGACTCCTCCTGACTTTGGCTCTATGTGTAACTAGTGGTGAACCGAGTATTTCAAAACTCATGTTGATAAAGACAAGGTCAACACTTTCTCAAGAGCGATTGTGCAGACTGTCAAGTTTAGCCCTGTAAGCGATATCTTGAAGTCAACAGATTCAGGTTATATTTTGAAAAATTTTGCTGAGTTAAAGGCTAGAGAAATTTCACTGTAATGTTTTTAGTTTTTACCCCAGGGAAAAACTGATGGTAGATACACAGAAAAAAAAAAAAAGAAAGAAAGCACTGGGAAGACACGGTACATACCATCATAGGATATGTAAAGGAATTAAGTTGGAATTCTCTGTGACAGGTTACGACCCCCAGCGTGCACTGGCGTTGTTCATGTTTAGTGTTGTTACACGACCTAGTAGGGTATATAAGTGCCGTGAACCACATCAGATGTTGAGTGATGACTGTGAAGGACAAGGAGATACCGCAAACTCGTGTGGCACAACGTTATGAGTGCCTAACAGAGTTTGATAATGGCCCCATTGTGAGTCTCCATTTGGCCAACTGGTCGAATGGTATAATAGTCAGATATGTGGGGAATTTGGATTTGAGACTGGCCCTATGTTGGACTGCGTGAGAACGTCACGTCAAGCTTCCAGTCGACCACGACTGACCGCCACGAGTGAGGATTGCAGTATTGTGCAACAAACACATTGTAGCCCCTTCACATGTGTGATTACAGTCCGTGAACAAGTAGTGGACTCCCAGCAGCATTCTGTGTCATCCCACATCACTGGTTAGAGATTAGCAACAGCCAGTCTGGGGAATTACCATTGCATGCATAGGCTGCCCTTAACACCACAACATAAACAGCTGCGTGTCAAGTGGTGTCATGATCGGGTATCATGGATTGCGTCGCATTGAGTTCAGTGATGAATCACGGTTCTCGACTACCCTGGATGACCATCGTCGGCGAGTATCGCGGCGACCTAGAAAGAGGTACGATTCTTTCAATGTTTTGGAGAAGCACAGCGGTTTGGCGTCATGGTGTGGGGAGCTATTTTATATGACGTCAGGCCAAGGTTAGTAGTGACTGATGGAACTCTAAAGGCATCATAGTACGTCAGAAACATTCTGTGTCCTCATATGTTAGCTCTCAAACAACAGTATCGTGGTGCCATTTTTCAACACGCAATACTAGTCCACACATGGCACATGTCTCTATGAACTGTCTGTGGGTTGCTGGGGTCACAGGATAGTCACATCTATCCACGATAGAACATGTCTGGAAACAGCTCGGATATCAACTCCATCCCAGCGACAGTACCCGCGGTATGAATGACCCGTTACGACAGTTGTGGCCACCTTGCTTCAGGAATTGATACAACGGCTTTATGGAACCCTTCCAACCGAATCAGAGCATGCACCCAGGCCGGAGGGAATGCAACATCATGCTGAAGAAAAAGGCACATTTGAATTTAATGTCCCGTCGACAACAAAGTCATTAGAGACAGAGCACAAGCTCGGCTTAGGGAATGAAGTGGAAGGAAATCGGTCTTGTTCTTCAACAGGAACCATCCCGGCATTTGCTTTAAGCGATTTAGGTTAGTCATGGAAAGTCTCAGGCTGGATGATCACACTGGGATTTGAACTGTCGTATCACCGAATGCGACATCATACTGAGAAATAAGCTCATACTGATAAGTTTTTGTAAATTTAATTCGATATTGTAATCACATACCTCTCAACCTGTGTCGTTTCGTTTCGTCTTCTCCTCCTTTTCTGGTGGCAGCACCACTGTTTTTGTTGGGCAGTGTATATTGAACAAATGTATATGTATATATGACTTTATCATCAGTAACACATTACATCTCTTTCGTGTCACGACAGTTTTCTTTTTCAGTCACGAACATGAAAGTTTTGACCATATTTATTGATTTTCAGCTATTTTATGGTAAATTTTCTAAAATTTAGCTATTTACTGGTGAGTTTCCTTACATGTTGGTTGGTTGGTTGTTTGGGGAAGGAGACCAGACAGCGAGGTCATCGGTCTCATCGGATTAGGGAAGGATGGGGAAGGAAGTCGGCCGTGCCCTTTCAGAGGAACCATCCCGGCATTTGCCTGGAGTGATTTAGGGAAATCACGGAAAACCTAAATCAGGATGGCCGGACGCGGAATTGAACCGTCGTCCTCCCGAATGCGAGTCTAGTGTCTAACCACTGCGCCACCTCGCTCGGTCCTCACATGTAACATACAACCTACGGAGTTATTGTCTTATGTTAAACACAACAATATAAAACTACATGATACGTTTTAGATTTATGTCTCACATTTTATGATGGAAAGTGATTTTCTTTTTTTGTAAATTACAGAATTAGAAAGTTTTGTTATTCAACAAAAAGATGAGAGGACGTTTATACTTTCATTCTTTCCGCTTAGTTTAATAGACAGCACAGTTTACTGAAGCAGGAAAAATACAATAGGTCTAGTACTCTCTGCTTTCAATGAAAGCTAGATCTTAGAAATTTACCTTAAATGGAAATGAATTGTTTCTTCTGTTAATATTTGACGTTGGAATAAGGTTCATAAATTTATTTCTGTTACAGTGAACAGTCCTTGAAGGACTTATTTTTAAAGGAGAAAACAACCTACTTCCTTGACCACTAGATTTAGATCTATTTTTGAAAATTTAACCAAGTGTTGAAGGAAAGGCAACTACAGTTTGTGGGAAGGAGGGGGGGGGGGGAGGGGGGAGTGTTGTGTCAGATATATCGCTGGTGCTGCAAAATGTTCTCGAACTGGCCTGGACAGGAGAGCTGTTGACGGACTTGAGCTATGAAGTGGACCACGTTTGGTGACTGCACAGCTCAGTCTGTAAGAGTGATGGTAAAGACACCAATCTGCGTCCCTGTCTGGCACACAGTTTTCTTCTGTCTGGAAGTTCAGTAACAGCTTACATTACATTGGAGAATGAAAAATTAGTTCTTGTGCGCACATTTACTGTTAGTGTACTGGAACTTTGTAACTAAGAGAGAACAGTTATGGCTTACAAAACGTAGGGTCATTTTTATTCCTTACTTTACAGTACGTTCTTTCTACTTGCAGTCAGTATTTTTGTAAGTGATGTTTAGTAATTCTCCAAAAATCTAAAATACTAGCATACTGCTTATAAAACTTATGGCTGATATTATTGTTCTCTAACCTACACAAACATCCCACCACCCTAAATCAGTACCCTAATTTCTTTTCTTTTCCCTAGTTAACAGATTAACTGTTTCTTAAAGTTTCGGTGTAATTTGGCATAACTTTTCATACTGTTAAATGTCTGTTTCAGCTCTTGCGGTTAACAGAAGATATACTAGAGCAGTTAGTTCAAGATGACGCTGAACAGTGTGCTCCGGGAATTGGTAGAGTTTATTTGAGGAAGGTAAGAGAAGTGTAATTCACTATGAATCGGGTGTCAACAGTTTAACATTTAGTCCTGAACTTTTGATTATAATTATGTATTTTTCATCACTGAACTCATACTACATGCCTCAAAAAATGATTAATTTGCACACTAATGAAATATATAAGGCTCACCGGCCATTTGACCATCTTCTTCTGTGTGGATGCACAAACAGTGGCCGAGCTCTTACGGGGATCGGCAGTAAAGCCGCGAATAATTAGTATGATGGGCAGGGGCACTATGAATATAGTGCGGGACAATAAGTTGCAAATGTGGGTCTCACGGGAGGCATGCCAGAAATAAATCCCTGCAGTCGCACTATCCTCAGTGTCCTCGGCGGCTCATATGGATATCAGTAAGTAGGAGATCCCGGGTTCGAGTCTCGGTCAGGGCACACATTTTCAACATTCCCCGTTGACTTTATATCAACGCCTGTATGCATCTAGGGGTATTTATTTCATTGTAAATGTTTATATACCTCTTAGTTTTTGTTTCCTCATTGACATTATCAGTTTGATCACTATGAAAGCATACCTACGTATTGTCTAACTGGGTTAAAAATTGTAAATCTCAATGGTCTGCTGGTATATTGATTACCTCATGTGAATTTTGACATGCATATTGGCGTGGTACATATCCTGCACACTCGATGGTATAGTCATATACTAACCTCCTATAGCTACGCATAGTATCACTACCTACCCTTCCTTGGAGTATCACAATGTTTAAATGTAGCCCTCCATGCTCTCTCCCGGAGTTTCAGTTTTGAAGGAAACGCAGAAAATGCACGCAGCAAATAACTTAAATAATAATCATGAGAATTATTGCTACGGTAAATCCTGGAATGCATCATTATCCTTGGTTTGTACGCAAGGAAGCCACTACTTATGTAGCTGTGTTCCCTAACACCACAGTGCCTATTACTACATGGAGCACATACATCGTTTTAATGTGATTTTATTCCTTTTAGCAGAAATGAAAGTTTTCAAAAGTTAACAACTATGATTTTTAATATGTGTGGCCACAACTTCTTCCATCTCGCTTGCAGGTATAAAATACAGGGTGTTTCAAAAATGACCGGTATATTTGAAACGGCAATAAAAACTAAACGAGCAGCGATAGAAATACACCGTTTGTTGCAATATGCTTGGGACAACAGTTCATTTTCAGGCGGTCAAACTTTCGAAATTACAGTAGTTACAATTTTCAACAACAGATGGCGCTGCAAGTGATGTGAAAATATAGAAGACAACGCAGTCTGTGGGTGCGCCATTCTGTACGTCGTCTTTCTGCTGTAAGCGTGTGCTGTTCACAACGTGCAAGTGTGCTGTAGACAACATGGTTTATTCCTTAGAACAGAGGATTTTTCTGGTGTTGGAATTACACCGCCTAGAACACAGTGTCGTTGCAACAAGACGAAGTTTTCAACGGAGGATTAATGTAACCAAAGGACCGAAAAGCGATACAATAAAGGATCTGTTTGAAAAATTTCAACGGACTGGGAACGTGACGGATGAACGTGCTGGAAAGGTAGGGCGACCGCGTACGGCAACCACAGAGGGCAACGCGCAGCTAGTGCAGCAGGTGATCCAACAGCGGCCTCGGGTTTCCATTCGCCGTGTTGCAGCTGCGGTCCAAATGACGCCAACGTCCACGTATCGTCTCATGCGCCAGAGTTTACACCTCTATCCATACAAAATTCAAACGCAGCAACCCCTCAGCGCCGCTACCATTGCTGCACGAGAGACATTCGCTAACGATATAGTGCACAGGATTGATGACGGCGATATGCATGTGGGCAGCATTTGGTTTACTGACGAAGCTTATGTTTACCTGGAAGGCTTCGTCAATAAACAGAACTGGCGCATATGGGGAACCGAAAAGCCCCATGTTGCAGTCCCATCGTCCCTGCATCCTCAAAAAGTACTGGTATGGGCAGCCATTTCTTCCAAAGGAATCATTGGCCCATTTTTCAGATCCGAAACGATTACTGCATCACGCTATCTGGACGTTCTTCGTGAATTTGTGGCGGTACAAACTGCCTTAGACGACACTGCGAACACCTCGTGGTTTATGCAAGATGGTGCCCGGCCACATCGCACGGCCGACGTCTTTAATTTCCTGAATGAATATTTCGATGATCGTGTGATTGCTTTGGGCTATCCGAAACATACAGGAGGCGGCGTGGATTGGCCTCCTTATTCGCCAGACATGAACCCCTGTGACTTCTTTCTGTGGGGACACTTGAAAGACCAGGTGTACCGCCAGAATCCAGAAACAATTGAACAGCTGAAGCAGTACATCTCATCTGCATGTGAAGCCATTCCGCCAGACACGTTGTCAAAGGTTTCGGGTAATTTCATTCAGAGACTACGCCATATTATTGCTACGCATGGTGGATATGTGGAAAATATCGTACTATAGAGTTTCCCAGACCGCAGCGCCATCTGTTGTTGAAAATTGTAACTACTGTAATTTCGAAAGTTTCTCTGCCTGAAAATGTACTGTTGTCCCAAGCATATTGCAACAAACGGTGTATTTCTATCGCTGCTCGTTTAGTTTTTATTGCCGTTTCAAATATACCGGTCATTTTTGAAACACCCTGTACCATTGTACATACTATGCTGATAGTTTCTGATCCATTCTGGAAAGGATATGAAGATGTGGTACAAATTAAAACATTAGTACAAGAAGTACATGCCAAGCCCACATCAGTTACATTATCATAATAATAATTTAGACAGAACAGTAGGGTGCTTGGTTATGAAGCTCTTGAAATAAATGTCTGCAGATCATCAGTAGAAGATAAGTTTCAGATCGTTTTATCCGTTTTCCGTCGATCTTTAGACGCTTTTTCAAAATTCATGGGAGTGTATTCCATCTTTTCACTAAATGAAAGGCAGTTTGTTTTCTGCCACACTCATTTTGTTTCTTTTATTTACGAACCATCTTTAGTGGCGATTTCTGCTGTTGTTAATCCATGTGTCCCGTGCTACAGATGTATTTATTCGGTCTGGATACTCCAGCTGGCCGATTTTCGGCATTCTTTCGGACACATTTACGTGCACATTTCACTTCCACTTTTCACTGTGCATTGAATCCTCACAATACATTCTCCACGTCTTAAATTATCCCGGCGTCAACCTGCGATTACGTACTTTCCCCCTTCCTCCAGCCAACGGTTTTTGCCCCTCTGTCCTATCAACTCGTCTCAATTTACATCTCCTCAGTGTCACTGTCTACCGCTCTCTGTCAGTGCAATTATCTTTTCCTCTTCTTTGCGCCTCTCCTTTTTCCGCCCCCCATTCCACCCTCCCGCCACCACAGCATCACGGCCCTTCTCTTGGCAGCCTTGTCCTGCTGCCACTTAGTTCCTGTACGCTCCACCAGACTGTGCTCTTCTCTCCCTCCACCTATACCCTGCCACCACTCCATCCTCGACCGCAGCTCGTGGTCTTGCGGTATGCTTTCTCGCTTCCAGCGCATGGGGTCCCGGGTTCGATTCCCGGCAGGGTCAGGGATTTTCTCTGCCTCGTGATGATTGGGTGTTTGTCTTTCATCATCATTGACTCGCAAGTCGCCGAAGTGGCGTCAGCTAAAAAGGACATGCAATTTCGGCGGCCGAACACCCCATGGGGTCTCCCGTCCAAAAATGTCGTACGGTCGTTTCATTTCACTCCACCCTCCATACCTCATTTCGGATTGCTGCTTTCGTTCAACACGATAGTTGCATTCTGGTTTCAGCGGCCAGAGATTGTGCTCTAGTGTGCATGAGGTGTGAATGTGGGCGTGTTTTCTTTTCTAAAGGCTGTGACAGAAAGCACAGTGTGTAACAGCCTTTCCGTTCTGCCTGTCAGCACAGCAGCTCAACATATTGTCTATGATGTCACATTTTTGTTTTTATCTATGGGTACAGATGTTCTCCACACAGGGAACTGTTTCCTTTAATGCATGTACGCACTAGCCCAACGAAGGCAAACGAATGAAAACCAGTGGATTCGGCCGAACGTTGCGTTGGTGTTCGTCCTATCATTCTCACCAAACCAAGGGGTTGGGATCAATGGATTCGGCCATGTGGAATCGCTGTTGGCTCTGATAACTTGTCGAGGTCGCTCGCATTTTGTTGTTGTTATAAAGTAGCGTTTTAATAACGGTTTCATTGACCGATACTATGGAGGAAGCAGACGGTTTGACAGTCGTCATATCTGCAGAATTATTATTCTGCGATAAGCTGATCACCAGAAAAAGTAGAAGGGACGATGCTGGTGGACTACCTCTGTTTTAAAAAGTAGGTAACAGTGTATTGAGAGAAAAGTGTCTGACCTTAAAGCTGAATTGAAATAGGAGGTATTTCATACTGTTTTTGCGAATGAGAGCTACAAATTTTACTCAATATTCCAATATTTTACACACGATAAATACATACCCGTTCAACAGACGCAACAAGTCGCTATTGAACCAACGATCATTCGACTCGTCGTCCAACTTAGAATGTGGGTCGCAAGCCCAACTCACCACCAACGCTTTGATTTTACCGCCGGCAGTCCGCACCGCAACCAAGGCCAACCGTTTCCTTGGCTTCGATATCCCGCCTGTATGCACTAAGCAGATTTCGACCAACGAAGCGGTTGGTTATTGTTCGTTGGCATTCGTTGGTCTAGTGCGTACCCATATCTAGATGATGCTTCACCTACTCACATAGCCGAAAATTTACAAAGTTATTTGAGAAACGTAGGGATGACATAGTTGAGCTAGCCTCACGTCCGCAATTCTTCAGAACCGTTGTGGTCTGTATTTTAAGAAGAAACTAACAATTTATTTGCAAGAAATGGTTTATAATCCCATTACCTGCTATTCAGGGTTCATAAAATCATTTCCCAGAAGTATCTAAGCTGTTTCAGTAGTAAAAAGTGGCCTTGTACTGTGTTTGATAACTGCTCATGCTATTTACTGTGAGTTTAGAAATCAAAATGAGTACCAAATAAAAATCTTTCTTTTTGAGAAAGGCAGTTGAGATTAGCCCCATCTTATCCAATGCCCAAATATTGTACCTAGTCTAAAATTTATATTTGATTTGTGTACGAGGGGCGTTCAGTAAGTAATACAACACATTTTCTTCGTAAAGCAGGTTGGTTTTATTCAATATTCAGTACATCATATTATTCCCCACTCGTTTGGCTTCAAAACCGTATGTTTCAACGTAATTTCCGTTCAATACGACGGCCTTACGGCAGAATGCGTATGCCCCATGGTATCACTCTAGTGGTCAACGTAGGAGCCATGGTCTTGCTGCATCAGTAACCTCCCAATCATCAACGTACTGTTTCTCGCTGATTGTATGCTTCATTGGGCCAAACAGGTGGAAGTGGAAGGTGCGAATCTGGGGTGTTCAGGCCGGCCGAAGTGGCCGTGCGGTTAAAGGCGCTGCAGTCTGGAACCGCAAGACCTCTACGGTCGCAGGTTCGAATCCTGCCTCGGGCATGGATGTTTGTGATGTCCTTAGGTTAGTTAGGTTTAACTAGTTCTAAGTTCTAGGGGACTAATGACCTCAGCAGTTGAGTCCCATAGTGCTCAGAGCCATTTGAACCACTTTTTTGGGGTGTTCAAATGGCTCTGAGCACTATGGGACTTAACTGCTACGGTCATCAGTCCCCTGGAACTTAGAACTACTTAAACCTAACTAACCTAAGGACAGCACACAACACCCAGCCATCACAAGGCAGAGAAAATCCCTGACCCCGCCGGGAATCGAACCCGGGAACCCGGGCGTGGGAAGCGAGAACGCTACCGCACGACCACGAGATGCGGGCAGTCTGGGGTGTAAGATGGATGAGAAAGAATAGTCCAATGAAGCTTTGTGAGCCCCTCTCGAATGCACACATTGTGTAAGGCCTTGAGTCATGGAGAAGGGTAAGTTCGTTTACATTTTTGTGGCGACGAACACGCTGAAGTCGTTTCTTCAATTTCCTGAGGGTAGCTCAATACTCTTCAGAGTTGACCGTTGCATCATGAGGGACGACACCAAACAGAATAACCCCTACAGAGTCCCAGAGGACCGTCGCCATCACTTTAGTGGATGAGCGTGCGGCTTTTAACTTTTTCGCATGGGAGAGGTGGTGCGGCGCCACTCAATAGATTACCGTTTTGTTTCCGTTTCAAAGTGATGAACCCATCTTGCATCGACTGTGACGATCAGCTGTCACGATCCGCCTCGTAACGCGCAAGCCACTCCGCACAGATGGTCCTTCGTTGCTCTTTATGGTTTCCCGTTAGGCTGCTATGAAACCAGCGGGCACACGCCTTTGATTACCCCAAGCGGTGGACGAGTGTGCCACCACTACCAGCAGAGAGTCCGGTTGTGCATTGAGGTGTTTGATTATGATGTTTCGATCACCACGAATAAGTGCGTCCGTACGTTCCAGCAGTGCAGGAGTCACACCTGTGTGCGTCCGGCCGGCGCGTCGGATATCGACAGGTTTGCGCGACATTGTTGAGTTGATGATAGAAGCCTCGTCCAACGACTCACCGTGCTTTTGTTCACTGCCAGGTCTCGGTAGACACTCTGGAAGCGCCTATGAATATCTACGATGCTCTGGTTTTCCACGAAACGAAACTTAATGACAGCTCTCTACTTGGAACGCCCCTCCGTTACAGACCTCATTTTAAAGGCTACGTATAGCGCCGACACCTATCGGAACTCTATGAAACTATAGGGGTTGAATCGGGAATATTCCACGATGTCCCACAACAAATTCCGTATCTTTTTCAACCGAAATTGGCCAAGAGAAAAAATGTGTTGCGTTACTTACCGAACCCTTAAAATCCGTACCACAGCTCCGATGAAAACAGGTTAAAAGTAGTACAGGGTGAGCACAAAGTCTTCCTCTGATTATAAAAATGTATAACAGAATAACCGTTTGACATAATAAGTTACATTTGATGGCGTTACATAGGTTAGTGTTACTAGTTTTTTTAAGACCACTTACGTTAGTAAACCTCAACGTGTGCTCCCTTGGTAGCTCGGAGACTGTCGAGGCGGTATTCCAGTTCCCGCCATGTGTTTCGTAACATGGGTTGTATCACAGTACCCACAGCAGCTTGTATCTTAGCCTTCTACATCTACATGATTACTCTGCAATTCACATTTAAGTGCTTGGCAGAGGGTTCATCGAACCACAATCATACTATCTCTCTACCATTCCACTCCCGAACAGCGCGCGGGAAAAACGAACACCTAAACCTTTCTGTTCGAGCTCTGATTTCTCTTATTTTATTTTGATGATTATTCCTACCTATGTAGATTGGGTTCAACAAAATATTTTCGCATTTGGAAGAGAAAGTTGGTGACCGAAATTTCGTAAATAGATCTCGCCGCGACGAAAAACGTCTTTGCTTTAATGACTTCCATCACAACTCGCGTATCATATCTGCCACACTTTCTCCCCAATTACGTGATAATACAAAACGAGCTGCCCTGTTTTGCACCCTTTCGATGTCCTCCGTCAATCCCACCTGATAAGGATCCCACACCGCGCAGCAGTATTCTAACAGAGGACGAACGAGTGTAGTGTAAGCTGTCTCTTTAGTGGACTTGTTGATTCTTCTAAGTGTCCTGCCAATGAAACGCAATCTTTGGCTCGCCTTCCCCACAATATTATCTATGTGGTATTTCCAACTGAAGTTGTTCGTAATTTTTACACTCAGGTTCTTAGTTGAATTGACAGCCTTGAGAATTGTACTATTTATCGAGTAATCGATTCAGTTCGCCGACGTCAGCAACTGGTGTTCCAGCAAGCAGCAAGATGGAGCACCCCCCCCCCCCCTCCCGCTGCCCCTCCCCTCCACATTGGGCTTTGATAGTGCGTGATTTCCTGGATGAAACATTTCCGGATCGGTAGATTGGAAGGAACGGTCCAACACCCTGGCCACCCCGCTCTCCAGACATTACGCCCCTAGCCTCTGGGGCTATATCAAGGACAGAGTCTTCGTCACGCCATGTGCTGACGTCGACGAACTGAAAGCTAGGGTACAAGCTGTAGTGGGTACTGTGACAGAACACATGTTACGAAACACCTGGCGGGAACTGGAATACCGCCTCTCCGAGCTACCTAGGGAGCACACGTTGAGGTTTACTAACGTAAGTGGTCTTAAAAAAACTAGTAACACTAACCTATGTAACGGCATCAAATGCAAATTATTATGTCAAACGGTTATTGTAATAACAATAACAATAACAATAACAATAATAATTGTAATAAATTTTATAATCAGGGCAAGTCTTTATGCTCACCCTGTATTACCGACTGGCACAGAAAAACGTAAACATTCATTTATAGAGAATGTTATTTTCTATAAAACCAAAGTGTTTTTTCTATGAACTAAACTGTTTAAAAACGAGGATAACTGATGTTGTGCTAAGTAAAGATAGATAAGTTCGTCATATAATGGCAATCCTATTTTCTGGAAGCAAATTCTAACCAAGTAACAAAATCACCAATTCAGTATAGGTACAGCTGCCGTAGGAATTTTAGTTTAGTGGAAATTCGTTTCATTTTCTTAGTACAGATAATGGAGAATGACAACAATTGCATTTAATGTTTCAGCTGAATGTACTCACCAATTCATACAAACGGTATCTGGTGGGCCTAAAAGCAGCAGACTGTCTTTTGGTGTCTAAGATGAGGAATCAAGAATTTATGCGACTTGTTGTAGAGCCTACTGTACCTCGGCGGAAACCTGACCTCACAACATTTTTACATAAACCATTAGAGGTGAATTTACTTTTTTTACTTTATTTTATGATGTCAGTTGATTTTTAAGTTATTCTTGTGTTAAAGTATCTGTAACATTGGTCTGAATGTAAGTATGATTTCATTGTTCATAGCTAAATTTTCAGCACTGGCAACAATTCACCTGCTCCTTTTCCTTCACAAGTACTTCATCTGTTGGTAATGGGTGCAACAACAGAATGAAAAACGAAAAATATTGCGTGATGGTAGTGAAATCATCTGAATTAAATTATTTTCTAGAACAGTAGCATGTGTTACACAGATTCTGCCACATAGTATGAATGGTTAGTTTGAAACCAACTAACATATCTCGTAAGGGACACACAAGTCGCCGGAGTGACATCCAGTTGAAAGACTTACACCAGGCCGTTAACACAGACGAAAATTTTAATGATAATTAATACAGTTTTGGTGGAGACACTAAAAATACTCCATATGCCTGAAGTTACTGTTTTATTTACTTAAACATATTACGCCTACATCTACGTGATTACTTTGCTGTTCACTATTAAGTGCCTGACAGAGGGTTCAATGAACCACCTTAAAGCTGTGTCTCTACCGTTCCACTCTCGAACGGTGCGCGGGAAAAACGAGCACTTACATTTTTCTCTGAGAACCCTGATTACGTAACATCTGCAACATTTAGTGTCTTTATTTGTGGGAAGGAGGTATGTTCTTGTTGATAGTGTTTGGTTATCAGGCACCAAAATGCTCTTTTTAAAATCACTGATTTTTATAGTAGGATGAATATATCACTTCTTCTAATATATCACTATTCGAACGAAAATCAGAAGTAATGGGATTTGCTCAAGTAAGTTTGCAGGCTCAAAACGTAACCTAAGTGATCAGAAGTATACATAAAACTATCTGAAACATCACATTTGCCCATGTTTTCATCTCATTATGTTGTACCTGATGCAATGCTAGACGGCAGGTGAACTCCACGAAATCTTGAATGAGATTTTCACTCTGCAACGGAGTGTGCGCTGATATGAAACCTCGTGGCAGATTAAAAGTGTGTGCCCGACCGAGACTCGAACTCGGGACTTTTACCTTTCGCAGGCAAGTGCTCTACCAACTGAGCTATCCAAGCACGACTCACGACCCGTCCTCAAAGTTTCAATTCTGCCAGTACCTCGTGTCATACCTTCCAAACTTCAGAGAAGCTCTTCTGCGAACTGGTAGAGCACTTGCCCGCCAAAGGCAAAGGTCCCGAGTTCGAGTCTCGGTCCGGCACACAGTTTTCATCTGCCAGGAAGTTCCACGCAATCTTGTTGAGATGGTGCAAAATTAAAATTCTTTCTTCATGGGGATCTGCTGTGACGATAAATATCAATGGAGATTTCTGTGGCCTGACAAGTGTTTATTTACACATCGTCACACAAATTTTCATTCAGATTTCATTCAGGTCTCTCAAGAGATCAGTCCATAGAAAAGGCTCTTCACCCAATACCATACAAAATGAACTAGTGCCCTGTCGAATAAAGACACAAAAGTTTTCATTGTCAAACTGGATCTTTATCATAGGCACCACATAGATAGGGAAAGTCAGTCTGTGCTCCTCTGCAATGCTACTGTCAAGAGGACAAACAATGTCCTCTCTTTGAGAATCACATCAGGTGAGTGTGTTAATACCCACCTCAAAATTTCACCATCAACAATAAGTACTCCTAAACTTGCCATTCACCAGTCGTTTCCCATATCAGTAATCTACCATAGCATACTGTGGATTACCTCTCTGCAAAATATATTTCCAATGTTTCGGTTTACCACTGTCTGGTCGAGCAAGGAACTTCTGGAGTATGGAGATATCCTGACAAAATTTGATTTTGAACCTTATGTCCCATGAATCAGACAGGAAAATCGCACTTTCTGGTAATAATCCCCTGAAACATGCAGAGGTATTTTAAAATACCCACATTCATTTTTTTCTTGCGCCATTCATGACTGAAATGAAAAGGGAGGATGTGACAGTGATACACAACAAGGTATACTACACCACATTCTGCAAGACGGCTTATGGAGTATACATGTTGATGACTGAAATATAGATAAACTCTTTCTTAATTATTGGTGCTCTAGGACCAGCTGAAACTAGTATGCCCAGCGTACCTGTGATGTCCAATAATCTGATTGGACTGGATGCCCATTATTTCTCAAGAGTTGTCCACAATGCTTTCGCACAGTTTCTTGTATTGGTAGTTGATTTCTGTATGATAACCAGTCTACCCAAACCAACACCTACTCGTATATATTAGTGAGTATGCTTTAAGTTTAGTGGTATTTTGATGATGGCATGAAATATTTTTGAAAGTGTTCATTATAATAAAACCTAATATTAACATTTCCTTAAATTTTAAATAGGTGTGTTTATTTGTCCTTATATAATTAATGCAAAGCTCATCAAAATGACTAAACCAAGCAAACATATCGAGTTCTGTTGTTACCATAAAAGTTGTAGTCTATCTATCAATCAGTTATCACTCAGTCAGTCTGTCCCTTTATTTCTCTCTCCCTTTCCCTCTCCCTCTCCCTCACTCACACACACACACACACACACACACACACGCACACGCACACACACATACACCACCACAAGCACTACCACCACCACCACCTTGAATTCGCTATAAGGGTACTATATCATGTTACAAGAATCAGGAATATTTATCACCATTCTGCCTTGCAGATTCTGCATAAACAAGTATTTGCCAATTATTTTCATTCTACATTGTAGTTGTATATTTGATTGTATGGCTGAACCTTTTATATTTCAGCATTATCGTGATATTCTAAAACTGCTTCAAACCATTCTGCACCAGACCAAAGTTACCGAAGATGACTACCCTATTCTTTCTAAAGTGGTTCACGAGCTTCAGGTAAGTTTCTTACAGCTTAAAATAGTATTTTCATTGAATAATATCTTCGGATATCTTCAACATAATTAAAAGAAATGGGATTAATCTTTAAAGTGTTTCCATTTTGTGATATTAAATTACTGGTTATGATTAACATGTGAAGTATATAACTTCTTTTTCTGCAGAAAATATGTAGATTATTTCCATTACGCTAGTTAAGCCTTGTCTACAGTAACCTGTTAAAATAAAGCTACTCATTGAGTTAAAATGTATTTAAATGTGTTCTTCTTCATGCCTAGGATAATTGCTGTGCCATACGGCATTGACACGTAGTCATTAGAATGACGTGCAAAATTCAAAGAAAGCAAATCGTTAGTACTGAAAGACGTTTTACTACACCAACACTACAAAAATACAGACAGAGATGAATTGTTGCTTGTTTTTAAGAATACTCATTTTTCTAATGGACGTCAGTATCTAGAATAATGCAAATTCCTAGAGTTTTGCAGGGTTTGCAGATATTAAATTTCAAGCTCTGGTGGTCTGATGAAATCAGTAGGGAAACTGATCATTGCCAGTTATCAACTCTAGCTGCTGCATCACAGTGGATCATACACTAAACGTGATATTCCTTTCCCCAGTTAGGAACAATTATCTGCTGTTTCATAGGTTTTACTAGCAGCGATTACTTTACTGTAACATTGAATCTATTGACTCATGGCAACCAACGCTGTTGTAGTTTGTGCAGATGCGGACCAATGGATATGTTTTCAGATTTGTGTATGTTCCAGGTTACAACTCTGTCATGTTGGTAGTTATCTATAATCTGGTGGGTGAGCTTTGTGTCTCTATCATCTTGGAGTATCAGGAAGACATCATCTGCGTCGGTTAAGATGAGTGTTTTGAGGCCCTACAGGCTGATACCTGTTAGAGTGTGGTAGACATGCCACTGCAGGGGTTCCAAAGCGACCATGAACAAACCAGTGAACAAAGGGCAACCCTGTAGAAATCCTCTTTCTAAAGAGATGGGTTTCATGAACGTTTCATTCATTTTTAATGTCGAGGATGAGCCGTTGGAACACGAGGCGATGAGATCAGTGAAGGTGGAGTGAAGACCGAGAGCAGACATGTACGCAATAAGAATCCATAATCTATTCGGCAATATTTTCTTCCTAAGGTTAAAAGTCAGGTGGCTGTTGATTTTTTCGCCTGGCAGGTCATGTATATGAGATTTCGGCTATAATGAGCTAGAATTTTCATCACTGGTTGCTCTCCAGTGGCAGTTTGTTGATAAATGAGGTTTCAGTCTGCTGGTAAGAGCTCGCGTCAGCGATTTGAAGTTGGAGTTTTACAACGTAATCGGCCACAGAGCCTTTACAGTCATGGCTTTCATCATCTTTTGAATGAGTACCGTAAATCCCATGGTGAATTCCTCTGGTATGGTTGTACTTTGAAGCAGTTCGTTAATCATTTATGTGCAGAAGTCGCCGAAGAAATGCCAATAGCACCCATAAAACCATACGGGTAGTCCGTCCACGGACGGTGATTTGCGTCGTGGTGTTGTTTTTAAAGTTTGGCGCCGTTTCTCTGTTGTAAATCTGAAGATTATATTTCTATTTTGTAAGTCAGTAATTTTTGTCAATTGGTGCAATGCTCCTAGGTTTGAGGTGTGTGAGGTCTGTGATTTATTTAGAATACAAAATGATGTAGTGCTCTGGACGAAGAGCAACAGGTGGATTCCATATTGCTATATTTCCGTAAAGCATTTGACACGATAACATACAGCTGACAGTTAACAAAGGTACAAGCATACGGAATCGGTTGCCAGACATGTGAGTGGCCTGAAGATTTCTTAAGTAACAGAACCCACTACGTTGTCCTCGGCGGCGAATGTTTATCAGAGACAAGGGTATCGTCATGAGTGCCCCAAGGAAGCACGATAGAACCGCTTTATTCTCTGCATAAATAAAGGATCTGATGGACAAGATAAGCAGCAGTCTGCGGCTGTTTACTGATGATGCAGTGGTTTAGGGAAGATGTCATTGTTGAGTAACTGTAGGAGGATACAAGGTCACTTAGACAAAATTTCTAGTTGGTGTGATGGCAGCTAGCCTTAAAAGTAGAAAAATGTAAGCTAATGCAGATCAGTAGGGAATACAAACCCGTAATGTTCGAATACAGTATTAGTGTGTGCTGCCTGACTCAGTCACGTCGATTAAATATCCGGGCCTAACGTTACAAGGTGATATGAAATGGAACGAGCATGTGAGAACTGTTGGAGAGAAGGCAAATAGTTGGAGAGAAAGCAACTTCGGCCATGCCCTTCCAAAGGAACCAGTCCCTCATTTACTTGCAGCAGTTTTCGGATGCGAAAGAACTCTACAACTGAATGGCTGGAAGAGGATTTGAACCGTTGTCCTCCAAATTATGAATTCCGTGCCTTACCACTGTATCACCTCACTTGATCTTAAAGACAGATCAACATGTTCGCTGTTCCTCCTCCTCAGAAAATTTGGCATCTCTCTGTAGAAGTTCTTCCAATGGCCAAGCTTTACAAAACTCCATCAGTAGGAGCAAAATCTACTAATACTGCTCACATCACAAATGTGCTGACCACCTGGAAAATATGTTACGGCTTAAACTTTCTGTTAAGGGGGACATGCGCAGTGTCCATTAACTTTGTGTCCAGATTTTATCTTTAGTGCATGAAGAGGTATTTCCTCAGAATTATGTTAATGTCTATAGTCGAGACACACGTTATCTCTGTGAAACAGCAGTGCCACCCAGCAGGAAAAGACACATTGTCTGCCTGAGGTGCCAAAGCTAGCTATCCCATCATGGGCTCGAAAGTGAATGAATGTTCTATAAACTAAAATGCACGACTTACAATTGAACAACGCAACCTTTCGTCTTTTCCCGACCAGCTTTATCGCCCTTGAGCTTCTAGCAGACAGTCCATGTATTCACAGTGGGACTAACTTTGCACCTTTCAAACAGTGCAAGGTGTAATCGATTTGTGGGAATAGGTTGTATCATTTTTAATCATTTTTCTTAGTTGTTAATAAAGCATATTGGTGCAAAACACCCATGTGCCAGCTGTCATCTCCATAACGACCACAGGAGAAGACCTTCAGCACTTTGAAGATTAACAATGTTATCTTGCAATATTTTTGCCCACTTCCTCCATAATCACCAGCATCTCAGGTACAGATCCGCTATGTGAGTAATGACTAATGCTTAGATTATCAAAAGTGTTGATAGTGTTCCACTCTGGGTCATTTGGTCGACATTATTTCCATTACAGATCCGAAAAGACTAATAATTATCACAGAACACCCAATATGCACCAGTGTTCTTCACCCAGGTAAAGATCTATTGGCAGTAGGAAAGTAACTTCCTCTGCTGTCGTCTGTAATAGTAATGTGGGATGATTCTTAATTGTTCCTGATTATTTAGTTACTCCTTTGCCCTTATCATTGAAAATTAGTTGCTAGTTTTCACAGAAGTTGGAGCCCAGGAGTCACTCTCACCACTCACTGGCGTTTAACAGTCTTTTGTAAGTCTAAGTAATTTTATACTGTTGACTAGAGCTCCATAGTTTAATTGAGCATCTAGACAGATTGAATGGAACTCATCCCACTTTGTCTCATCAACTGATTTTAGTTGTAAAAACAGTTGTTGTATGAACTCCCTTCATAAACCTTGAGCTTCTACCTTCCACAGTCCATTACAATCTGATGCCTGCAATGACATCGATTAGAGGACAATATTATTAGCACATTCTGGAAGAGCAACAAAATTTAAGGAATGTTTTCTGTCGTCGATGAGTTTCCTCCCTACAAAGGCACCAGCAGAAATTTTCCATTCCCCAACTTCATCACAATGTTATTCATACTTCACGGTACAGTTTTCAGCTACCTACAGTAGGAATCTGATTGGGAAAAATAGTCCCAGAGCTAATATGAGGCTAGATATGTTGGGTGAGCATGACGACGTTGATGTGATTCCTCAAGATCAAAACAAAGGCCATCTGCATTCAAAGCTCATTGCTCCTCATTTTGATACCTATATTTGACATTCATAGCCCTAATAAAGTCCTATACTTCTTCTGTCACTAGTTGTCTTCGAGAATTGGTAACTGCTGATGATTTTTAATGACTGCCACAGTTGCAACATTCGGAAACCTCTGTTAACTTACTCTAATATGGTATCTAACTGCAATGCTCCAGTACCATATGATTAAACTCTTTTGGTGATGCACAGCTTGTATTAAGAATCGTGGATATGTACGTAAGCCTTTTTAGTAGCCTTACTGGAGCCTCGTGAAGCCTCAAAACCTCCATCCAGCTGTTCCACAATTTAATCAGAAAAATTTACAATGTTAAGAAGGAGGTCATAAACAAAAGCCAATACTTAACAGAGTAAGGAAAT
Source organism: Schistocerca cancellata (assembly GCF_023864275.1). Classification (NCBI taxonomy): domain Eukaryota; kingdom Metazoa; phylum Arthropoda; class Insecta; order Orthoptera; family Acrididae; genus Schistocerca; species Schistocerca cancellata. The sequence continues at coordinate 201,392,772 of NC_064629.1, forward strand.
TTTGCAACACAGATACAATGAATTCACAATTGGAGCTTGATTAGGAAATGGATTTAAAGCACTGCCATCTATGTACCAACATTTTTTTAAATAACGAAGTCTTAACACTTCCTTAACATCATTAATATAAACTAAAAATATTGGCAGGTAGTGTAAGTGAAGCCATTGCACTACTAGTCATATATTATAATTCACTGCATCATTTGAGACAATACAGATGCTATGGCAATATACATCTTAGGACAGCATATGGATACAATCCTTATTTTGTGCATTTGTTGTTCAATTTAAGATAAAATAATTAGTATGCTAATAGCAAATACTCAGCACCATTAATCACTTATGACTATCACATTTCCAAAATCACATCAGTTGCTCTTCTCCTGTAAACTCTCTCTCATTTACTCTGTTATTAAAACCAGATTTAATAGCAGTTGTATAAAGTGTAGCGGCTAAGATCTCAGACAAAGAAGACTACAGGTGCATGTTGCAATAAACAACAACTGCAATCCGTGTGATCTGTGAGTGACAAATACTGAAAATAGTAATAGTTAAATGCTCCACATAACATAAGGCTCTTTTCCTATATGCATCTTTCACGAATAATCTATCATTTGTGTGTTATAAACTTATTGTTAGTTTCATGAATTCATCTATATCATACTCTCACTACATAGAAATATTGCCACACAAAATATTATGTGTCAATTAATTGCTTATGTCTTTCAGAGTCTGCAACTGAGCAATTAACTCATGAACTTGTTTGTTTTATAAATAGTTCTTGTGCAAAAACAGGTTCTCATTCTTTTTATAATTTTTTCTGTGAGTAACTTCTTGAAAACGTAAATACATACTAGTTTTCCTAAGTAATACATTAACACATTATGTATAAATGAAATGCCAAGTGTCACCATTGTCGTGTTTGTAATTACTGGCCAAAGTAATAAAGTACTGTTATTAAAACAGAATAGATATAGAGACGATTATTTGAAAAACTGATACAGTAATGAAATTTGAGTTTAACTATAACAAAATAAAGAAAACAAACAAACTGATACAAATGTGCGACTTACCTCTGACTCAGACTCATATATGATGAAACTTCATTTTTTTAATAACCTGAATAGATGATTAGAAAATATCCAAAGTAAGAATCAGTAAAGGAAACAGATAAATAAAGAGTTTCTTACATATAGTAACTTTCTAGTATGATATTCGCAACCAAGAAACTTGAGGCTCTTTGTGGGACAGCATGTCCCCAGCTAAATTATACATTTTGTTTCACAAATGTAAGACACACACATCATAGTACTCTGAATACTCTGTAATGGATAGTATCAAGAAAATAGTGACCCAATGAACTAGCAAACACAATTTCAAGCTTTTTGCTTTCCAGATAATGTGAGAATGAGACTAAACAAGAAGAGAGTGACGTCAGAAGCTGAATGGTAGCTGCGAATAATTTAAAGAATTCACTCACACAATACCAAACATCCATTTGTTTTTGGCATGAACAGATAATGGGGTATTATGGTGAAAGCAAATAAATTTTCTCCACATTCAGTATGTCAATTCATTTTATAATTGTTTAATAAATCATTGCATTGGAATGCAATTTTGTCACTGATATTTGACTCTAATATGGCTTTTTGATAGATAGATATATATATAGAGATAGAATTAGGCAGATAGATCAATAGATACCTAAAACGATAGCTAGATATATAGATATTTCTCCTGCTTCATATCAAATTGTGCTTACTGTTCTGTATCATGACATTCCTCCAAACAAGTTCACTGACTAGTTTCACAATGTTACATGAAATGAAAAACTTAGTTAAATAGCTCTTGGAAAAAGATAAAGAGTGGAAGCCACTCATTATATGAAGCATTATCACTTCCAGACCTTTATTTCATTGTTACTTCTTATTGCATTGTTTGATTTATTTACTTCACATGAATGTCTGTTTCTTGAAAATTTACTGTATCATTCTTTTAGTTATTGAAAACCAGTAGTCATTGAGCAGTTCTTAAACTTTTGAGAATATAAGTTCGCTCTGTAGACCTTCAGTAAAGAAGCAGTTCCCATGCTGAAAATCTCAGTTTCAAGTCAATCATTTGTACTCAAATATTGATATGGCATGTCGATGACACAATAATGTTCACACACACACACTTTTTTTTAATTCCTGTAATTTTTATTATAATAAATGTTTTCTAGGATTTCCCACATATCTCTCTGGTCTTCATTCTTCCACATTAGCTTCATATTCAGATCACTCTGATCTCATACTAATCTTTATTCTTACATTGTCCAAGCATTTCACAGACTTTGTCAAAAGCCTTAATCTTCTGTAGTTGTTTGACCACATCACTGAATTTTGTATTAATCACCAACGGAAATGAAATCCTTTGGAGCTATATGATCCTTCCTTCCGTTTGAATATGATTTGTACTTCCCTGTCTAGGAATCTGTTACCTTAAATAACAAAACTAATGTTATTGGAGAAAATCAAAAACTATTTTCCACTATTTTAGCAACTTCTTAATAGTTCTTGGTCTTCACTGTTAAGTTACTATACGTTTTTACTTCGTTTTCTTTTAAGAATATATTGTGTAAAATCAGTCTTTTTGAGGAGCATATCATTTAGGAAAAGTTATCTATGAAGAAGATGGATCAGAACTTTCCCAGCGTTACCATGTGTTTTTGATCTCTCCATGTCAAAGACAAAAAAATTGCGCATGTTTGTTGAATGTGTGAACAATGTGAATGACCTGACAGCAACATACAATGTATACAGGACATAAGGGGCAGTCAAACGAAAACGAGACAGAAAAATCTAGGTAAATTGTCTATTACTTCAAAAGTAATAGTCATAACTGTTAATACATTTATCCCATTGTGAGACAAGATGGTCACCGTCTTCAGAGAAAAAGATTGTGGTTCCTTATGGAATCATGACTACACCCAGGCGTACATCTGTTCGTCTGAAGCAAATCGACAGCCACGAATGTCTTTCTTCAGGACTCCAGCAATCTGGAACTCTCATGGGAGAGATCGGGACTTAAAGATGGATGTGTAAAAGTTTCCCGGTGAAACGTCTGCAGAGAAGTCGAAATAACAGGCACGCCTGCTCCGGGAAAGTCATGATGACCTTTGTCTTTTACTGCAAGGGCCTACTGCTCATTGATTTTCTGCGAAACGGCGCCTTAATTAATGCACAGCAGTAAGTGGATACTTTGAAAAAAAATGAAGTGCACCTTCAGGTCCAGACGCCTAGGAAAACTGACGGGTGGCATCATTCTGTTGTAGGATATGCTCGCCCACATGCTGACAAGATTATTTCGACTACGGTATAGCAGTTTCGCAGGGAAGCCCTTATCATCCTCCATACAGTCCCGATCTCTTCCCGTATGATTTCCATATTTTTGGAGCCGTGACGAAAGACATTCGTGGCGGTCGATTTTCTTCGGACGAAGAGGTGCACGCCTGGATACAATCATGGTTCCACAGGCAACCGCAAACATTTTTTCCATAAAGGCACTAATCGTCTTGTTTCACAGTGGGATAAATTTTTCAACGGTTACGGCGATTTCTTTTGCAATTATAAACACTTTTTCCCGTACGTCTCGTTTTCATTTGACTGCCCCTTATACTATCAAAATAGACTACGAAGAATGCAAATGCTCTCACTTCACTGCTCATGTTCTGGCTAGGATGATGTAGGATGAGTCATGGATGGGTAATGGCATAAATAAAAATATATAAAAAAGCGACTGGTTGTTGTATTTCTGAAAATAATATAATGCACAGTCACGGAGTTAAACAACCAGCAAAATGGATAAATTATTAATAGGATAAAAGTTCTAGGTGGATCCTTCTTTTGGCGTAGTAACCAGTGTCATCAGAGAAAACTACCAAGCTATGCCTTTATAGAAGGAGGAGAGTTTAATCGCCCTTGAATAGATTGGGAAAAATCACAAAATCCATAAGAAGCTGGTGACGCTAAACTTCCTGTAAAATTGTGCTAACAGCCATCAAGAGCAATTAATGGAAACTGAAGGAACTATTAATGGAGGTCTTAATGTTTCAGTTTACTTTAACATCAAAATTCATCATTTATTTCATCTTGAATTACGATGTGTACACATACTCCATAGAATGTTCTCTTATGAATTAAAGTGCATGCACAAGATGAGACAATACTAGAGTGACACAAGAGGTCTAGAAAAATATATCCCTCTGCAATTATATTTTCATATCAATATGTCCCATGTGCATACTGGTAATAATCACATGATAACTGTAATTGAAACACTTTCTCCTGAACACAGTTAATTCTGTCAAACTATTTAATAAAATGCGAAAAATTAGGCACTTCCCCATTTTAATAATTTTAATTTAGTCATTTGATTAAATATAATTAAATCTTAAAAAGCACCCATGTAAATATTATCTTGTTAAACATTTATTCCTTTTAGATATAGACCTCTATACTTTACTTCAGTGTTGGCTTCACAGTAATGTAATGTTGCAACGTACTGGTAAAAATGTTTCTCAACCTCAGCGGTGACACAAACAAGTAATGCCATAGCTTTCTTCTACTATTGCATGGATCAAGATTTTGACAGACTTAGTAGCAAAATGAGTCATTTATTGCCTTACACCAGCAATTACCGAAGGTTACATAATATAGACCTTAGACAGTAGTTTTAGTATTCAAAAATTTCATAGGAAATTTCTCAGCCAATTTAAGCATGCACAAATACATTGTTGTATAGTGGGAAATATGTAGTATATTTATAACACTGATAAGAACTTGAAATTACACAGTGGCCACTTGGCCACATGCCCACAACCAGGAAGAAAACCCAAGATTTATGTTTTCCATTGTAGTCAACCCATTTGCTTCCACTCTCACTTAAAGACAACTAGCTAATGAACGTATTTCTTATAGCACCCTTATTAAAAGGTCTTGTGCTTTATTTAAAGATACTGCCATAAATTTTTTCTGGGAGATCTTAGGAACGTGGCAAAGTTGCTATGTTTTTAAAAGAGCCAGCAAACAAAAGAGTAAAACCTCATTGACTTTGAAGTTTAGAAGTCTACTGTAGTATCTACAAAAATATTAGAGGTAGAAAACCTATATCTTAAAGAGTGCCCTGGAATTTCTTCCAGACTGTCATTGCGAAGTACTAAGGAAAGGAAATAGTAGACCATCAGTACGGGATGTCCCGTTTATCTCGCTCACCCAAAATAACTTTTTCTGATGTGTTAAATGAAAAATTGTTTTAACTAGTGTTTTTAACATCACTGAGTAGTTCTTGCTGAAGGTATGCATTGTATGTATCCCCAAAGGTGTAAGAGATATGAGTAGAGGTTAAATATTTAAATGGAACTATGTGCATTTTATTCAAGAATACACTTACCCTCTCCAAGAGTTATTCAAAAATTTATCACACTGTACCATTTTTGTTAGTAAAACGTACATCTACAAACGATAAAGAGTGCACAGGATGTGAAGAAACCGAACGCTCTACTTCCCTGATTGTACACATTACGTACACAGTGTAGAGCTGTAGTACAGGTGTGGGTTTTGTTTATGATTTCCGACTCATGTAAACCCAAGTACTCGTCCTCCCCCCCCCCCCCCTCCGCCCACCTCATTTGTTTCTGCTTTAGCGTACGGTACACTGCATACCAGTGTAGTCATGTATCAGAGTAACTTAGTAACTGTATGGCGATAGTACACATTGTGAATACAATTTTTGTTATGCAAAGGTGTATGATGTACACGAATGATGATAAGCAGAAAAGCTGTTGATCTACGGAGAAAGTACTTTGACAGGAACTAATTCAGTAACTTAAGTTTTTATGTTCATTAATGTTAGTGAACATTATAATTATTACGTTATTATGTCTATCTTGTACTCTACTGCACATACCTGCACTCTAATTAGCTGTAGGCGGCGAAATTCTGTTTATGCGCAACTACTGTACAGCAGACGCTTCCCTGATAAGCCAACGCCTTCTCGCTGGATGTTTGGTCGTCTCATTTCTCATCTACGTGAAACGGGAAGTTTAAATGCAAGTCCTCGAAATCGTCGTATAACACGAAAAGACGAGGCTGCTGAGGTCGCTGTGCTCGCTGCCGTAGCCGTAAATCCTCAACTCAGCACACGACGAATTCAACACGAAGTTGGTGTCTCGAAAGTGCACATTGCATTCTGAAACTGCATAAATTCCATCCTTAGCATGCTCATTTACACAAAGAACTTCATGTATGACTTCAACAATAGGGTTCGATTTTGAAAGTGGGCTCAGCAACAACTTCAGACTAATCGTAATTTCTTCTCAGATGTTGTTTTTACGGACAAGGCGTCATTTTCGCACAAGGAATTGTCAGTATGAGAAATATGCATTATTGATCCATCAAAAATCCACGATGTCCACGACAGCTATAACATCAACGTCCATTGGAACGTTAATTTTGGTGCAGAGTTATTGGAGATATCATTATTGGCCCTTTCTTTGTAAATAGCAACCAAAATGGCAGACCATAGGCCCGCTTTTTTTAGACACACTCTTCCTGTTCTCTTGGACGCAGTACCTCTGAATCATAGGATGGTCATGTGATATCAGCATGATGGATGGCCTGCAGATAGCGCCTTACGAGCACGACGAATTCTGGACCGTAAATACCCTAATAGGTGGATTGGATGTGGTGGGCCAGTTAATTAGCCTGCCCGGTCTTCGGTCCTTACAACGCGGGATTATTGTCTGAGCAGTCAAGGATGCTGTCTACCAAAATGTTCCAACAACATCAGAGGACATGCAGCAACGCATTATTGATGCTTGTACAGCCATCACAGAAGAAGTAGTATGCGATGAAGCACGCCCTTTATCGACAGAGCGACCTTTTGTATGAAAGCCAATGGTCACCATTTTGAACATGTCGTATAAACGCTCTATTTTTAATGCAGTGGTAGCATCACAGTAAAAGTTACTACAAAGGGCTGTGTTACATCTGCATTGTCATAAGTACTGTTATACGATACTGTACAATAACAAGATCCCGTTACTGTAGAATGCCAGTACTGTTGAATTCAATGTTTATTGGTAATTTGTAAAATGTTGGAACTCTCCTGAAAGAAGTTAATAAATTTAGTTAATGAAATGCACTGAAGTGATGTTTAAATTAGAAAAGTTACGTATTATGTATCATTTCCATAGCTACTAGTTTCGTGGATAGAATGGTACAGTGTCATACATCTTTGAATAGCTCTTGGAGAGGGTGAGTGCATTCTTGAATAAAATGTAAATGGTGCCACTAAAAAAATTTAACCTCTGCCTCGTATCTCCTATATCTGTTTGGATACATAAAACGTAAAGCCTCGGCAAGAATGACCTAATGATGTCAAAATACATTGGTTGAAACAATTTTTTATTTAACGCACCAGAAAAAAGTTATTTTTTATGTGCAATAGAAATAGGACAACCTGTATATTGGGTGAGCATTAATAAAAGTGACCAACGGCGTGGATTGATTCCTGATTGGAATGAAGGAAAAGAGGTTCAAATGGAGGAAAAAAGGTCCTATGGACATGTGTCCAGAAATGCATCGTTGCCACGATAGATGGTGCTAATGAGTGAAATGTCCTCCGACCACGTGTCGTGTGTTCCTTCTGTGCTGCAGGCTGTGTGATTTACGCAGTGTATTTTAAGCAGCAGAATTGCCCGGTATTCATATCGGAAACAAGCCGAGATGGTGTTTGTGTACGGCCAAGCAGATGGAAACGGTCGAGAGTCAGCGCGGCTATATCAAAACAAGTACCCTCACAGACACCAAACACAATACACAACATTTAATGCCCTTTTACGCGGCTTGTTGCCTACGTGAATATACGACAATTCTGCTTCTTACAGCACGCTGTGTCAATCACACAGCCCACATTTCACGAGGAACCCACGGCAGTTGGTCAGAGGAACTGTCATTCGACAGCGCCATCTACCGTGGCAACAATACATTTCCGGACACACGTTCATAAGACCTCTTATACTCCATCATTTCCAGTCAGGAATCCGTTCTTATATATAAATATATATTTGCAGATAAGATGCCATACCTAGCACTTTTTTTCAAATTAAAGTGATTCTGTGTAGTGGTCAAAAACAGTTGTTTTTAACAAATAGTTAATCTGAGTTTAAATGAAACTAAGCATGGTATACCTTATCGTGGTTTTTTCAGATTTCGTTTTTTATTTCCATTTATTTACATTAAAGCATCTGAACTTAGTGTAGTCATCACACTGAATTTTGTATGAATATGATGAAAGAGTTACAAAATTAGCTAAATCATGCACACTATTAGGAAAAAAGTAATAGCTGATATATTTTAGTGAAATTGTATTTCCAATATATAGGTAAATTTATTTTGCCTCTAATTTCTTGTGTGGGATACTAGTAATAACACTGGGATTGTGTTATCTTAATAATATACATTTTTAGATTGATATGCTCATGACTAAATAAATGAAGATACTTATTAATGTAATTGTTGTTCCTAAACTGTTCTTAACATTAGCAAAGAGCTTCAATACTCAAATTTCCATCTTTTGCTGAACACTCTTTGAGTTCATAAACAATTTTATAATGATTTATTTAATAAAGAGATTACTGCTCAATAATAACACTTAAAATCTTCTATTCCAGCAGTGACCGCAATTCAGTAGTAACTGCTTGAACATTATGGGATGAAACGTGATTATTTGTAGAACATACCACAGAATAGCCATACTGCAGTTCTACATTGATTTTAGAATACAGAGTAGAGCACAAAAATTGAAGAGCTTGTTTACGAACTCATGTATCTCCATCTCAGACCAATGTTACATTTTTGTAACAAAAACTTCGCTATGTGTATTTTTTCTTTCATTTTACTTGCTATTTCATTTTGGAAACAGCATTTTCTGTTTAAAACTGTGTTGGAGAATGAGTGTCATTTAGAAAGTGATCTGTCCCACGCTGGTTTCCAAACACATTGATTGACGTCGCCAAATAGTAAAATTGCAGCTACGACGTTGCCAAACTTTTATTCATTGGCTTATATTCATAAATGTAAGGGCCAACAGAATATTTTTTTTACCAATTACGCTATCACAATACTGAAAACTGCAAGAAAAAAATGAAAGATAGTCAGTGGCAGCAGTTTTCTGTGGTAGATTTTGTGCGAATGTGCTGTAGGAGTAAAAGTGTGTGGTGCTACATTTTGCAGCATGCTTACAACCTTTGGCAAAGTGAGTAATGTGAACAGTTTTAAAGTAAATTAGGGGTTGACTGACAGACATTATGCCAAGCTTTATATGATAAGGTGTTGTCTTTTCAGTCCAAGAGAACGTAATTACAAAGGGAATAACCGTTGAATCTTTCTATCAAGTTTTCTATTTCTTTTCGTCATTTTCAGCCTAAAACTTTTTTTTCTACCCAGAAAATTCAACAGTGTTCGACATGTTTGTTTTTTAAGTTAAACTGATAAACATTGTACACGTTTTAATAACAATAAACAGACAAATCCTGTTGCTTTGCTGCAGAGTGGAGTGATTTAACTCGAAAACCCAAAATGTATCTTCTAAAACACACCATAAGATCCATGACTTTTCTTTCCATTATTTGCACATTTAGAGCATAGAAACAGAGCCATGAACCAAACAACAGGCTCCATGGTTCAATGTTAAACACGCAAATTAAAATTCGTTTGCAGCAAATTTTCATTTCTCGGAGATACATCATTTTGTAAATATGCTCTTCAATTTTTCATGATTTCTGATACTAGTTAATACTATTATTACAGAAGTTACGTATCCTTTCACACATTTTAATTACTTGACATTTCCTCTGTGTTGCTATATTACTACGCCACCTCATTTTAGAAGCAGCAGTGATAGAAATTCTTTTAAATGTTTTGCAGTTGGCTTACCGGGACATGGCCACAGGTACAGGATTGATGGAGCCTGATGGTGAAGGTCGGCCCCTATTGTCTCTTCAAGATCTGGAAAGTCGTGTAGTTTTTACACGTTGCAAGGTAATATGATAAGTGGAATATTTCACATTTCATTGGTAGTCAAATGCTGCAAACTAGTATTAGCTAGTCAGATGGTGTTTAAATGCCATGGTACTTACCCTGAAGCACAGACAAAGATGCATGCACCTCCATGTGTACGCATGCAAGCACATACATAGGCACACCGCCTTACTCACTCAGATTTAATACAAAAAAGTCAAGGATGGCATTTAGTTACAGAATAGAAGAGAACAGGGACTTATTTTTGAATTCAGTTTAGTCAACTAAACACAAATTATTTAGAGTTGCAGCATTATACTTGTACAGCAAATCTCAAAGTAAATGCTCTGATCCATAGTTATGACTGAATGTGACTGTTTTGCAGCTTCATGCATTTTTTGCTATCATTGTTTGGTTTCCATGTGTTCTTCACATATCCATTGATTAATTTGGTACCTACAAATGAATATATGTAATGTAATAACCTAAATTTTAAATTTACTTTTCGAAATGAGAAATTGGAGGAAATGAAGTAATGAAGAAAAGTAATTAGAACTCCAAACCATATATCTCTCATCCTTTGACAAAGTGCCGAAAACCATAGTGTTTCATAGATAAATACACAGACCACCTTGAAAGAGCTATAATTTTGTAAGATGATTGTATATGACACATTAAGGCTGTGACGGACCAGAAATCAAACTTGTCCCAATTTTATAATATTTTAGTACATAAAATAATGAAGCATTATTATTTTAACTTTCTAAACATACTTCTTTGACACATGTTTCCAACTTCGCCATAGCGTTTGTAACGTGGGAAAATTTTTTCAGTTATCATAAACTCCCAGTTATGATTCTGCTTTCGAATTAAGTTCGTATGCACAAAGGATTGCAACATTGGACAGGTAATCACGACCAGGTTTTGAAGCACATCCAGAAATACAGAATTAGATTTACTATGGTTTCACTAAATGACTATACATTGACGTTGGAACTTGTTAGTTGAGGAAGATCACGTATTCGCATTTGCGAATGTGGACAACCATCAGCTCTGTAATGTAATGTCGACAATGAAACTTTGTGTCGGACAGGAATCGAACTCGGTTGTCCCGTTCACCACGTATGCTCACCTTACGATTAGGCTATCCGAGCACACCCTACGACCAGACCCAAACTTACAATTTTCATGTCGTCAACCATATGTCAGCCGGCCGAAGTGGCCGTGCGGTTAAAGGCGCTGCAGTCTGGAACCGCAAGACCGCTACGGTCGCAGGTTCGAATCCTGCCTCGGGCATGGATGTTTGTGATGTCCTTAGGTTAGTTAGGTTTAACTAGTTCTAAGTTCTAGGGGACTAGTGACCTCAGCAGTTGAGTCCCATAGTGCTCAGAGCCATTTGAACCATTTTTGAACCATATGTCTACAACCTGCACACCTACGTCCATTATATATATTTCTGTATTGGGGAGACATTTCACCTGAAAGTCGCTTGCCCGGAATCAATAGATAAATACGATACTGCAATGCATGTTTTCTTCAGAAGTACGGTGCAACATTCTATCGGACATGTATAGCGGCTGCTGAGCGCTCCACTACTGTTGAGAGAAGGCTGAGTAGACGGACTTGTATATCGCGCACATCCGGTAAAATTGTCGTGTTTCCTGTTTTCACAGCGAATAAGAAAATTGTCGTGTCGGTTTGCGCGCACCATGAGTGAGAGCAAACGCCACGGAAATGCACCCAAGTCGGTGGTGTGCCCGTCGGGGACGATTCCCACAGTCAGCCGATAAACCAGCTGACGAGTCGATCGACTATCGGCCAGAAAGACGAAACTCGGAATACGAACTGGGGACCACCGCTGAGGATGGCGGAGCCGACGAGTGTGACGCTTTCCGCCACAACCTCTTCGAAGACGTGGAACCTCTACAGGCGCCAAGTGATTCTAGGGGCACAGGGAAGAACAACCACGACCCAAGAACACCATCTCCACTTTTCTAGATCGAATACCAGGGTGAAGACTGGTTGGACTTCTTTGAGGAAACTGCGACGCGCGAGATCAGCGCTACGTGTGTAAACAACGACCCAACGAGGCACTGGAGCATGTCCTCGACAGGTACACCGTCTCTGCACCACAAAGTAACAGCAGCAGCAGAAGAAGATAGCGACTATAACTGAGACACTCCTCAGAGGGCTGCCGTGGCTGTGCAGCATGGACAAAGTGCGCAAAGTTTCGGGGGTGTGGCTATTAGGCTGCATAATAAGACGAACAAGAAGAAACCACCGCTGTTTTTCTTGGCCGTGGACACAGCTGAGAGCCAGAGGTAGAGGAAGGAAGTCTTCGAGATCACCAAGCCTGTCTCCGCGGAACTCGACTCCAAGCCCCAGTTCAAAATGGTTCAAATGGCTCTCAGCGCTATGGGACTTAACATCTGAGGTCATCAGTCCCCTAGAACTTAGAACTACTTAAACCTAACTAACCAAAGGACAGCACACACGTCCATGCCCGAGGCAGGATTCGAACCTGCGACAGTGGCGATCGCGCGGTTCCGGACTGAAGCGCCTAGAACCGCTCGGCCACAACAGCCGGCGTGCTTCAGATGCCAAGAAAAAGACCACGTGGCAAAATACAGGGTGATTCAAAAAGAATACCACAACTTTAGGAATTTAAAACTCTGCAAGTACAAAAGGCAGAGCTAAGCACTATCTGTCGGCGAATTAAGAGAGCTATAAAGTTTCATTTAGTTGTACATTTGTTCGCTTGAGGCGCTGTTGACTAGGCGTCAGCGTCAGTTGATGCTAAGATGGCGACCGCTCAACAGAAAGCTTTTTGTGTTATTGAGTACGGCAGAAGTGAATCGACGACAGTTGTTCAGCGTGCATTTCGAACGAAGTACGGTGTTAAACCTCCTGATAGGTGGTGTATTAAACGTTGGTATAAACAGTTTACAGAGAATGGGTGTTTGTGCAAAGGGAAAAGTTCTGGACGGCCGAGAACGAGTGATGAAAATGTAGCACGCATCCAGCAAGCATTTGTTCGCAGCCCAGGAAAATCGACTCGCAGAGCTAGCAGAGAGCTGCAAATTACACAATCAACTGTATGGAGAGTCCTACGAAAAAGGTTAGTTATGAAACCTTATCGACTGAAATTGGTTCAAGCACTACCTGAACGTCAACTACCCGAGGCGATGGATCGGCCGCCAGGCAGCCCGTGACGGAGCACTTCATCACTGGCCTCCAAGAAGCCCTGATCTTACCCGCTGCGATTTTTTCTTATGGGGGTATGTTAAGGATATGGTGTTTCGGGCACCTCTCCCAGCCACCATTGATGATTTGAAACGAGAAATAACAGCAGCTATCCAAACTGTTACGCCTGATATGCTATAGAGAGTGTGGAACGCGTTGGAGTATCGGGTTGATATTGCTCGAGTGTCTGGAGGGGGCCATATTGAACATCTCTGAACTTGTTTTTGAGTGAAAAAAAACCTTTTTAAATACTCTTTGTAATGATGTATCACAGAAGGTTATATTATGTTTCTTTCATTAAATACACATTTTTAAAGTTGTGGTATTCTTTTTGAATCACCCTGTATACTGAGGCGACGAAAGTCATGGAATAGAGATATGAACATACATAGATGGCAGTAGTATCACGTACACAAGGTCTGATAGGGCAGTGCATTAGTGGAGCTGTCATTTGTAATCATGTGATTCATGTGAAAAGGTTTCCGACGCGATTATGGCCGCATGCCGGGAATTAAGAGACTTTGAACGCGGAATGGTAGTTGCAACTAGAGGCATGGGACATTCCATTTCGGAAATCGTTAAGCAATTCAATATTCGGAGACCCACCACAATGTAGTGAGTGAGAATACCACATTTGAGGCATTACCACTCACCATGGACGCGACATTGCCTAGAGCGCCTCTCCTGGGCTCGTGACAATATCTGTTGGATCCTAGACGACTGGAAAACCGTGACCTAGTCAGATGAGTCCCAGCTTAAGCTGGTAAGAGGTGGTGGTACGGTTAGGATGTGGCAAAGACCGCACGAAGTAATGGAATCGAGTTTTCAACAAGGCACTGCGCAAGCTGGTGGTGACTCCATTATGGTATGGTCTGTGTTTGCAGGGAATGGACTGAGTCTTCTGGTCCAACTGAAACAATCATTGACTGGGAATGGATATGTTCGGCTACTTGGAAATCATTAGCAGGCATTCATGGATGGAATCTCTATGCATGACGATATGGCCATGTCACTGGGCCACAATTGTTCGTGGCTGGTTTGAAGAACATTCTGGACAATTCGAGCAAATGACTTGGCCACCTAGAACATCGAACATTTATGAGACATAATCGAGAGGTCAGTTCGTGCACAAAATCATGCAACGGCAACACTTTGATAATTATGGACGGCTGTAGTGGCAACATGGCTCAGTATTTCTGCATGGGACTTCCAACGACTTACTGAGTCTACGGCACGTCAAGTTTCTGCACGAAGCCAGGCTAAAGGAGATCCAAGACGATATTGTGAGGTATCCCATTACTTTCGTCACCTCAGTGTATTGCTGCTGCCACGAAAAATGTGTCAAGTGTGGTGGGAAACACGCCAGTCAAGCTTGCACACTAAATAAGAATGACCGACCGACATGTGCTCGCTGTGGCGGATCGCATGTCGCAAACTGGCACGCTTGCAAGGTATTCTCACGTTGCAACAGCACCGATAAGATGACACAGAATTCGGAGCAGGAAAGATTGGTGGTAGCCGTTTAAACGAGGAAGAAACTTCGCCGAAGAGAAAGAAGACGCGGCAGAAACGCGGATTTACGCTCGGAGGCGAGCAGAGGCATGCCAGCAGCAGCCTCCCCTCCCGCGCAGCCGGTGCCCCCCACCACCAGTGAGAGTTGTGGAGGGGGAAGAGGGGCAGCGGGGCAACGCGCTGCAGAGCGAAAGCAGTCAGCGCCAGTGCGGCGCAGAAGCAAGTTGCATGTAAAGTAGTAGCTGGCGCAACAACGAGCATCAGAGAACTACCAACGTGCCAACATCGACGCTGCCCTAGAGGAAGCGGATTCGCGTTACAGGATGGCGCTCCACCCGGATATGAAAGCCGTATGCCTCCTGCTACGGGAACCATACCATCGACAGCCACAGGTTTGGTAGCGAGCGGCGCAGGCACACGTGCATGACAAAGGCCTCGCCGACAGAAGGTCGATCACTACACCTTCAGAGGTCACAAAACACTTCAGCAGGACGATCGCATGGATCGCCCTGAGATGGCAAGGAAGAAGAAAATGGTGGTCATCCGCGCCTCACAGACGATGAAGACCAACAGAGACGACAGCATCAAATCTAGCCAAGAAGTACAAAGCATCGATTTTGTCAACGGACACGGCAACATGATGAACAGTGAAATACCGGACCTCACGGAACTAGAGGTGACGCAGCGTGACAGTTACAAATAAAACTGGCTGTACTCCCGCAAACAGAAGAACAACAACAAGCGGTACACACAACTAACACTACCTCTGACCTTCCCTCCCATCACATTAGAAGACCAGCTGTTTTGGTCGGATTTCGGAGGTTTTCCTTGGCTATAAGGTGAATGCCGGAACTCTTCCCATTAACTCTCTAAATTAAATTTCCAATTGAGGAATTTAAGTACCTCCGTCCCCATAACCTTGCGACAAATACTGAACCGATAAACAAAATATATAACCTTGTAAATTCCCACGGCTGAGAAGGGTAGCCAGCAAGTCCTTAAACAGCCCGCTCCTCCCCCTCAGGGAGGAAACAAAAACCCTCGAAGAGTAGTCTCACCTAGCACGTGGTGAAGATAACGAGTTACGGAATCGAGATATCCTGCAAGAACGACGCTGAGATCCGTTAGAATACCGGACACCTCAAAGATGTCAACAGATCGATCGGAAAGCCTGAAGAATTACAACACATTTTCAGTTTAGTATAAGCGAAGTGGTGCTTTTTCCTGAAATGAAACTTGTGCGTTGGAGAATGAGAAAGACCTGAAAGCCGGTATGTAACACTTTACATACGAGCGAGAGGCGAGTTATAGATCGGAAGCTTCCACGATCGTTAGGTGGCTTTCCCAGTGATGGCTGACGAGCAGTAATTGTATTCCCAGAGACGGAGTCGGCTGCGAATAGCTACAAACATATTTTCAACGCGTGTTCCGTTTCTCAAGTGAGACCCTTGGTATAGTCGCGCCTACAGCCTCTTAGCGTAGACTGTCTTGAGCTCCATTTTTCTGTATCGACAAATCTGTCGAAGAAAATCGGTGCAGGAGTCATCTGCTGTGTTAATCAGTAGAATTTAGAACTTTTTCCAGATTGCTTTTCGGAAGTTATCTGTGCGTAGAAGTGGTATTCTCCATGAACAAACAGCGTGCATTACATGGCACATGATTGGCCTGAGTTGGGTACTTGATATTGGACAGTAAACATCATTTAGTCAGTAGTGTGTTACACATTACTTGACAAAAAGAAGGTCCGAGTTGTATATCTTTCCCGATCTTTCACTATCGAGGGACTCAGCGAGATTATTGACATATATCAGCTCTAAGTTGTTCGTATCACCCTATTGTTATTGTGTTCAGTCTAGCCCCATAGATTGCTGTGGTTGTTGAAGTCTCCAATGATAAAATTAACTTTGACGTAGTTACATTTTCTACATTGCCTCTAGAGAAATCTGCATTCAATGATTTTCATATTAAGGGGACAGTAATGCGACGTAGTTCTACAGTCAGCACTATCTGAAGGTTTTGTGTAGCAAATACTGCACTGCCGTATTGTCTGTGTAACCTTGTACCACAACTCTCCTTCGATGTTGTTTTCTGTAGTCCATCTCTATGGGTGACATGTTGGTAGGGGACACCGGAGCTGTATTTGTGGCATAGGTTTTGTGATAGACCTTGTTTGTATGCAGACCGACCCTCTATGTTAATAGAGATGATTGTCATTTTTGCTCATGAGAATGTCCTCCAGCTAATCACAAGACTAAATTAATATGATGCTTCTGAAATGAATCATTTAACTGGCGTACGTTATTGGCGAGAGAACGCTTGAATGTGTTGGAATCTCAAGGTAGGGCCATTCTTTGGGGAGGTTCCTTTCATGTAGCTTTAATGCAACTAAGGGAGCAGCAGTACTTTTCTCCAGAACAGTGTTTTTCCTTCTAATATAGTAGGTTGCATTTATCTGGTTTAGGCACAAATACATTATCTGAATAAAAAGTATTTGGCCACCTTTTTGTGGACATTAACATGAGATGTGTCCATCCTTCGAGTTTATGACGGCTAGAAATCTGATGGGAACACTTTCAATTTAATGTCTGAATGTCTGTGGAAGAATGGCTGCCCATTCTTCATCAAGATCCGCAACCAGATGAGGTAGTGGTCTTGGACGCTGGGGTCTGCAGTGAAGTTAAAGTTCCAGCTCATCCCAAAAGTGTTTCATCGAGTTCAGATCAGGACTGTGGACAGACCAGTGGATTTCAGAAATGTTACTGTCCACAAACCATTGTCTCACAGCTGCTTCTTCATGACGGGGTACATTGTCATACGCCTAAAACCAATTTTCGTCTCCGAACTACTCCCCTACTGTACATAGCAGACAATGCAATAAAAACTGTTCATATCCTTTTGCATTTAGCTTTTTCATGAGCGCAATAAGAGGACCTCACCGTAACCACGAAAAGCACCCCTATACCATAATACCACCTTCTGCATTCTTCAAAATGGTTCAAATGGCTCTGAACACTATGGGACATAACTTCTAAGCTCATCAGTTCCCTAGAACTTAGAACTACTTAAACCTAACTTAACCTAAGGACATCACATGCATCCATGCCCGAGGCAGGATTCGAACCTGCGACCGTAGCGGTCGCGCGGTTCCAGACTATAGCGCCTAGAACCGCTCGGCCACCCCGGCCGGCTGCATTCTTCACTTTTGCCACTACACATAATGGCAGGTAACTTTCTTCAGCCATTGGCCAAACTCAAGCCCTTCCATCGAACTGCCACAGTGTACTGCGTGATTCCTCACTCCAGATCCTTCATTTCTTGCCATCACTGGCTAGTGGCATTGCTCTTTTGATCAAGCGCCGTTTAGAATCGACTTACAGAAATGTGTGGGTGTGAAGAACTCCCTACGAATAGTCATATTGGACTGCTGGTAGCACTTTGGAACTCACAAGTGATTCCTTCCATTGATTTCATGCGATTTTGCACAACCAGATCCCTCCGAATTGCTCGACAGTTCCTGTCCGCCAGTACATGGGGGTCTGCCTGCTCTTAGTTTATCTGTAGTTGTCTCTCTGTGTTTCCACTTCACAATCACATCACCAACAATCGACTTGGACAGCATTAGAGGGGTTCGGATGGCCCTCATGGATTTGTTACTCTGGTGATATCCAATGACTAACCGATGATCAAAGTCAATGAGCTCTCCTGATGGACCCATTCCGCTGTTACTGTCTCTCTACATCCCACACAAGCTGCTGAGCGAACATACTGGGATCCTGTGCCCAGACTGTGGAGGAGGTTAAATCGGTAGTTTGTTCCTCCAGTAGTCAGATGAGAGTGTGGTGCAGTTACAGATGATTGTCAGTGCTGTTCTCTTCGGTAAAGTCTTGAGGGCAGTGCTGACCTGCTATTATGCTTCGTGAATAGCAAGTCAGGCCAGCGTGTGCTGCTGTGTCGATGCTTCTTGTGCTACAGGGCCCGAATGTGCCTGTTGAACCAACTTTCCTTCTCGCTGGAGAAAGTCTGGACATCTCATGGAAGCATTCTCGAAGACTAGTAACGCCCGCCAGTTGATGGACCAATTCCGTCGAATAGTCTGGATGGAGGTGGCGAGCCAACTTAATAGCTTGGTTCTGGGCACTTTGAAGACGTCCTATGTATTGGTCTGCAGCATTCCCCAGACGACCGCCACGTACTCGAAGAGCAGCCATACAAACGATCTGTAGATGGTCAGACTGACGTCAGGAGGCAGGGTTGACTGTGGATTCAGGACTGGGCAACCTGACGGAAATGCCCATTGCCCAGCAGTGTACGACTTCAGTGTGAAGGCTCTAAGTGACTCGCGTGTCGAATGTGATGCCCAAGTATTTCACACTCTTCGACGATGAGACCTGCGTTCCTTTGTTCTTTTGAGGTGGGAGTGCATTAGGTCTGGTCGCCGAGCGAGGATGGTGGCTTACGTCTTCTCTAGGCTGTAGGCAAGACATTCATGGCGGCCCAGGCAACAAACTCATCGAGATCACACTGAAGTTGTCGCTGCATGGGCTGCTGCTAGTACTGAGGTGTACAGTGTCATCCTCACACAACGTCCGCGGAGTATCCTGAGTCTTCGTCATATTAGTGGAGATTGTAATGTACAACATGGGCCCTAGAATGGAACCTTACAAGAATCTGTCACGGCTACAGCAGCGAGACAATTCACCCAAACAGGCCTGGAAATGGAGCAAAGAAGGCAGACGTGTGACATGGGATCCCCTACCACCAACGATCTGAAGAGGAGGCCCTCATGCCACGCAGAATTGGAAGCTCAAGAAACATGAAGGAGAACGACCCTAAAGTACTCCCTGCATTCTACCACTTTCATGGCATTCTCCATCAGCAGCATCAGTTGGTGAGCTGTTGAATGGGCGCACCAGAATCCAAATTGTTTATTAGGAGGGAGCCATTTCTTGCATATGTGGGCTCTTCAGGTACAATCAATCGGAGACCTTGAAGAGTGAAGGAATGAGTCTAAGTGGGTGATAACTAGTAGGAGATCGAGGATCCTTGTGTGGCTTGCGGATAGCCACTATCTCTATGTGCTTCCAGGCTTCTGGGTACTCCCCCTGTCTCTAGGATGGTATTGAAGATAGCAGCAATCTCGACAAATGCGAGTGGTGGCAGGTGCCAAAGCACCTGGTTTGTGATTGGATTGACCCTTCTAGACTTCTTTCATTGAGCCTCCTCAACTAATTGCGGACCTCCTCCCCCCATTATGGAAGAAGTGCGGTCTAGTACGTCACATCTCTCCAGGAGTAATGGAAGCCACTTAGGAATCATAGTGATGTGGGTGGGATCAACAGGATGATCCACCGGAGTGAAATTGGCGGCGAAGTCGTCAGAAAAAGCGTCGGCCTTTGCAATAGACTCACTAATGACGTCCGTGACGTGCAGTGTTGGTATCCGATGTTTCTTGTGGAGAAAGCGCCCAGCATCTCTCCACATGGAACTATGTTTGACGCGAAGTGCGCCAACTCGGTCGGCGCACTGGTATTTGTTTTAAACCTTGGACAAAGTCCAAGAGAGTGTTCATTATTTTGGTGAGCGTCATCAGTAGGGCGACGAGGTCATTGGATGAGGAGGCGCCTGCAGCCATAGGTGGGGCTAGAGCAGAAGGATCTGTAGCATCACTGCTACAATTTCAATTACTGTTGATGTTGATTGTAGTTCCATTGCTGAGCCCACGGAATTGTCGTCGTTGATGCAGTTGCTGTTTGTCTGGAGTGCACGATGAAGTGGAAGTGCCCTATTCCAGAGGAGCTCCTGAAGATGCAGAGGTGAATGGTTGCTGAGCAGGCTGCAAGTGTGGCTGCAGTGGAGCAGTTGTACGGCCAAAGAGGGCTGATGCAAGGGATTCAACATCGAACTCGGTGGCCAGGTCCACTACTAAGAACAGTGGGGTCGCAGAGCAAGTTTTCGAAGATCTGAGGCGAGTCACCATCTGGATCGAAGAACCAGCTCAACTAGGAAGATCAGGATGTTTTTCAGATCCATGTTGAAAGGTTCCTTAGGACAAGTTTCGACGGGCTTGGTAGGGACTGTTACAAAGGGGTAAAACGTAAGGTTATTCTGGGAACAAAATTCCGCTACCTTGTAGTGAACTTCAGTTGTTCATGGGCAACTCTTGTTTAAATCTTTCCCAGTTGGCTTGACTTCCAAGACATGCCTGTCGACGACGTCACTCAGTTTATGATATAGTACGAGGTATTAGCCAGAGTACTGCCTCACTAGAAGGTGGTGGTTTTATCGGTTTCGGGGCCTATCGCAGTTCTGCTGTCACTTCCTGATATGCTGGTACGTCCCCTTCAGTCACCGCATCTGAAGAATCCTTCGTCTGTAGTGGCTCGACGGTCTTCAGGCGACCAGTTGACGTAATTTTACGGTGCGTTTGGCCCTTAGAGAGCATTACACATCGGTGAGCGCCTGATTGCTGAAGGTAAATTGTCGCGTAGGTGACGCAACTCGCTTGCGTGACGAAGCATCCGCGGCGTTGGCATTACCGGCTTGACTGTTGCCGACTTGGTTAATAAGAACCAGCAGAGAAGCAAGATCCTGTTGGGCGCGATCTAAATCAGTGTCTGCGGTGGCTCTAGAGACGACACAGTACTCCTTACCTCCTTTTACACTGGCCGGCCCGCCCTAATAACCCGTGACCTCTAATAGTTAGTTTCTCTTACAAAGGGGTTGCCGGATTCGTTTGATCAGATAGAGTAGTATTAAGTTTATGGTGACTGTACACACTAGGTTTCCATTATTTAGATATCTTTATTTATATGTGTGGTGTGGGTTCTTCCGGACAGATCCCGCAGACGTATACAGGGTGAGTCACCTAACGTTACCGCTGGATATATTTCGTAAACCACATCAAATACTGACGAACCGATTCCACAGACCGAACGTGAGGAGAGGGGCTAGTATAATTGTTTAATACAAACCATACAAAAATGCACGGAAGTTTGTTTTTTAACACAAACCTACGTTTTTTTAAATGGAACCCGTTAGTTTTGTTAGCACATCTGAACATATAAACAAATACGTAATCAGTGCCGTTTGTTGCATTGTAAAATGTTAATTACATCCGGAGATATTGTAACCTAAAGTTGACGCTTGAGCACCACTCCTCCGCTGTTCGATCGTGTGTATCGGAGAGCACCGAATTACGTAGGGATCCAAAGGGAACGGTGATGGACCTTAGGTACAGAAGAGACTGGAACAGCACGTTACGTCCACATGCTAACACCTTTTTATTGGTCTTTTTCACTGACGCAAATGTACATTACCATGAGGGGTGAGGTACACGTACACACGTGGTATCCGTTTTCAATTACGGAGTGGAATAGAGTGTGTCCCGACATGTCAGGCCAATAGATGTTCAATGTGGTGGCCATCATTTGCTGCACACAATTGCAATCTCTGGCGTAATGAATGTCGTACACGCCGTAGTACATCTGGTGTAATGTCGCCGCAGGCTGCCACAATACGTTGTTTCATATCCTCTGGGGTTGTAGGCACATCACGGTACACATTCTCCTTTAACGTACCCCACAGAAAGAAGTCCAGAGGAGTAAGATCAGGAGAACGGGCTGGCCAATTTATGCGTCCTCCACGTCCTATGAAACGCCCGTCGAACATCCTGTCAAGGGTCAGCCTAGTGTTAATTGCGGAATGTGCAGGTGCACCATCATGCTGATACCACATACGTCGACGCGTTTCCAGTGGGACATTTTCGAGCAACGTTGGCAGATCATTCTGTAGAAACGCGATGTATGTTGCAGTGCTCTCCGATACACACGATCGAACAGCGGAGGAGTGGTACTCAAGCATCAACTTTAGGTTACAATATCTCCGGATGTAATTAACATTTTACAATGCAACAAACGGCACTGATAACGTATTTGTTTATATGTTCAGATGTGCTAACAAAACTAACGTGGTTCCATTTAAAAAAACGTAGGATTGTGTTAAAAAACATACTTCCGTGCATTTTTGTATGATTTGTATTAAACAATTACACTAGTCCCTCTCCTCACGTTCTGTGGAATCGGTTCGTCAGTATTTGATGTGGTTTACGAAATATATCCAGCGGTAACGTTAGGTGACTCACCCTGCATATACACGGCGTAATTGAAATTCCGGCACCAGCTACAATCAGGCGTTGAAATAAATTCTATGGCAACAAGTGAAAATTATTGCCTGACCTAGATTCGAACCTGGATTTCCCACATAACGCGAGCGATAGCCTTAATCGCTTAGGCTATCCGAGCACGCTTTACGTCCTAACCAAATTCCCAACTTGTCGCACAAAACATGCGTAGCGTCCCCTGTCCATTACCCTCATTGCTCGCAACCTCACGCTGATTCCTGCAAGAGGTCGGACGAAGAGAGCATCTGCACTGAATGATCGTTAATTACCGACAATGGGCATAAATTTATATGAGTGGTGTCTGTTGTTTCGGAAGTGAAGCCTGCTCGGATAGCCGAAGCGCTTAAGGCGACCGCTCGCGTAAAGCGTGAGATTCAGGTTCGAGTCCCTGTCCGGTACAAATTCTTCGTTTGTCAGTATTGAATTTATTTCATTGCCCGATTGCGGCTTTGGTTAATGTAACTTGACTTCTTCCACATTGTAGAAGGCTCTCCATGTTCTAGAGAGGACGAGAAATGAACGAACAAATATTGGATACCGTAGTGAATGACGTGCAGGAGTAACTTGCGGGTATAAATAAATCGATGACCATGAAGATTCTATTCTTAAGCTGTACAAAATTTTGAGTTATCATAATTTATGGAAGTGAATAAAAGTAAAATTCCATTAATTCATTCTTCTGAAAAGTATGCAGTGACTCTTGTAATTGACGTGTATAGTATCATGACCCAACAACAGACAGTTAATTCAAACCTAAACTACGATGGCTACAGCCTACGTAAGTTCTCCTGTGACTCAAATTTTTACTAGACATTTAAGTGTGACTCAGTACGTAAGCATGTGTTGGGCTGTATATCAAAAGTTTTGCGGTTCAATCTTCAGACTGACACTTCCACCCAGTCTCCTAGTCCAAGTTAAGCTGGAGGTCCGTTAATGACTTACTGCGTAAGTCAGTTCAGTGTTCAGAAGGAGGCAAAACAGTAAAAGCAAGGTTAGAGTTTAACGTCCCATCGACTAGGTCATTAGTGATGGAGCACAAGCTCGGATCAGGGATATAAATCGGCCGTACCCTTTTAAAGGAAGCATGTAACATTTGCCTGGAGCGATTTAGAGAAGTTATGGAAAACCTAGTTGTGGAAGGCCGGACGGGGATTTGAGCCATCGTCCTCCCGAACGCGAGTCCAGTGTGCTATCAACTGTGCCACCTCTCTCGGTCACAAAACAACAACGGCTTTCAACTTGCATTAGCCCCGTGCCTAGTAAGGCACTGCTGTGTTCAGACCAACCTTCAGGCGGAGGACAGGATTTGTTAAGGACATTTATGTGCAAATTGTACACTGAGCTGACGAAAGTCTTGGGATAACAATATGAACATATACAGATGGCGGTAGTATCGCGTACACAAGGTATACGCTATACCTTGTGTGGTGTCACCGCCAGACACCACACTTGCTAGGTGGTAGCCTTTAAATCGGCCGCGGTCCGTTAGTATACGACGGACCCGCGTGTCGCCACTATCAGTGATTGCAGACCGAGCGCCGCCACACGGCAGGTCTAGAGAGACTTCCTAGCACTCGCCCCAGTTGTACAACCGACTTCGGTAGCGATGGTTCACTGACAAAATACGCTCTCATTTGCCGAGACGATAGTTAGCATAGCCTTCAGCTACGTCAATTGCTACGACCTAGCAAGGCGCCATTACCAGTTACTATTGATATTATGAATAATGTACCATCAAGAGAGACGTTCACCATTAATGGATTAAAGTTAAGTATTCCACCAGCTACGTCCGTTTTTCTAAAGTCTAATTTCCTTGTCCTGTTCCAGACCTCACGCCAGCCTTCGAGAGCTAAAACGCGTGCCTTTCGGCTTCCTCTAGTACCCGGTGTTGGCTCTCCTGCCAACCCACAACACCTCGATTCATGTCATTCATGTGAAAAGGTTTCCGATGTGATTACGGCCGCACGACGGGAATTTTAAAAAACTTTGAACGGGGAACAGTAGTTGGAGCTAGAAGCATGGGAGGTTACATTTCTGAAATCTTTAGGGAATTCAATATTGTAAAAAAAACTAAACTCTTCCCGAACGGGCCATGAAGGCCCAACGGTACAGACAGGCCGCCGTGTTATCCTCAGCCCACAGGCGTCATGGATGCGGATATGGAGGGGCATGTGGTCAGCACACCGCCCTCCCGGGCGTATGGCAGTTTCCGAGACCGGAGCCTCTACTTCTCAATCAAGTAGCTCCTCAGTTTTGCCACATTAGGGTTGAGTGCACCCCGCTTGCCGACAGCGCTCGGCAGACCGGATGGTCACCCATCCACGTGCTACCTCAGCCTGACAGCGCTTAACTTCGGTGATCTGACGGGAACCGGCCTTACCTCTGCGGCAAGGCTGTTGGCGAATTCAATATTCAGAGATCCACAATCCACAGTGACAAAAGTTTGCCGTGAATACCACATTTCATGCATTACCTCTCACCACGGACAACGCAATAGCCGACGGCTTTCACTTAACGACCCAGAGTAGCTGCGCTTGCTTAGAGCTATCAGTGTTAACAAACAAGCAACATTGCGTGAAATAACCGTCGAAATCTATATGGGACGTACGACAAACGTATCCGCTAGGACGGTGAGGCCATATTTGGCGTTAATGAACTACAGCAGCAGACGACTGACGCGAGTGCCTTTGCTAAAAGCACGACATCGCCTGCAGCGCCTCCCATGGGCTCGTAACTATATTGATTGGAGCCTAGACGACTGGAAAACAGTGACCTGGATACATGGTTCGAGTTCGGTGCTGACGCTACGAAGCCCTGGATCCAGGTTGGCGACAAGGCACTGTGCAAGCTGGAGGTGGCTCCATAATGGTGTGGGTTGTGTTTACATGGAATGGCCTGTGTCTGAACCGATCATTAACTGTATATGGTTATGGTCGATTACTTGGATGCCATTCACAGCCCAAACAACGGTGGAATTTTTTTGGATGACAGTGCACCATGTCACCGGGCCTGTGATTGATTTCAAGAACATTCTCGACAATTCGAGTGGTTCATTTGTCCACCCAGATCGCCAGACGTGAATCCCATCGAACATTTATGGGCCATAATCGAGAGGTCAGTTCGTACACAAAATCCCGCACCGGCAACACTTTCGCACTTATGGATGGCAGCATGGCTCAGTATTTCTGCAGGGGACTTCCAACGATCTGCTGAGTCTAATTCACGTCGAGCTGCTGCAAAAGAGGTCCGACACAAAGTTAGATAGTACCCCATGACTTTTGCCACCCCGGGTTCCCGGGTTCGATTCCGGGCGGTGTCAGGGATTTTCTCTGCCTCGTGATGACTGGGTGTTGTGTGATGTCCTTAGGTTAGTTAGGTTTAAGTAGTTCTAAGTTCTAGGGGACTGATGACCATAGATGTTAAGTCCTATAGTGCTCAGAGCCATTTGAACCATTTGAACTTTTGCCACCTAGATGTACTGTCGTTATGAGCCTCTAAATATACAGGGTGGTTCAAAAAGAATACCACAACTTTAGGAATTTAAAACTCTGCAACGACAAAAGGCAGAGCTAAGCACAATCTGTCGGCGAATTAAGGGAGCTATAAAGTTTCATTTAGTTGTACATTTGTTCGCTTGAGGCGCTGTTGACTAGGCGTCAGCGTCAGTTGATGCTAAGATGGCGACCGCTCAACAGAAAGCTTTTTGTGTTATTGAGTACGGCAGAAGTGAATCGACGACAGTTGTTCAGCGTGCACTGAGAATCCCCGGGAAACAACTCAGTATCAACGTGACTCGCCTAAGGTGAACGTTTTCTGTGCCATTTCAGCCAATAAAGTTTTTGGTCCCTTTTTCTTCGAAGGTGCTACTGTAACTGGACTACAGTATCTGGAGATGTTAGAGAATTGGCTGTTCCCTCAGCTCGAACAAGAAGCACAACAATTCATATTTCAGCAGGATGGAGCGCCACCACATTGGCACTTATCTGTCCGTAACTACCTGAACGTCAACTAACCGAGGCGATGGATCGGCCGCCAGGCAGCCCGTGACAGAGCACTTCATCACTGGCCTCCAAGAAGCCCTGATCTTACCCCCTGCGATTTTTTCTTATGGGGGTATGTTAAGGATATGGTGTTTCGGCCACCTCTCCCAGCCACCATTGATGATTTGAAACGAGAAATAACAGCAGCTATCCAAACTGTTACGCCTGATATGCTACAGAGAGTGTGGAACGAGTTGGAGTATCGGGTTGATATTGCTCGAGTGTCTGGAGGGGGCCATATTGAACATCTCTGAACTTGTTTTTGAGTGAAAAAAAAAACATTTTTAAATACTCTTTGTAATGATGTATAACAGAAGGTTATATTATGTTTCTTTCATTAAATACACATTTTTAAAGTTGTGGTATTCTTTTTGAATCACTCTGTACTATCGGCAGTTAATGAAAGTTTCTGACTACGTGCAAGTTTTTGATTCCCTCCAAGTATGGAATGAACTGTGATGTTTGGAAATCTTCGAATGGCTTTCTGACATTAATTAACGACTTATGCTTTTTCATCCACAAGGTAACTAAAATTATATGAAGATCAGATGGTACGAATCTCGTTTACATTCAGTTCCGTAGATTTGTATTCATGCACTCATATGACAAGTGATAAAATTCGTAACAGCTAGCAAGTTTGTAAACAAAAAGTACTCAAAATGGCTCTGAGCACTATGGGACTTAACATCTTAGGTCATCAGTCCCCTAGAACTTAGAACTACTTAAACCTAACTAACCTAAGGACATCACACACATCCATGCCCGAGGCAGGATTCGAACCTGCGACCGTAGCAGCCCTGCGGTTCCGGACTGAAGTGCCTAGAACCGCACGGCCACCGCGGCCGGCAAAAAGTACTCACAGAAGGAGAGTAACACTCTTCTGTTAAGTTGCACTCAGTTTTGTAGTGATGATTGGTGTGATATTATCACAGAGCACAAAACGCTCACAGTTTTATATATTAATAGAGAGTGCAGAGATAAAACATTAAATATATATCCAGTTCAAACTAATTACCTCGGTAACATTGCAATAATTCCCTACACGTGTAAAATAAAGTAATACAAGTTACTCTAAAAGAGCAATTTATTCCGCGTATATATGTAGAAAACAGAATACTTCAAAATGGCGATCATGCTATTCTCAATAAATCATTCTTTCACGCGTTTGTTGCGACGTCCGACGAAAACAGACACACTGTTGATATCAAGAAATTCAAGCTCTGGACACACACACACACACACACACACACACACACACACACACACACGCGCGCGCGCGCGCGCGCGCGCGCACTCGAATCCAGAGATGGGTCCTGGGAGATAGGACGAGTCAAAGTTTTCCCTAACCACAAATGTAATTTTCGGTCCCCCCACTTTTAACAAACCACAGGCACCTAAGATTTAAATAATAATAACGATGCGTGGTGCATTTTTTTAGATGCATTCAAAAATTGCATGTCATGCAATAGATTTAAGAACTGTAACTGCTGCAGACTCCCACAGATTAGGAAATGTTGTAATTTACACGATAAGAAATTAAGAGTGCACTCACTATTGTTTCACTTAGTACTGCAATTTTGAACAAGGGTCTTCAGACTATACTTATGCGAGCGCCTTTCCCCTTGTGTCTTGCTTTGCACAACTTTTTGTCGTTCCTCAGCTCCAGCTGCAGATTTACGAAGCGTATCGGATTTGTTATCGGCAGCAGGTACGGGCCCCTTTCCCCGAATGCAATGTCTCTGCAGCCAGTCAGGAGAACAGCTGGAAACTAAACGGCCTAGTCACATTATTGTGACCACCGCCTGTGTTCAGTGTCAACGAACAATAACCACTCACAGACGAGAGATGGCAACACTAGTAGTGGAGAGTAATAAAGCGTGTTGGAAAAGGGGGGGGGGGGGGGGGGACGGCAAACGGTGTACGTTGCCATAATGCGGAAACCGAGCGATTTATCTGACGTCCAAATAGACATGATCATTCGATTTTGGGTCTAAGGTGGAACTATTTCCGAAACGGCTAACC
The DNA here is from genome assembly GCF_023864275.1 of Schistocerca cancellata. Taxonomy (NCBI): domain Eukaryota; kingdom Metazoa; phylum Arthropoda; class Insecta; order Orthoptera; family Acrididae; genus Schistocerca; species Schistocerca cancellata. The sequence continues at coordinate 201,421,829 of NC_064629.1, forward strand.
CTCTGAACTGTTTGCGTGCAGCCGTGGTTAAGGGATACTGTGCTCCGAAAAATGGCACAATCCAAGACCGGCACTGAGGCAACTGTGGCGTAGGCACCATGGGGCATAGATCACAGAAATGAACGACGGCTGGGAGATGAGTACATACGAATAGACGCGCAAGTGTTGAACAACTGACCGACCACATCAACCAAGGGGCTACCAACATCATGTCTTCAGCGAATATTACTGCTTATGGGCCTCTGCAGCTGGCGCCTCGCTCATTCATCTACGCTGACTGCTGTCCATCGGCGACGAAAGCTGGAATTTGCAAGCAGCTGGACATCCACTGAGTGGTGGCAGGTGGCCTCTGCTGGTGAATCACGTTTTGTGGTCTATCGGTCAGATGGCCGTCAGCGAGTACGGCGTTAAACATCCGAAAGGAAAGGACGAGGGAACGTTATAGTCTGAGGAATGTTTTCGTGGCATTCGCTGGGTGGAAGGCACAGTGGATCAATACAAGTACGAATCTGCCTTCTCAACCGAGAAGACACCACATCCCTATCGGTAACTCCCAGAATCTCACTGACTCTCTTCCTGCAAGATTCAAAGCCGTGTGCGCGCGCTGCAACAGGTGGTTATTCAGGCTTTCCACATATGGTCGTGTTAATGTGACTGGACAGACATCTTGCGTTTAACATAGCTTGTAATTTTCCAGATTACAGTGCCACTTTCACGACTTGATTTTCATGCTAAGAGGGGACTTCAGAAAGAAAGTTACCAGTGTCGTCCCACGCTAAGACCATTGCGCAACGAGAACGGCGCACTGTGAGAAGACTGTACGTGATCTGGGTTTCGTGCATGGACAGTTCTGCTGTGTTGCAGGTAAGAGGTGAATCACAGTGTGGAAGTGAAATGACGTGGCAAGTAGAAACGTAGTCCACAGTTGAAGTACGCGGGACAAAACACCTAAATCGTACACAGATTCACCGTGAAATTCTGGCGGTATATGGGCCAAATGCAGTGTCACGTCCGGCATTTGTGAAATGGTGTCATCAATTTGACTAAGGCCGCACAGATGTGGGTGATGCTGATCGGGAAGTAAATCCACTAAATGGACCACGCAGGACAATGTCCAAGCAATCGAGGAAAAACATCAGGAGGAAAGAGATTTTCCAACGACGAGGACGTTTACACAGCAGTCGTCTAATGGCTGTGTGCCCAGTGAGTGGATTTGTGTTGTCGAGGAATCTAACGACTAGTAGAGCGTTCCTACCACTCTTTACAAAGTCTTGGTGACTATGTTGGAAAACAGTGTCACGTGACAGTGTCTGCAGTATAGCGCAGAAGTCAATAAAAGTACTTGACGTACCATAATAATGGGTAACTTACTTTTTGAAGCCCCTTGAATTTAGTTTCTGAAGGTTACCTGAGAAACTTAGAAAATGGCAAACATGTTAAATTTCTAGCAAAATATTCTTTCGGTGGCAGAAGGTTTCACGATCACCGTGAACCGATACGACCTCACTCCTCCCCCCATCCCTTCCTTCATCTCACTGTGATTCCCCTGATCTAGACAAATGCCGGAATGCTTCCTTTGCGAGGGCACGGCCGATTTCTTCACCCATCCTTAAATAAAACAATCCCAGCTTGTGCTCTGTCTCTGCTGAACTCTTTCTCGACGAGATGTTAAACCCTAATCTTCCTTCCTTTCTGATCTCTCTGAGGAGCAGTCGAACAATGTTAATCGATAGTGGAGGGAGGGTAGTGGCGTGAGAAAGTTAAAACAACTTTAACTTTTGGTGACATGGCAAAAAGTGCCTATAGTCGCGTGGCAGAACTGGAACATGGGTCTTTTCCAGATGCAACATTGGTGACACTACTCGACTGACGTCACTTGAATTTTGTGTAGAAACACGACTTAAAGCACGAGGGCAAGCCGACAATGTCTCAGTCTGTCATTGAATAGCACTTTTTCTTTTTAGTTCAAGGAATGTGATTATTTTACGATGTACGAGGTGTGTGAGACAAGTAATGAGACTGATATCACTGCGAGCGATCTGGCAACGCTGTGTTGTTCTACTTGTGTAGACCGGTGTGTTCATCCCTTCCAGAGGCTCAGTCCGAGTTTCAGCTCCGTACAGTCAACATGTGATTTTTGAGAGCGCCATCAACGAAGTTGTGTTTTTGTTGTGTGTTACGAAAATGCAACAGCGGAATTTAGAGCAATGTTATGGAATCAAGTTTGTGTTAAACTTGGGGAATCCACGAATGTGATCTTGGAGAAGTTGAAGCAGGTCTGTGGGGAACATTTCTTATCAAGAACTAAAATTTTTCGTTGGCGCACATCATTTTTGGAAGGTCGAGAACACGTTAAGGTGAACCTCACTCAGAGGGACTTGTAACTACAAAAACGAACTAAAACGTCGAACGCTTGCATGCTCTTGTGAGATTGATCCTCCAGGACAAACTATCAAGTGTCTTACAATGATATCCTTGAAAGGCTCAGGAAAAGGGTGAATCGCGTGAGAGCAGACATTCCAAACAAGTGGGTACTGCGTCATGATAACGCTCCATGTCCAAAGACCACTTCCACCACGGAATTTTTTACCTCAAAAGACATTCATGTTGTTCTAGAGTCCCCCTGTTCACCTGATCTGAGTCCTTATGACTTTCTCTTTTCCCGAAATTGAAATTTCCCGAAATTGAAAACGTCGTTTTGGGACTCTAGAGAACATTCAAAAGATTATGTCGACATGTTAAAAGCCCTACAAGTTGAAGCCTTTCAGTGCTGCTGTCAACGACTCGGAATGACGACTCCGCCGGTGTATAGCTGCTGAAGGAAAGCCCTTTGAAGGGGACAATTTGGTCGTTTGAAAAATTAAAAATTTTTGTAGATAAAAAATTAGTCATTACTTCTCTCGTACTCCTCATAGTCCCCTGTAAGGTAAGCACTTTCTCTACGGCTTTTCCCGTGAGTACTTTCTGTTCCTAGAATCTTTCTTTCTTTCTTTTACTACTGCCTTTATCCCGCACTCTGCTCAGGGTCGGCAGGGTTAAGTACGGATCTGGCATGGTTAATTTTAACGGGTGGCCAGATGCCCTTCCTGCCGCCAGCCCATACCCCCTGGGACGGACTTGTGTATCCCAGCTGTCTGCGTCTAGTGTAAATCGTGAAATAATGTGAATGTGTTCCCAATGTCTGCGAGTCGTGTAACTGAGGCGGGACGTGGGGACCAGCCCGGTATTCATCTAGTAGGATGTGGAAAACCGCCTAAAAACCACAGCCAGGCCGGTCGGCACACCGGCCGTCGTCGTAAATCCGCCGGGCGGATTCCATCCGGGGCCAGCGCGCGTACCCGAGTCCAGGAAGCAGCGCGTTAGAGCTCTCGGCTATCCTGGCGGTTCTACTTTCCCTTCCTAGAATATGATTCTGAATAACAGTTGATTGAGATAGGTGTCGCTGAAGCAACTGGTTGTTCGGCCCGCAGCCGTTCGCGCTGAACTCTCCGGGCAGGCAATGGATCTTCGGCGGCGACCTGACACGGGTGGAGGGGCGGTCTACGCGGCCCTTCTGGGCGCTGCTGTTCTCAGACCTGCTGCTGCTTGCCACCGTCTCCAGAGACCGCGTCCTCTTCGTCACTGAGGAGCCCGTCCCGCTCCTCTCCGTCTCGCAGGCGTGCTTCAATATCAGGAAAAAAGGTACCTATCACCATTTGTCTAGACACTGCTATACTGAACATGCCTACATAGCATTTGCAGATACAGAGTAAGTTTTTGAGAATGTTGACAGTATGAGGGTTCATCTGAGCTTTTGACATTCTTCTGTGGCTGTCAGAATGATCCGCATCGGTAGGACTGGCCTATAGTCAGATAGCTTCCCACGGACTACTATCTATATTTATTACAAAAATGGATGTACGCTACTGGCCATTAAAATTGCTACACCAAGAAGAAATGCAGATGATAAACGGGTATTCATTGGACAAATATATTATACTAGAGCTGATATGTGATTACATTTTCACGCAATTTGGGTTCATAGATCCTGAGAAATCGATACCCCGAACAACCACCTCTGGCCGTAATAACGGCCTTGATACGCCTGGGCATTGAGTCAAACAGAGCTTTGATGGCTTGTACAGGTACAGCTGCCCATGCAGCTTCAACACGATACCACAGTTCATCAAGAGTAGTAACCGGCGTATTGTGACGAGCCACTTGTTTGGCCACCATTGACCAGACGTTTTCAGTTGGTGAGAGATCTGCAGAATGTGCTGGCCAGGGCAGCATTCGAACATTTTCTGTATTCAGAAAGGTCCGTACAGGACCTGCAACATGCGGTCGTGCATTATCCTGCTGAAATGTAGGGTTTCGCAGGGATCGAATGAAGGGTGGAGCCACGGGTCGTAACACATCTGAAATGTAACGTCCTCTGTTCAAAGTGCCGTCAATGCGAACAAGAGGTGACCGAGACGTGTAACCAATGGCACCCCATACCATCAGGCCGGGTGATACGCCAGTATGGCGATGACGAATACACGCTTCCAATGTGCGTTCACCGTGATGTCACCAAACACGGAGGCGACCATTATGATGCTGTAAACAGAACCTGGATTCATCCGAAAAATTGACGTTTTGCCATTCGTGCACCCAAGTTCGTCGTTGAGTACATCATCGCAGGCGCTCCTGTCTGTGATGCAGCGTCAAGGGTAACCGCAGCCATCGCCTCCGAGCTGATAGTCCATGCTGCTGCAAACGTCGTCGAACCGATCGTGCAGATGGTTGTTCTCTTGCAAACGTCCCCATCTGTTGACTCAGGGATCGAGACGTGGCTGCACGATCCGTTACAGCCTTGCGGATAAGATGCCTGTCATCTCGACTGCTAGAGATAGGAGGCCGTTGGCATCCAGCACGGCGTTCCGTATTACCCTCCTGAACCCAACGACTCCATATTCTGCTAACAGTCATTGGATCTCGACCAACGCGAGCAGCAATGTCGCGATACGATAAACCGCAATCGCGATAGGCTACAATCCGACCTTTATCAAAGTCGGGAAGGTGATGGTAGCCATTTCTCCTCCTTACACGAGGCATCACAACAACGTTTCACCAGGCAACGCCGGTCAACTGCTGTTTGTGTATGACAAATCGGTTGGAAACTTTTCTCATGTCAGCACGTTGTAGGTGTCGCCACCGGCGCCAACCTTGTGTGAATGCTCTGAAAAGCTAATCATTTGCATATCACAGCATCTCCTTCCTGTCGGTTAAATTTCGCGTCTGTAGCACGTCATCTTCGTGTTGTAGCAATTTTAACGGCCAGTAGTGTAGTTAGGAACCGTGAATATATCTTGAGGTAGTGTAACTAACAACCTGCAAATTACCCTGACTGTATTCATCTAGTATTTGAGAATGAGAGCACTTGGGGACTTCCAACAAACTTACCACATAATACATTATTTCAATCACACACGACCATACGAGATGACAGGCATCTTATCCGCAAGCCTGTAACGGATCGTGCAGCCACGTCTCGACCCCTGAGTCAACAGACGGGGACGTTTGCAAGACAACAACCATCTGCACGAACAGTTCGACGACGTTTGCAGCACCATGGACTATCAGCTCGGAGACCGTGGTTGCGGTTATCCTTGACGCTGCATCACAGACAGGAGCGCCTGCGATGATGTACTCAACGACGAACTTGGGTGCACGAATGGCAAAACGTCAATTTTTCGGATGAACCCAGGTTGTGTTTACAGCATCATGATGGTCGCATCCGTGTTTGGCGACATCGCGGTAAACGCACATTGGAAGCGTGTATTCGTCATCGCCATACTGGCGTATCACCCGGCCTGATGGTTTGGGGTGCCATTGGTTACACGTCTCGGTCACCTCTTGTTCGCATTGACGGCACTTTGAACAGAGGACGTTACATTTCAGATTTGTTACGACCCGTGGCTCCACCCTTCATTCGATCCCTGCGAAACCCTACATTTCAGCAGGACAATGCATGACCGCATGTTGCAGGTCCTGTACGGGCCCTTCTGGATACAGAAAATTTTCGATTGCTGCCCTGGCCAGCACATTCTCCAGATCTCTCACCAACTGAAAACGTCTGGTCAATGGTGGCCGAGCTCGTCACTATACGCCAGTCACTACTCTTGATGAACTGTGGTATCGTGTTGAAGCTGCATGGGCAGCTGTACCTGTACACGCCATCCAAGCTCTGTTTGACTCAATGCCCAGGCGTATCAAGGCCGTTATTACGGCCAGAGGTGGTTGTTCTGGGTACTGATTTCTCAGGACCTATGCACCCAAATTGCGTGAAAATCTAATCACATGTCAGTTCTAGTATAATATATTTGTGCAATGAATACCCGTTTATCATCTGCATTTCTTCTTGGTGTAGCAATTTTAATGGCCAGTAGTGTATAACATTTGCGTTTCTGAGGAAGTCCTTTAAAGTAAGATTATATTTCTCAATGAGTAGATTATGACGGTCTTTTAATTTTTTTTTAATTTCGCCCAGTAGTTATATGAAATACTGAAAATAATGAACCTGGGAACCCATTTAGAAATATAGACAATGTAATTGTAGTTGAACAAATCATGATTTATATATTTGTGTTGGCATTAGAGACGGAGGTGTGTTCTCAGAGCCTTACATTTTTGCTGCCGGTGGTATGGAAAGTGTGTTTGTGTGCATGTGTGACAGCGACCGAGTTCCGGCTGCTGCTGGACGGCAACGCGGAGGGCGCGGCCAGCCCTGCGGTGGGTGGCTGTGGCCCGGAGCTCAGCCGCCATCCCAAGAAGAACATCCGCAGGCGCACCATCGTGCTCAGGGCTCCGACGCCGGAGCTCAAGGCTGTCTGGCAGAACCTCATACAACGACAGATGTACGTCACACACATTTCAGAATTCTTTTATGCCGCACTCTCTGCACGCTTTAACAACTGGCAGCTTCCGATGATGATGATGTTTGGTTTGTTTTGTGGGGCGCTCAACTGCGTGGTTATCAGCGCCCGTACAATTACCCAATCTTTGCTCAGTCCAATTTCGCCACTTTCCGGGATGATGATGAAATGATGAGGACAACACAAACACCCAGTCATCTCGAGGCAGGTGAAAATCCCTGACCCCGCCGGGAATCGAACCCGGGACCCCGTGCTCGGGAAGCGAGAACGCTACCGCGAGACCACGAGCGGCGGACACTGGCAGCTTCCGCCTTACATACAGGATGAACCAAACTAAACTGACAAATCTTCAGAGGTCGTTCAGGGATACCTTCCGAGTATTTTGGTAACAGGGATCCGTGGTCTCTGGCGGCTCGTTATGAAGTTGTTGCATTTCGTTTGGTTTCTTGCTCCAGTTCAAATGGCTCTGAGTACTATGGGACTTAACATCTGAGGTCATCAGTCCCCTAGAACTTAGAACTACTTAAACCTAACTAACCTAACGACATCACACACATCCATGCCCGAGGCAGGATTCGAACCTGCGACCGTAGCAGTCGCGCGGTTCCGAACTGAAGCGCCTAGAACCGCTCGGCCACCACGGCCGGCTTGCTCCAGTTAGTTTTGTATCCGTATCGTAGGGAAAATAATGTACAACAGTGCAAATGTCGACGTTATGCCGTGTCTGTCTTCCTTACATTCGCTTGCGGTACCTACTGTTGACAACAGTAGTATCGATATGAAACTTCCTGGGATATTCACACTGTGTGCCGAACCGAGACTCGAACTCGAAAACTTTGCCTTTCGTGTGGACAAGTGTTCCACCAACTGAGCTACTTAATCACGACTCAAAACCTATCCTCACAGCTTTACTTCCACCAGTGTCTCTTCTCTTACCTTCCAAACTTCACAGAAATTTTCCTGTGAAACGTGCAGGACTAACACTCCTGGAAGAAAGGATATTGCAGAGACGTGGCTTAGCCATAGCCTGGGGGATGTTCCCAGAATGAAAGTTTCTCTCTGCAGTGGAGAGTGCGCTGAGATGAATCTTCTTGGCAAATCAAAATTGTGTGTTAGACCGACACTCGAACTCGGGAACTTTGCCTTTCGCAGGCAAGTGCTCTACCAAATGAGCTACCCACGCACGCGTCAGCACTTCTCCTCACAGCTGTACTTGCGCCATTGCGTCTTCTCCTACCTTCCAGACGTCACAGGATTTTTCCTGCGAAACTTGCAGGATTAGCACTCCTGGAAGAAAAGGTACTGCAGACACATGGCTTAGCCACAGGGGATTGTTTGCAGGATTGTTTCAAGATTGTTTCCAGAATGCCCTTTCTCCCAGGAGCGCTAGTCTTGCAAGTTTCGCAGGATAACTTCTGTGAAGTTGGGAAGGTAGGAGAAGAGTTGCTAAAAACTAAAAACTCCTCCCGCACAGGCAATGAAGGCCCAAAGGTACCGACCGGCCGCCGCGTCATCCTCAGACCACAGGCGTCACTGGATGTGTATATGGAGGGGCATGTGGTCAGCACACCGCTCTCCCGGCCGTATGTCAGTTTACGAGACCGGAGCCGCTACTTCTCAATCGAGTAGCTCCTCTGTTTGCCTCACAAGGGCTGGGTGCAGCCCGCATGCCAACAGCGCTCGGCAGACCGGATGGTCACCCATCCAAGTGCTAGCCCAGCCCGACAGCGCCTAACTTCGGTGATCTGACGGGAACCGGTGTTACCACTGCGGCAAGGCCGTTGGCAGAAGAGTTACTGGTGGAAGTAAACCTGTGAGCACTGGTAATCTCGGTCTGGCACACAGTTTTAATGTGGTGTCACCGCCAGACACCACACTTGCTAGGTGGTAGCCTTTAAATCGGCATACGTCGGACCCGCGTGTCGCCACTGTCAGTGATTGCAGACCGAGCGCCGCCACACGGCAGGTCTAGAGAGACGTCCTAGCACTCGTCCCAGTTGTACAGCCGACTTTGCTAGAGATGGAACTGACAAATAGCGCTCACATTTGCCGAGACGATAGTTAGCATAGCCTTTAGCTACGTCATTTGCTACGACCTAGCAAGGCGCCATTACCAGTTTATATTGAGATTATTAATGTATCAACAAGAGCGATGTCTTCCAATTATGGATTAAAGTTAAGTATTCCAAGAGCTTCGTACTTTATTTATTAGACTCAACTCCTTTAACTGTTCCAGACCTCACGCCAGTCTGCGTGAGCTTAAGCGCGTGCATTTAGGCCTCCTCTAGCAACACGGTGTTGGCTCTTCTGCCAACACACCATTTAATCTGCCAGGAAGATTCACATCAGCGCACTCTCCGCTGCATAATGAAAATTAAATCTGGAACAGTAATGCCCTCTTTAATATGTTGCCCTCAAGTTTGTATTCAGTATTGCTCGGTTCTACCTAGCTTTTTGCTTTCTGGCAGTGTCAGTTGTGCATTAACAGTGATACAGAGCAGTACTGTGGACTGGTTTAGTGATCAAGAGTTGGCCGATACGCACCCCGTATATGGATTCACTGAATGCAAAAGAAAAGCGGCACTATGACGTAAAGTTGAGCTGCGACTCCGACCACATCGGATATACTCATCTACGAGAAATCAAGTGCCGTGTTTTGTGCAAAGTGTTCTTCGTGTGGGTTGGTTAAATGGCTCTAAGTACTATGGGACTTAATGTCTGAGGTCATCAGTCCCCTAGACTAGACGTAGAAATACTTAAACCCAACTAACCTAAGGACATCACACACATCCATGCCCGAGGCAGGATTCGAACCTGCGACCGTAGCAGCAGCACGATCCCGGATTGAAACGCCTAGAACCGCTCGGTCACAGCGGCCGGCCTCTTCGCATGGGGCAGCCGCAACTGTATACACAGATGAGGCAAAACATTATGACGACATGCTTAATAGCTTGTTTGTCCGTCTTTAGAAAGAAATACATCACTGATTCTGCGTATCAGGGATCCGATAGTTTGTTGGTAGGTTTGTGGAGGTTCAAAAAATGGTTCAAATGGCTCTGAGCACTATGGGACTTAACATCTGATGTCATCAGTCCCTTTGTGGAGGTATGTCTCATTAGATGTCTACGCACAGGTCATGTAATTCACGTAAAGAACGGGTCGCTGATTTGCGTTCGCGGTAATACCGCCCGATATCGACCCTGACGAGTTTCATACGATTTACATCAGCCGAGTTTGGTCGCCGATACTTCAACGTGGATTCACTATAATGCTCCTCAAACCACTGTAGCACGGTTCTGGCTCCGAGATAGTTATACTGCTGAAAGATGACATCGCCGTTGGGGAAGACATAAAGCATGAAGGGATATCTGAAACCTTTTATGAAATATAAGGAATGTTTTGTATATTTCACTCTGGCTTTATCACTGGCGCGGCGCGATCGCAAATGAATGTGCTAGATCAGTTCAATATTCTCAAGAATGGTGACAGATAGGTATCTCTACCGAAGACTAAAGAAAAATCCAATATGGTAGCTAAATTTCATACGCAACAACACGTTATATAATATGTACCAAACGCAAAATAATAGCGACCTCCTGTGTTTCATTGCACACTTTTCCGAATTTCGCACAGTGTCTTATTTTCGCGTAAATATCACAGTATCTACGACCGTTAACAAAATGATGGGCACGTCATCATGAACCTGACATATAAAGCTATCAGTAAAGCATAAATGAAATTTTTTGCCTAATAGTTTCTGTAAAATCGTTTGAGAAAGATCGCAGGGTCCGCGCTTCGATTCTGTCATCGCTGACCGGCCGAAAGATGGAAAACACTTATAGCCCTCCCCTTCCGAACAAACGAATGAACTCGCCCAGTGGACGAAAACTGGTCACTTAGCATCGGCTACCGTATCCTGCGTGAGATATAACTGCTTCCATAAGGACCAGAAGTGGACCAACGCTTTATTGACTTGCTCCAACCATTTAGCGCCCAGTGGTAGTTTCACTGTCCTCCTACCTCTTTCCGATGATGCTCACAACAGTAGCACGTGAACATTCGACCAGCTTCGCCGTTTTTGAGATACTCATTCACAGGCTCTGCATAATAATAATCTGCCTTCTGTCAGAGTTGCTTATCTCTTCTTACGTAACAGTAAAACTTATTGGCTGTGTGTCATCACAGTGATCGTCTGCTGGTTGGTTGGCTGATTTGGGGGAGATAACCAAACAGCGACGTCATTGGTCCCATCGGATTAGGGAAGGATGGGGAAGGAAATTGGCCATGCCCTTTCAAAGAAACCATCCCGGCATTTGGATGAAGCGATTTAGGGAAATCACGGGAAACCTGAATCAGGATGGCCAGACGCGGGTTTCAACCGTCATCCTCCCGAATGCGAGTCCAGTGTGCTAACCACTGTGGCACCTCGCTTAATGATCGTCTGCGTCTAACACAATTTGCGTAATTTGCGTAACTCTGCTTTCAGAGTGTCGAATTGTTCTTTTGTACTGAAGTCAACCTGTTTTGTTTCTGCTTCTAAATGTTGTATTTGTTCCAAATCCTTTTGTGTCTTCCTTCGCAATTTCGTAACCGCAGCGCTAGGAACTATCTTGTTAAGCTTTTAATTAATTAAAGCCAGGTGTTTGCGATATCTGTCTGTGATTTCCTTCAATTTTTCGACAACCTCAGTCTCTCTTTGAGAAAACTATTCTTGTAACAGTGTCTGTGTAGCTGCAATTTCTACGATCCTTGTAGTGACATTCTTTAACTGCTTTAATTCCTCCACTTAAATTCGCTTTGAGTAGATCGATGTTTTTTTTTTTTTGGTTTCACGAACCAAGAGATTTGCTAGTATTTTTTTTTTTTTTGTTTTCTTGTAATAACTGCTGAAGCAGAGGTCCAAGGTCATTATTCTGTAAAGAATTCGTAATATTCGTTGGGTGATGAACTGAGTGTTCGTCTGTGTTTTCAGTAACGTCTGTAGTTTCTGAAAAAAAATATTCAGCGTCCGTGTAGCGTTACTGTCCGACTGAGCAGAATCCACACCATTTAATCTAACATGCTGGGGCTCATCACTGAAAGAAATGTTGATATTGGCAAGAATGTTGCTATCTGTGTTCTGTGGAGTGTCTGTATCAACCTAGGCTGACTATTCATGAAGGAAACAGCAGCAGCATGCATTGTTACGTTAGAATTAGACTCGGTCTTATTGACAGCTGATCATCTGAAATCAATGTACTTTATCTATCAAATTTTGCGTATTGTTTTTGTGTGTGATGTTAGTGCTTCGCGACTTGCTATTCCCTGTAATATGCGGCAAGTTAGCGGCAATAACAAAAAATCACAACAAATGAAGAAAATACAAAATCTATCCCATTAAGCTGTAAAGAAATACAAACGGTTAGAAAATGGCGCAGCGGAAAAAGCAAAATTATAAGCAAATGGTAGGCGGGGACAGTGCACTTAATCTGATACAGAAAATTCGCCGACGCCCTATCCTTGCAGGAAAGCCGCCAATTAAAAGTTATCTTAATTAATAAAAAAGATAAAGAATATTACGTGATTTGCACCTGTTTGCTTTACTTCTGGATTGTCTCTTTCTGAATGTATGGTGTCTTTAGAAAGTAAGCTGTTGCATACCAAAAAAATTCCATTCATAAAGAAAAAATATATGTACATAAGCTAACCTCACGTTTGCAGTATTAAGAACCAAATCTTTCTGTGAGAATGAAAAATAAATATGACTGCGAGAATGTAAATAAATGAACCTACACTGTCTGTTACAAAAAATAATGACACTGAATTTTAATGAGAATAATTAAACTCAGTGCTGTTAATTGGGCATGTGAAATACAAAACCCGCTCTCGTAGAAGAAAAACAATGGGTGCATCTTATTTTTTGAGCTGATCACAGTTTCTACAAAATACAGAGAATCGCGGTAGCGCAATGCGATCTCTTAAATATATGCAGTACAAATTTGGTTCTCACATAATTTATCTCACTTCATAAGGAATGTTCATCATGACGAAGGATGATCTGAGTTAATCTCAAGACAAAAATTCTTCTTAAGAAACTGTATTTCAAAAAATTATTCTAAAAAAAATTTCTTGACGCTGTTCCAGTTAAAAACTTTCACGATTGAAAGTTTAGTAAACAATAAGAAAATATTTCATTGCAAATTACAATTACACAACTTTTTTAGTTTTGCATGACCTCGGTTCTTAGAGTTCCGGAAACTGTACAGAAAATTGGAATAGAGATCAACATAAACATCATTTCCGCCCTTTTTATTGCTCATGAAAACCACACATTGCATGTTGTACCACCATACAGCGAGACCTTCAGAGGTGGTGGTCCAGATTGCTGTACGCACCGGTACTTCTAATACACAGTAGCACGTCCTCTTGCATTGATGCATGCCTGTATGCATCGTGGCATACTGTCCACAAGTTCATCAAGGTACTGTTGGTTCAGATTGTCCCACTCCTCGATGGCGGTTCGGCGTAGATCCGTCAGAGTGGTTGGTGGGTCACGTCGTCCATAAACAGCCCTTTTCAATCTATCCCATGCATGTTCGATGGGGTTCATGTCTGGAGAACATGCTGGCCACTCTAGTCGAGCGATGTCGTTATCCTGAAGGCAGTCATTCACAAGATGTGCACGATGGGGGAACGAATTGTCATCCATGAAGACGAATGCCCCGGCAATATTCTGCCGATATGGCTGCACTATCGGTCGGAGGATGGCATTCACGTAGCGTACAGCCGTTACGGCGCCTTCAATGACCACCAGCGGCGTATGTCGGCCCCACATAATGCCACCCCAAAACAGCAGGGAACCTTCGTCTTGCTGCACTCGTTGCGCATTGTGTCTAAGGCGTTCAGCCTGACCGGGTTGCCGCCAAACACGTCTCCGACGATTGTCTGGCTGAAGGCATATGCTACACTCATCGGTGAAGAGAACGTGATGCCAATCCTGAGCGGTCATTCGGCATGTTGTTGGGCCCATCTGTACCGCGCTGCATGGTGTCGTGGTTGCAAAGATGGACCCCGCCATGAATGTTTGGAGAAAAGTCTCGCACCACAGTTCCTGTGTCTCTGCATCTCCTCCATGTCCGAATAACATCGCTTTGTTTCACCCCGAGATGTCTGGACACTTCCCTTGTTGAGAGCCCTTCCTGCACAAAGCAACAATGCGGACACGATCGAACCGCGGTATTGACCGTCTATGCATGGATGAACTACAGACAACACGAGCCGTGTACCTCCTTCCTGGTGGAATGGCTAGAGCCGATCGGCTGTCTGACCCGCTCCGTCTAATAGGCGCTGCTCGCACATGGTTGTTTACACCTTTGGGCGGGTTCAGTGACATCTCTGAACAGTCAAAGGCACTGTGTCTGTGATACAATATCCCCAGTCAACGTCTACCTTCAGGAGTTCTGGGAGCCGGTACGCTGCAAAACTTTTTTTCATGTGTGTACTCAAAATCAACATTGGAGACATATGAAAATGCAAGTCAACATGAAAATTTATTCTAACACTGGAGTCCTCATATTAATGATTAAATTATTTTTGTCTTTTCAAATCTATTAGCACTGACTGTGACAAAACTTGATAAAAAAGCAAGAAATTCCTGATTTGAATGTCTGTGTTGAACCAAGAATGCCTTAAGTAAATGCTGCCGCAAAAAAGTAAAATATCATCAGTCGTTACCTTAAATCTCAATCTTCTCAAAACAGTATCTATCTTAGTAAATCCATAACATTCAGCACATAATGCTAATGTTCCTTTTTTAATAATAATATTTTCCATCAGATCAATAAAATAATTTCCAAGAGCACCATGTTCTGCGTCCTTCCTGTACACGCTTACCGCCACGACACCCCAGTACAGCTCTCTATCCCCTCTCCTAGCGATCAACACTTAACAACCGCGCATCTTCACAGAACAAAGATGATCTGACTAGTTTCCGGGCAGGGCAGCGTCTCTGACAAGACTGTGCGCACATTACAGAATGATACAATACAATGATATTACATGCGCGTTCTAAGACATCCGAAAACAAGAAAATTATCTACCAAATTATATACACACAACTTTCATGTTGTTACCACGTTTCGTATGTTTTCATTGGAAGACTTCTTATAAGTAAAACTATAGGAAGACGGAACACGTTACTTCTTGGCTGGACTTCATCAACTCTTACTTCTATATGTATATAGAAATTAAGGTTCCACCACTTTAGCAAACGACTAGCTGCTAAATGTAGTACATTGCAGAACACTGTTCGGCAGTTTACACCGCCCTAGAAGCATCTGGCATGGAGTACACTGTAAAAAACTATCCCGTTTATTAGTATGAAAAATAGCTAACACCACCATGGGGTAGTAAATAGTGGCTTAATACCATCTTCTGTAGTAAGGAGGATGTATGTATAATTGGGTATTTTATAAGATTTGTAAGAAAAGCCACGTGCATGTGTTTTTTGTACACTTAATGTTATTCTACACTACAAAAACGCCTACTCAGGGAAGAGGTTTTCAGGTGTATAGATGTTAAAATATGAGCCTTAGTATCATTTTAATGCGAGATGTCACTCCTGAGCAAACATTGCGTCCCACCCAGGTAACTGCACAGAACACCCGAAGTAGAAAAGGTAATGCCAACCAACTGTTAATATCGGTCGTGCATGTTGAGGGTATCTCCGACTCTATCCTGAACTTAACATGGGCCTATCCACCTCTCAGCCCTACCCCAGATCCTGGGTGGATCCAACCACTTTATGGTCTGAGGTAGTGTTCGGGAGTGGATCTACCCACATTCCAGGGTGAGGTTCAGAGGTGGATCCGCCCATGTTAAGTTTAGATTAGCGTAGGGGGCATGCCCTTCCAACCTTAATAGTTGCTTGGAATTATACTTTTTTTCTTACTTTGGTTGTTCTACACTGAAGCGCCAAAGAAATTGGTATAGGCATGCGTATTCAAATACAGAGATATGTAAACAGGCAGAATACGGCGCTACTGTCGGCAACGCCTATATAAGACAAGTGTCTGGCGCAGTTGTTAGATCTGTTAATGTTCTACAATGGCAGGTTATCAAGATTTAAATGAGTGTGAACGTGGTGCTATAGTCGGTGCACGAGGGATGGGACACAGCATCTCCGAGGTAGCGATGAAGTGGGGATTTTCCCGAGTGACCATTTCACGAGTGTACCGTGAATATCGGGAATCCGATAAAACATCAGGTCTCCTACATCGCTGCGGCCGGAAAATATCCTGTAAGAACGGGACCATCGACGACTGAAGAGAATTTTTCAGCGTGACAGAAGTGCATCCCTTCCGCAAATTGTAGCAGATTTCAATGCTGGGCCATCAACAAGTGTCAGCGTGCGAACCATTCAACGAAACATGATCAAGAGGGCTTTCGGAGCTGAAGGCCCATTCGTGTACCCTTGATGACTGCACGACACTAAGCTTCACGCCTCGCCTCGGCCCGTCAACACCGACATTGGACTGTTGATTACTGGAAACATGTAGGCTGGTCGGGTGAGTCTCGTTTCAAATTGTGTAGAGCGGATGGATGTGTACAGCTATGGAGAGAACCTCATGAATCCATGGACCTTGCATGTTGTCAGCAGGGGAATGATTAAGCTGGTAGAGGCTCTGTAATGGTGTGAGGCGAGTGCAGTTGGAATAATATGGAACCCCTGATGCGTCTAGATACGAATCTGAGAGGTGACACGTACAAAAGCGTCCTGTCTGCTCACCTACATCCATTTGTGTCCATTGTGTATTCCAGCAGGACAATGCGACACCACACACGTCCAGAATTGCAACAGAGTGGCTCCAGGAACACACTTCTGAGTTTAAACACTTCCGCTGGCCCCCACACTCCCCAGACATTAACATTATTGAGCATATCTGAGATGCCTTGCAAAGTGCTGTTCGAAAAGATCTCCACCCCATCTCACTCTTACGGATTTATGGACAGCGCTGCAGGATTCATGGTATCAATTCCCTTCACCGCTACTTCAGACATTAGTCGAGTCCATGCCACGTCGTGTTCCGGCACTTCTGCGTGCTCGCGGGGGCCCTACGTGTAATATTAGGTAGGTGTACCAGTTTCTTTGGCTCTTCAGTGTAAGTAGCTGACGGTCTGGGACATAATGTTTTCTTGCGAGTGGCATCTCTTGTCACAGGCGAGGCATATCTGCCCACCCGGCAGATGACGCTGCCTTGCCAGCGTGAAACGCTGGAAATCCAGGGAAGCGGTTCCGAGTTTCATTGGAAAACTACGTAATTATCAACTTTTAGTAATAATGGTCAGTCTCGTAATGAAAAATCGCATTGCTGTTTTTATAACATCATCTGCTTTATTGATTCAAATGCGTATACGAGGTTTGGAACTTTAACAGAGGCAACTATTTATTTACAGCTCGTACAAGATATATATGTGTTTCAAAGTTTTAATGAGCTTCAAAGTAGTCACCAGTTCTCCTTCATCTCACTCATCTCTTTTCCGACCGGCTTAATTCCCGTCGCTCCGCAATCTTTCTCTCCCTGGACGTCGATCGTGCTTATGACCGCGTATGGCATTCTGGTCTCCTCTTCAAGCTCCAAACCTTCGCCCTTCCCATTAACTACGTCCGTCTGATCGGCTCCTTTCTCTCCCACCGTCCTTCCTACGTCACCATCCATAACACAGATTCCTACACCTTTTTCGCCTCCGCCGGTGTGCCCCAAGGCTCCGTCCACTCTCCCCTTCTGTACCTTTTGTACACGGCGGACATGCCGCCGCCGTCGCCCCCCGTCCACCTTCTCCAGTTTGCCGATGACACCGCCTTCCTTGCCCTTTCCCCCACCCTGCAGCGGTCCCAACACCTTCTCCAATCCCATCTTGACCGGTTCACCGCTTGGTGCAATCAGTGGTTGCTCGAGGTCAATCCCTCCAAAACCCAGGCGATCAATGTAGGCAAAACCACCCCTTCCTTCCGCCTCCTTGATTTCTATCTCACAATCTATGGCCGTCCTATCGCCCTCGCTCCCACCCTTAAGTACCTTGGCGTCACCCTCGACCGTCGCCTCTCCTGGACTCCCCATCTCCGGACAATCCAAGCCGAGGCACGCTCCCAACTCCGTCTCCTCGAGCTCCTTTCCGGCCGTACGGGGGGCCTGGACCCCTCCACCATACTCCGCACCTATAAATCCCTCATCCACCCTATCCTTTGTTACGCCCATCCGGCCTGGATCTCCGCCCCCCCCCCCTACCTTTTATAAATCCCTCCAAATCCTTGAACGCCATGCTCTCCGCCTGGCCTATCGCATCTGTCTTCCCCCCCCCCCCCCCCCCCCACGCGCCGTGTCAACTAGTGTTAGTGATATTTCTCGTCCAGCGTGAACGGCTCCATGTTTTTTTGTTTTTAGTGTCTCCAGTTTATGCCCGCCGTTTTAATTGTATTCTCTGTGCCACCTATATGCAATACTTATTGTACCACTCAAGGCTGAAGAGCGGCGTAATATGCTGCTGCCAGCCCGCCTGTGTATAAGGTGATCAAAATCACAATAAAAAAAAATAGTCACCAGTATTGTGTATAACCCGTTGCCAGCGATGTGGAAGTAGTAGAATACCCTTAGCAGTGCCAGTTGTGTTGACAGTTCTAGTGGCGCGATCTATTGCCCGACGAATTTGTGCAGTTCTGAAGCAAATGCCGTGAAGTGTTTCCTTCAGTTTAGAAATCGACTTGAGCTCACGAGGGCTTAAGTCAGGGGAGTGCAGTGTGTGGTATAGCACTTAGAAGCCCCATCAGTCAAACAAATCAGTAACAGCAAGCACTGCACGTGCTTGAGCATTGTCCTGCAAGATGATGGTCATGACCTGCAGAAAGTGTCATGACGTCTGTCTCTAAGCTGGTAGTAGGTTGTGTTCCAAAAATGAATAGCATAGAGACAGAAGTGATGACAATTTCTGCAGGACCTGTCCATCATTTTTCAGGACAATGTTCAAGCACGTACAGTGCACGCTGTTACTGATTCGTTTGACTGATGGAGCTGCTAAGTGCCATACCACCTACTGCACTCCCCTGACTTAAGCCCTCGTGAGTTCAACTCGATTTCTGAACCGAAGGAAACACTTCACGGCATTAGCTTCAGAACTGCTACAAATTCGTCGGGCAATAGACCGCGCCGCTCGAACTGTCAACACAGCTGGCACTGCTAAGATTATCCTACGAATTCCACATCGCTGGCAACGGGTTATACACAATGCTAGTGACAACTTTGAAGGTCAGTAAAACTTTAAAACACGTATCTAATTTGTACGAGCTGTAAATAAATACCTGCCACTATTAAAATTCCAACCCTCGTATGTGAACTTGACCACCTAAGAAATTAGAAGCCTAAGGAAATTATTCTCTGTTACCATAATTAAAATGAATCTGGCCCTTTTTGATCAGGGTTGTTTAGTCCGCTAGATATAAGGTTCCATACTGCACTGAAATTTCTTTCGCTAGTCATATTCGCGCTGGAACACAAGAAGCCCTTCCCGCTAAATTATATACCTTTGCAAAGAGATTACGGTTGCGCTTTCAACTCTCAAGCGGATCATCGTCATCACCACTATTCATTTGGGTTAAATACAAATCAACTTAATCGGCAAATTGAGTATAACGTGGTCCTCAGTCTAGTCACTCGAAAAAGAGAGACTTCATTTTTCTGGCTGGTGAGCGCCGCTGACTTTCTCCCAACGGCCTAAACAAATATTTACAGATATCACAAAAAAGAGTTATAATTTTGTTCTATCTTATCAGAAACTGAATTTCATCACATATGGGTCGCACAGTATATATCGTCTCATTTCTACCGAAAACAGACATCATTTCCAGCAATCGAAAAGGCGACCTTAGAAATGTTACGATTCCGTGCAACGTTCCAATTTCGAATTCCTCACCTGTGATTCAGAGAAAGTGATCTTAAGTATCTGCAGTTGACAGACGATAATACGATAGTTGTACTGTACTGACATTTAAACCGGAGTTTTTTAATTAAGAAGAATTTTCATTTGCTGGCCGCACAGCATATATTGAACAAGAAAACTGGCTCCATAGTAATTTAAACGAACCTTTCTAAATTTAGGCTCAAAACTTCACGCCTTCCAGAACTCCCATTGCATCTTTGAAGGGATCTAAAAATGGTACGAGTTCTGTTCAGTGTTATTGTCATTAGCAGCGTGGCTGGCCCCGGCGGACGTTCGAGTCCGTCCTCAGGCGTGGATGTGTGTGTTTGTCCTTAGGATAATTTAGGTTAAGTAGTGTGTAAGCTTAGGGACTGATGACCTTAGCAGTTAAGTCCCATAAGATTTCACACACATTTTATTTTATTTATTTATTTATTTATTTTTGTGTCGTTAGCAGTAAGCTATGAAGGACGCCTCTCTTCGGGAGAGGATTTTATCATACTGCCGAACTACAGATTGTAACTTTTTAAAGAAGGTGTTGCACCTACTTTCTGTTTCTTGCTTAAGGTTTTTTTGCACCCAATTAACGTCACCAGTTTTCTTCATGAAATGGACAATATGTTTGGCAGCAAAAGTCGTGGAAAAAACGACTGCAGCCTTATCTATAAAATAACGTCATCGAAAATGTGTTTCAAAACTGTGTTCAAAACATGTGTGATGCACGCGCAATGCTGAAAGGATTGCGGTGCCTTACCTATATTAGCGCTTCGGTCAGTGACTAATCAAATCTTATTAAAACGCTAGAGATTTATTCCTAACTATTTGAATAATGTCTCCTCTATGTAGTTCTTAGGGAACGGCCTTGCCGCAGTGGATACACCGGTTCCCGTCAGATCACCGAAGGTAAGCGCTTTCGGGTGGGGCTGGCACTTGGATGGCTGATCATCCTGGCCGCCGTGCGCTGTTGCCATTTTTCGGGGTGCACTCAGCCTCGTGATGTCAATTGAGGAGCTACTCGACCGAATAGTAGCGGCTCCGGTCACAGAAAACCATCGTAACGGCCGGGTGAGCGGTGTGCTAACCACACGCCCCTCCTATCCGCATCCTCAGCTGAGGATGACAAGGCGGTCGGATGGTCCCGATGGGCCACTTGTGGCCTGAAGACGGAGTGCTTATGTAGTTCTTAATAAATGCCCCAGATTCTTTTCTTCTCTGAAAAGTGAATTGCCATAGTGGCTAATCTTGAAATGAAAAGTACGCAGTAATCTACAGGTAATACAATTTTCGAAGTATTTCGGCCCACATGTCTGTTGTACATCCACATGCATTTCCGTCTATGGCCTGGATAATTCTCGGCATCGTACACGCCCGTATTTCATCGGCTTATCTTTCATTGTTTTGTACTACTGTCTTAGGAAGAGGCTATAAGATTCTACGAAGATCATGCAAAAGACCTTGCTCCCCTTCAAGCAGTGATTTATCGTAGATCGCTTCAGCAACGAAAGGTACCTAATGACTGGAAGAAAGCGCACGTCATCTCTGTTTTTAAGAAGGACGGTAAGACAGATACAATTATAGACCTATATCTTTGACGTCAACCTGTTTTAGAATTATGGAACATGTTTTATACTTAAGAATTATGATGTGTTTGGCGAATGAAAATCTCCTCTGTAAAAATGAACATGGAGTCCGCAAACAGAGATCCTGCGAAACTCAGCTCGCTCAATTCCTCCATGAGATCCACAGCGCAGTTGACAACGGCGCTGAGATTAATGCCGTGTTCCTTGACTTCGTCCGCCCCTGGTAACTGAGTGGTCAGCGCGACGGAATGTCATACCTAACGTCCCGGGTTCGATTCCCGGCTGGGTCGGAGATTTTCTCCGCTCACGGACTGGGTGTTGTGTTGTCCTTATCATCATCATTTCATCCCCATCGACACCCAAGTCGCCGAAGTGGCGTCAACTCGAAAGACTTGCACCAGGCGAACGGTCTACCCGACGGGAGGCCCTAGCCACACGACATTCCCTTGACTTCAGGAAGGCATTTGACACCGTCCCGCACTGCTGTTTGGTGAACAAAATACAAGCTTAACGAGCATCGGAGCAGATTTGAGACTGGATTTAAGACTTCCTTGTAGACAGAACTCGACACGTCGCTCTTAATTAGCCGGCACGGTAACCCAGCGTGTTCGGTGAGAGGGTTAGCTACCCTCTGTAACAAAAAAACTGAGTGAATGGATCAACGAAGAACCTAAACGGGTATCATCGGACGTCCGCCCCGAACAAATTCAACTAAAAATATAGGGGGAAAAAAACGGAGCAGTCTGCAGCTCGTGGTCTAGTGGCTAGCGTTCCTGCCTCTGGATAACGGGGTCCCAGGTTTTATTCCCGGCTGAGTTGGGGATTTTCTCTGCCCGGGGCTGGGTGTTTGTGTTGTCCTCATCATTTCGTCATCATCATGCGTGACAGTGGCTAGATTAGACTGTGTAAAAATTGGAACTTTGTACGGGTGCGGATGACCGCGCAGTTGAGCGCCCCACAAACCAAACATCATTAACAGAGCAGAATCGACAGATGTAAAGGTAATTTCTTGAGTACCCAAGAAAACGTAAGCAGGCAGTTACTGTTTACAATATATCTAATTGACCTGGCAGAAAGCGTCGGATGCTCTTTACATCTGTTCGCAAACGATGCCGTTGTCTACAACAAAGTAGCAACGCCAGAAGATAGCAACGATTTGCAGGATGATTTCCAGAGAATTTATTAAAGGTGCAGGCTCTGACAGTTGACCCTGAATGTAAATGAATGTGACATGCTGCGCATACATAGGAGAAGAAATCCACTGCTGTACAGCTACACTACTGGTGAGAAACCTCTGGAAACACTGTCTGCCGTGAAAAGTCTTGGGGTAACTATCCAGAGCGACCTTATATGTAATAACCACATAAAAAAAATACTACGAAAAGCAGATACCAGACTCAGATCGTAGGAAGAATCTTAAGGAAATACAACTCATCCCCAAAGGAAGTGGCTTATAAGGCGCTTGTTCGACAGATTCTTGAGTATTGCTCATCTATCTCGGATTCCTATCAGAAAGGAGTGATAGATGGGATAGAGAACATCCAACTAAGAGCGGCGCGTTTCGTCACGGGGTCATTTAGCTGACGCGAGAGCGTTACGAAAATGCTCAACAAACTCCATTGGCCATTGAGATCCTATACAGGGTGATTTTTTCCACTGTGTAAAATCTCTAGAGATTGATCGATGAAAGTATATGGAACAAAAAAGGTCTAATGAACTTACGTCCGGAAATGAATGGTTTCCATGATAGACACCATTTATTCAGTCATACTTTGTTACAGGGTCGGAACTATCGGTGATTCTTGGCGGTGACTTTGCCTCCCCTGCTGGAAGTAGTGCCACTGATGATTCGAAGAGTTATGTGGCAGCTACATGGTGACAGTACCATGCAGCCACAGCTGCAGTGTGCATGGTTTCCTCCTAAAGGGTGGTACTGTTCCTCATACGTCATTCCCTTGCTCCATTTCCTGCCATAGTAACTGGGAATGTTGTGTCCGATTTACTCCTCTTGCTAGCCGGCCGCGGTGGTCTAGCGGTTCTGGCGCTGCAGTCCGGAACCGCGGGACTGCTACGGTCGCAGGTTCGAATCCTGCCTCGGGCATGGATGTGTGTGATGTCCTTAGGTTAGTTAGGTTTAAGTAGTTCTAAGTTCTAGGGGACTTATGACCTAAGATGTTGAGTCCCATAGTGCTCAGAGCCATTTGAACCATACTTTTCACTCCTCTTGCTGACTCACCTTGTAATGGATGAGATACAGAGTTGTACTAAATGGTTCCGTATTCGAATCGAGAGCTTTTTTCACCAGGCAACCACGACTCCGAGATTTGTATCATCCCTCCTATTCACAGATAAGGCCACCTTTACGCGGAGTGGTGTCTTCCGCTTTCACAACAGTCATCTGCAGAAACAGCGAATAATCAGCATCGGTGCAGCCG
This sequence comes from Schistocerca cancellata, assembly GCF_023864275.1. Lineage (NCBI taxonomy): Eukaryota > Metazoa > Arthropoda > Insecta > Orthoptera > Acrididae > Schistocerca > Schistocerca cancellata. The sequence goes on from NC_064629.1 coordinate 201,445,691, forward strand.
GAATGTGTGGGCCGGGATAATTGGCGACCGTATTTTTGGACCAGTCTTCCTTCCACGTCATCTAACAGGCCGGCACTATCTGCGTTTCTTGCCGGTGACTTTGCCTCCCCTGCTGGAAGTAGTGCCACTGATGATTCGATGATGTGGCTGCTACATGGTGAAGATTCAGCCCACTTCGCAGTTAACGTCCGGACGCATCTCAATCTTGTCTTCCCTGGTCGATGGATCGGACGAGGGGGTCCAGTTGCACGGCCTGCTCGTTCACCGGATCTCAACCCGTGCGATTTCTGGTTATGGGACCATCTCAAAAGTATCGTCTATGCAGAGCCCATATCAGTTGTGGAGACAATGGAGCAGCGTTTTCATGCTGCCTTTGACACTGTACGGGTGCTGCCTGGCCATTGCGAACGTGTGAGACAGAACGTACTACGGCGCGTAAGCGCATGCGTTGAGGAACATGGAAACCATTTTCAGTACATACTGTAAGTATCGCTGCGTGATACAGCGCGTGTTAGACCGCAGTCTCTGACTGCATAAATGGTCTGTAGCATGGAAACCATGCATTTGCGGACATAAGTTCATTACACCTTTTTTGTTCCGTATCCACTCAAGGTCAGTCCCTAGAGATTGTACACGGTTGCTATCATAGCCATCACTCTGTATAGCGTTCAGTATGGCCCTCATGAACCCACCGATTCTGCAAGGTGTTAATGGTATACATACAGATATTGTAATCACTGGTACCTTAATACATACTCGACTCATCTGTTGGTTGTTTTTTCCTTTGTATCTCACATTTTTTTCTGCAAACACATCACATAATTTACTACCTGATGTTTTCTGCACAGTCGTATCTGCACCGTAAAGTTAACCACCCCTGTCAGGATAGACCGCGCCTGTTCACCTATCTCCTCCTACGAGCTGGTTCGCGCCCACGCTTCAGCAGTGAGCAACCGGCCGGCTGTCGGCGAGTACGGGTAACAGGGAGAGCTGCTGGACCATGGGGTGGGAGGTGCAATACAATTACAAAAGAGCCGATTGGGAGAAGCTGGCTAGGGAGTGCGACATTCCTGCACTACCAGAAGGTGACGGACACCTGGACTATGACATAGACAACAGAGCTGAGGAACTGGTGACGACAATAACTCGAGCGGTGAAGGCTGCCGTTCCAACTAGGAGGAAGGCCATGGCGGCTTCTCCGTCACCATGGTCAGCTGAACTGGAAGAGATGCGCCGGTCTGTCAGAAGGCTCAGGAGGCACTACCAGCGCAGTGTCGTCTGGCTAGAAAGACAAAGACGGCTGCAACTATACCGGGAAGCGAAAGAAAATTTCCACAGACGCCTACGTGAGGTCAGATCTGAAAGCTGGGAACACTTTGTTCTAAATCAACTTGCTTTAGACCCTTGGGGAGTTCCCTATAAGCTTGTCCGGGAAAAAATCCGCTCTCCGATGGAGCTTTCAACCGTCAGGCGCGGGGATGGGATGACGGAGTCTTGGCAGGAAACTGCTGAGGTCCTTCTCCAGTCCCTGCTGCCTGATGATATAGCGGATGGAGAAACAGACGAACAACAGCAGCTGCGGGAGAACTATAATAGCAATGACTATGGAAACAACACGGCAGTCTACCCCTTCTCTGAAGAGGAGGTAGCTGCCCATATAAAATCCCTGAAGATAGGGAAAGCTCCCGGGCCAGATGGCATTGTGGCGGAGGTGGTGCAGTTTCTGGCTCCCCAGATTGTCGCCCCTCTAACTCATCTCTATAACGAGTGTCTTAGGCAACAAAAATTCCCTCGAATTTGGAAGAGGGCAAATGTAGTAATTATCAAGAAAGGAGCTGATAAGGACCCAGCAGAAACGAAATCATACAGACCAATCTGCCTGCTCGATCTGCTTGGGAAGGTTCTAGAGAGACTGCTGGCTGACAGACTGGCTGCGCACCGAGTGCTGTGCGGGATGAGCAGCAGACAATTCGGCTTCAGGCCTGGGCGATCAGCATCTGATGCAATCGCCCTGGCGGCTGAGGTCTGTGGCTCTACCCCGTACAAGTACGTTGTCGGCATCATGGTGGACATAAGTGGCGCCTTCGACAACCTGTGGTGGCCTTCGCTCTTCTCCTGTTTACGGGAGAAGGAGTGTCCAGGGCTGCTATATGGGTGTCTGAGGAGCTATTGTGAGGATCGGGAGGTCTGGCTATCATCCCCCAGCACAAGGGTAACAAAAATAATTACCAAGGGATGTCCCCAGGGCTCCGTACTGGGTCGCCTGTTTTGGGACATCCACATGGAACCTCTATTAGACACACTACAGCAAAGTGATGACGTGCTGGAGGTGATAGCCTACGCCGATGACCTCCTCCTACTGGTTGGCGGCCGAAGCCGAGAAGACATAGAACCCAAAATAGAACGTGCAATAGGGACACTTCAGCTTTGGTGCCGAAAAACTAAAATGACAATTTCACCAACTAAGTCAACATATCTCCTTCTAAAGGGACAGCTAGTCAGAAATCCAACAGTTAGGATAGAGGGCTCGCCAGTTCTCAGGCGACGTGAGACTCGATACCTGGGCATCATCATTGATGAAAGGTGGTCATTTGGCAGACACATTGAAACCGTAACACAAAGAGCCTTACAAGTACTCAACAACCTCATCTCCATTGGACATAAACGTTTCCACCTCCCACCACACCTTATCAAACTATATCATAACAGCATACTCACCTCCATAGTGGGTTACGGTTCTGGAGTCTGGGCACATAGGCTCACGAGGGTGGTGCCCGCCATGACAGTGAGAAGAATACAAAGAAACATGATTATGAGATCAACGGGGGCTTACAGGACCACACCAGGAGGGGCCCTACTAGTTATAATGGGACTCTGCCCCTTAGATATCAAAATTCGGGAGCAGGCTGCTTGGTACTGGGCAAAAAAGGGGAACGCGCATAAAATAGAAGAAATTTTAGGGAGTAGGACTGAAAATAAAGTCGAGATCAGGCTAAGAGGAGATCAGCTGTGGCAAAATTCATGGGAAAACGAAGAAACAGGGCGAAGAACCTTTAACTTCTTACCAGACGTCAGAGAAAGAATGGAAATGAAGTATTTCGAACCAACTAGGGGACTGATTCACCTTCTCACTGGCCATGGACCTTATCCGACATACTTATGTCGATTTGGAAGAAAGGCGACACCCGCGTGTGACTGTGGTGTTCCGGAGGGTACTCCTGACCATGTAGTCTACGAGTGTCCCCTTTTCAATGATGTAGCCTCTGTGTTACGCGACCAACTACCCCACAATGACACATTCAGACTGTTGAGACAACGCGACACTTTTCAGACTATCAACGAACTGGCAAACGCGGTATCACAGAAAGTCTTAAGGGACTATCTGCGAGAACCGAACTAGCACCCTACTAGGACACCTTAAATACCGATGAAGTCAGTGCTCTATTCCCGAACCGCCTGAGCGAGGAAAGGCCGACTTCTTCAGTCGAGAATCCGCCGCGCTCGGGATTGGGGGAGTGGGGTGTACTTATAAACTGGATTAGACAACGCACCCAAACTTGACCCTAGGATAAGTTTAGTTGTAGAACCTAGTTTATAGACTTTAGTTATAGGAACCTGCAGCGATAAACACCATGGCCTGCCCAGTGTCAGGGGCACGCTCATTGGGGTTAGCTCAATGAGCAAGGCCTTATAGTAGGTTTATATTTCAGCTGACACAACTGTAACGTTGCAGGCTTTAGTGACTAGTCCATAGTTAGTAAGATACCACTTAGTACTTAAGAACATATTACTATGCCCATTGTAGTTCTCACATAGCGCTTAAACTAACTAGTTACTAAGTTATACGTAAAAATAGCTGCAATAAGATGAATAAATGTACATATTACGGCCCACTAATCACATAAGGTAGTGGGCTACATTGTATGATTAATATGTATTGGAAATAAAGAATTTAAAAAAAAAAAAAAAAAAAGGAAAGATGGAGGGAGGGGAGGAGGAATCGGAATAAGGCAACGCTGCACGAGAAACTGTTGTCAACATGACTATTCTGCTTTCGCTAATGTTAGTTCTATAGAAGTTTATCTCTTCGTGGTGGCTAATTAATGCATTTCGTGGCAAATTTACTGTCTGGGACTGTTACATTGATGAGAAATGACAAATGAAACTTACATTTCTTGTAACTGATGACGAGCCAGCCACTGTGGCCGAGCGGTTCTAGGCGCTTCGGCCCGGAACCACGCGGCTGCTACGGTCGCAGGTTCCAATCCTGCCTCGGGCATGGATGTGTGTGATGTCCTTAGGTCAGTTACGTTTAAGTAGGTCTAAGTCTAGGGGACTGATGACCTCAGATGTTAAGTCCCATAGTGCTTAGAGCCATTTGAACCATTTTGTAACTGATGACACGTAGAAGACGTGGTAGCTATGTCCAAAATCTGATACTGCTGACTGCAGGTTGCGGCCTAGTGTTTGCCGGCACGGTAGCTCAGCGTGTTCGGTCAGAGGGTTATCTGCCATCTGTAATAAAAAACTGAGTCAACGGCTCGACACTGAACTTGAACGGGTGTCATGGGACATCCGCACCGAACAAATGCAACGAAATATATCGAACAAAATGAGAACCAAAAAAATTTTAAAAAGTGGGTAGCGTTGCTGCTTCTGGATCACGGGGTCCTAGGTTCGATTCCCTACGGGGTCGGGCATTTTCGCCGCTCGGGGACTGGGTGTTTGTGTTGTTTTCATCCTTTCATCATCATTCGGGGAAAAGGGGCGAAACTGAACAGTGAAAAGATTGGTAATTTGATAAGCACGCAATTGAGCGCCCCACAAACCAAATATCATCTAATATTGCTTGCGATTTTGTAGCTTTGTGATGTATGTCGTTTAGGACGAAGTTTAAATTGACATTAACTTGTATTTCGTGATTATTTTGTTCACTTGTTAAACGCAAGAGCACTGGCTGTCAATTAAGGCCAAGTTCTCATTCAAATGAACAAAAAATAAGGTAAAGTTTGGAAACTGTTGTTGAGACAGTGAAAAGACGTAGAAAGGATCTGTTTGGGGATTGTGATTGATCACTCTTTCAACTATATTGCAGATTTTCAATAAAAGAAAAACAAAATGGCGTCCGTAACTATGGTTTGATCAAGGGCCTTCGAGTTTGGAGTACGCAGACTGCGTTCAGTGTAGCCCCTCAGGAGTCATCTGAAATCAAAAATGGATAACCTCAGTCGATACTACATTAAATTTATGGCTAGGTTATACCTAACCACAATGAAATAACCTTAAATTTAACGATATGGGCCCACTCGAACTTTGAGTTCGATTTTTCGGGGTCTGTTTCACTCTTTATGGTTTTACAAAAAATTATTAACACTAACAAATTTCATATGTTATAGGTATAAGCTCCCAAGAAAAGTTTTTACTTTTAGGAGGTCAAAGGTAGAAGTTAATAGATTGAACCGTTTTTACTTTATGTTGCACGCAGTTTCGAAAAATCGTTTCTCGAGGAAAAGCTGTTGTAAAGTTTAGGGAAAGCTTTTATATGTATTATTAGTTCAATTTGCGTAAAAACTACAGGTTATTATATATTTTTCATGTCGGTGAACGCAAATCTGAAGTTAGATTTTCAGAATTCAAAATGGCTAATCCAATAGGGCGGACCAAACATTATGCTTTGACCAATTTTAACCAAAATATGACCAAAAAAGAGTTTGCGTTTCTTACGTTTAGTCTGCATTTTCAGAACCGTTCACCAACCGTTACTCTAATTCGAATTGTTTCTGGAGAGCAAATTCCCTCGTTCTTCTTGGCGAGAAAAGCCGGTCTGGTTCAGCTGGATATGCTGAGTTCGGCAGCCTGCACACGTTGTTCGACAGCTTTTTTGGCGAATGTACCTACATTCATACTGCAATATAACCCGTTTTCTGAACGTGCGTCACGGCACGACAAGTCTTCTAACTGAGCCTTGCGTCTCTGGCCGAGAGCGTCCCACGATGACCGTGACACTGCTTCGAACAATGGGCTGTAGAAACTTTTATAACGCACGGATTAAAAAAACCTTTTCGTCCCAACACTCTGGACACATATACAACTCAAAAAATGCAATAAAAATCGAATTTTCGACCATTTTGAATTCTACATACTTTGCTTTTCACTAAAGCAAAAAGTCTGCTAACACTTTCTGAGCACTGCTGATTCGAAGATAAGCTTTTAAGTTGTAGTCTGTAAGTGTGCTTCTATGGGTAGACTTCATTCTCATCACTGTGGAGAAAAGTTGCTTGCATAAGTATGTAGGTCCAAACATCGATATAATCGTATCTGTATTGTGGAAGAAGAGCGGAAAAAATCGCGTAGTAGATTCTGGACTCGTCGATGGCTTCAGCAGCGAAATTATGGCAGAGGAGCACTACATAATGATGTACAACGATCTGAGATACATACTAGCAAAAGTTATTTTTTAACTCAATTGAATTTTCATCCCATATTCGGTTTTAAATTAAATATCGTTAACGGATCGTGCCTCTCCACGGCTCTCACGTTTCGTCATCCTATCTTCGACTGCAGACTGGGACACCAACAGGGCCTACTCCTGCGACTGCTAATGTGAGGCCCATGGAATTTCAGCCAGCTCCCCCTTCTCCCACTCGCCAGTAGTTGAGTCCCCACCTCTGCTAATGCCCTCACTGCAAACTACCATACAAAAGCAGCTGTCGGCGGCTCCATGTTTTATTTATATGTAACACCATGACCGTACACTTAGACCAGTTCTCATTAGCTCGGTTTGTCGAAAGCTACTACTCCGTAAGTGTATTTCATTGTAATGGCTTTTAAATTCATTGCAAATTTGATCAAAAAAGTTCTTGATTTTTATACGGAGTGGACCAGAACTAAAAAACTTTCAGAGATTGTTCAGGGATACCTTCCGACTTTTTTGGTCGTAATTGAGTTAATGCATTTTGTTTGGTTTCTTGAACCAAGTAGCTTTGTATTTGTATTGTACCTGAAAATAGTGCACAACACTGCAAATTTCGACGATATGTGCTGTGTGACATGTTTCCAACATCTCATGTTACGTGCTGTCGAAGACAGTAATGCCCTCTTTAACCTGCTCCTCTCAAGTTTACATTAAGTACTGCTGGTTTTTCCCGGCTTAGCGCAGCAACTCGAAGTGGCATGAGCTCAACAAGTCGTTGGAAGTCCCCTGCAGCAATACTGAGCCAAGCTGCCTCTATAGCCGTTCATAATTGTGAAAGTGTTGCTGGTGCACGATGTCGAGAAATGACCTCTCGATTATGTCCCATAAACGTTCAATGTGATACATGTCACGTGGTCTGGGTAGCCAAATCATTGGTTCGAATATTGCCAGAATGTTCTTCAAACAAATTGCAAACAATTATGGCCTATTGACATGACATCGTAGTTTGAGAACATGAATCCATGAATGGCTGCAAATGGTCTACAAGCAGCCGAACATAAGCATTTCCAGTCAATGATGGGTTCAGTTGGACCAAAGTACCGAGTCCATTCCATGTAAACACAGCCCACTCCATTATGGAGCCACTATCAGCTTACACAATGCCTTTTTGACAATTTCGGTCGATGGTTTTGTGGGCTCTACACCACACTCAAACCCTACCATCAGATATTATCAACTGAAATCGGGACGCAACTGACCAGGCCACGGTTTTTCAGACATCTAGAGTCCTACCGATATGGTCACGAGCCCAGAAAAGGCGTTGCAGCCAACGTTGTGCTGTTAGCAAAGGCACTCTCTTCGGTCGTCTGCTGCCATTGCCCATTAACACCAAATTTCGCGCACTGTCCTAACTGATACAGTAGTCGTACATCCCAACATTTCAACGGCTACATCACGCAGTGTTTCTTGTCTGTTAGTACTGAAATGTTCAAAAGTGTGTGAATTCCTAAGGGACTAAACTGCTGAGGTCATCGGTCCCTAGACTTACACACTACTTAAACTAACTTATCCTAAGAACAACACACACACCCATGCCCGAGGGAGGACTCGAACCACCGGGGGGAGGGGCCGCGCAATCCGTGACATGGCGCCTTAAACCGCGCGGCCACTCAGCGCGGCTGTTAGTACTGGCAACTCTACGCAAACGACGCTGCTCTCGGTAGTTAAGTGAAGGCCATCGGCCAGTGCATCGTTAGTGGCGAGAGATAATGCCTGAAATTTGGTAATCTCGGCACACTCTTAACACTGTGGATCTCGGAATATTGAATTCCCTAACGATTTCCAAAATGGAATGACCCATGCGTCTAGCTCCAAAACTACTATTCCGTGTTCTAAGTCTGTAGATTCCAGCCCAGCGGCGTGCTGGCAGGAGATTTAACTGTGCCGTCTCCCACGTAGCTGTGAGTGACATATGGCGCGCCAGGTGTGGACGACGAAGGTGTCATCGCTCCCACATTCCTCCCCCTTCCTCCCCCCCCCCAAAAAAAATTGCGTCCTGTCATTGCATAGTGCGGGTATGTGTGACGTTGAGGAGGAGTTCTTTGCCATAGAGCTGCTGATTGGCCAGGTTGTGGCGCGATGGCAGACGTCGCCAATCAACCCACGTTCGATCATTTGTCTTGTGAACCACTGGGAACATCTGGCAGTAAACTGGAGGTAACGCACCCATCCAACAACAAAGGTGGGTGCAGCACTGACGCTGCTGAGAACACAGAATGCTGCGCAGCTGATGCAGACCCGATGCGACACACCATTAGGTGGCTTGCGGAGTATAATGTAGACTACCATCGCAGCAAATGGTGATGGGTGTGATGGCTATGATAGCAGATGCAGGGGCGGTAGTGGCTGCATAGGTGGTAGTAAGAGTTCTACTAGTGGAGCGACATGAGTAGGGTAGTTGTGATAGGTGCTCATGAACAACAACAAAGCAATTGCCGTCGCGTGCGAAGTATGAAGCTCATTCATCCTATGAAAAGGTTTTCAAATGCCACTACCAGTCACAAAATTTGTTTATAATCAAATTATTTTATTTAGCAACTTGTTCCGAGATGTTACCTCATCATCAGGCTGTATTGGCATTAGAAAAACATTTAACCCTCGTTTATACATATATTAAACATTTTTACGTGACTTCTGTGATCATCCTGTGGAAAAAGAGGGGGATAACCTACTAAGAGACGATGTGACTTTGTGTATTGGTCTCGTCTTCACATGAAAATTTTATAAAACAGTCACTCACTTTGATCTCATGGTGTGGCAGTTTTCTTGTGATGCCATGAGGTATCGCTATTTCCATGGCTATTTTGGACTTCATTACCACTGTTCACAAACTTCACAACAGTGTCTTTAAAGCAAGTTACACAAAGCAAATCAGCAGTGTAGAACACAAGATGGCGATCAAAACAAGACTACTATCGATTTGACTATCGATCTGTCGATACTGGTGTTATCAGTAGCAATGTCTTCTGCATGTCTTGCTGTCATATCACTGGTTGGCATAACATATTACAAAATGAGCGGCGTTGACAATTTCATAACACAAATGACAGTATAAGTACTATTTATTTTCAGTATTATAGAGATATTATACAGCAGTATTCCCATCAAAGAATCCATAGATGTAATCAAACAAACTTTATTAAAATGTCAAACTATGACCACAGTTGAAGCAGTTGAAGTAATAGAAGCGTTAGAGCTTGTCCCACAGATATTTCACATTCAATTGAAATTTGTACAAACAGGATGTGGAACAAGCACTGGAAAGTCCTCTCAGTAGGATCATTACAGGAAGTTTTGTTAATCACCTAAAAAATAAACTTCTGAACAACAAGGACATAATTATCCAGAAAACTGTGCACTACTGCAGATACATAGATGACACATTCATCATATATAATGGAACTAATGAAGAAATAGAAATTCTGTTAAACGGGCTCAATAATTTACACAGCAACGTTCATTTCACCATAGAACACATAGAGAATAACAAAATAAATTGTTTAGACATGACCATGATCAACATGAATCAGACCCTGAACATCAACATATATAGAAAACCAACAAACGTAGGCACTGTCATTAATAAATCTACCACATACCAAAACTCATATAAACAAGCTGCATTCAGGTCCTTCTTAAACAGAGCACAGGAATTCCGACTTAATTCTGCTGACTATGAAAGAGAAATAAACACTATCAAATACATTGCACACAGCAATGGCTATCATGAAATGAAATAGATGCACAATTCATAAGTAAAAACAAAAGCAAACAAATTAACATGGCTATTCCCCACAGCATACAAAAACCTCAGCATATAAGGATACCACATTTATGAGTCGTCCCAGACAAAACAGCCAAGTTGTTTGAAAACACACACATAAGGGTCACTTCTGCCACCAACAACAACTTAAGAAAGAAACTGGTCCATGATATTATATGGCTTATAGACAGACTGAACAAACCAGGAATTTATAAAAGTACATGCAGTCATTGCAACAAATACTATGTTGGCCAACCAGGAAGTAACTTTAAGACCCATCTTAAAGAACACATTGACCGTTTCAGACAGGATAAAGCTAATAAGTCACCTACACCAAAACATATAAATGAAACAGGGCACAGTGTTCCAATCGATAACGACGTCAAAGTACTACATACTTTAGAAAAGATGTGAAGAACGGACATCCTGGAAGAAATGCAAATATTTATCAATGGCCTTAAGTCGAAAAACGAGATCCTAAATGAAATGACAGAGTTAAAAGATTCACACTTATTTGCCAGTTTTAATTCCATACTCTAAAACTAGTAAATACATGACATTAATGTAATATATATTATTGATCTGAGACAGATCTTTGTAATTCTGAAAATAAATAGTATTTACACTACCATTTGTATTACAAAATTGTCATAGTCGCTATTTAGTAATATATTACGCCAACTGATATCAGTGCTATGACAGAAAAACATGCAGAAGACATAGCTACTGACAACACCAGGACCTACATATCGATAGTCAAATCGAAACTGGCCTTGTTTTGACCGTCATATTGTGTTCTGCACTGTTGATTTGTTTTGTATATATTTCTTTGAAGACACCGTTGTGAAGTTTGTGAACAATGGTGAAGAACTCCAAAAGGGCCATTGAAATAGCGATGCCTCAAGACATCGCAAGAAAAATTCCACGACAAAAGAACAAAGTGAGTGATTGATACATAAAGTTTTCATGTGAGCAGAAGACCAACACACAAAGTGACATCGCCTCTTACTAGACTGTCCTCCTCTTTCTCCACAGGATTATCACAGCAGTTATGTAACGATGGTTTAATATCTGTATAAACATGGGTTAAATGATTTGGAAAGCCAATACAGCTAAACAAATAATTTAGTTGTCGACAAATTTTGTGACTGGTAGCGGCATTTGAAAACTTTTTCATATTTTTGAAGAAGTCACGGTCGATTAATAATCAATTTGGCTTCAAATTATTGGTCGTCTCTGCCTCGAAAAGCCGGCCAGTGTGGCCGAGCGGTTCTAGGCGCTTCAGTCTGGAACCGCGCGACCGCTACGGTCGCAGGTTCGAATCCTGCCTCGGGCATGGATGTGTGTGATGTCCTTAGGTTAGTTAGGTTTAAGTAGTTCTAAGTCCTAGGGGACTGATGACCTCAGATGTTAAGTCCCATAGTGCTCAGAGCCATTTGAACCAATCTGCCGCGAAAGTGCGAACAAAACATTCGGCTTCACTGTTCTGTCGAGGAGGGAATGACACGGCTCGGGTGTGTTGAATTCCGTTTTGTTGTCAGAATTGCTGAAACTTGGACGAATTGTCTGAAACAGTTTGTCGAAAACCTTCTACGCTAAAGACAGAACCGAATGCTTTGATAGCGCTAGCACTAGTAGTCAAATGCATTGGAATGACAAGAAGATATTTGTTGTATGCATCGATGATAATAAGCTGTCGTGTGTTCCAGAAAGGACCACCAAAATCAATATGAACACGTTTCCAAGGAAAGACAGATCAAGTCCAACTGAAAGATTCATGGTTTGGTTTGTTTTCCACGAACAACAGCGGGCAGTCATACCTTATATCTGTTTATCACGTCCCAGCGACAAGTAATACAGGTGCGCTAGCTGTTTGGTTCTAACGGTTCCCCAGTGTCTTCTGTGTAACAGTTTCAACGCATGTCGTTGCAAAGATAAGGGAATCAGGACTGGCATTTGTCCATTAGGAGAATGCAATGCAGGAGTCGCCCACAGGCGGGCTGGATACACCTACTGTTTTGTCGGGATGTAGACCGAGGACCTCTGTGGCGTTTTTAGACGCAGTGAAACAGTAATCAAGATTACTCTACTTATTATTCAGAATACAAGCCATTCCTGTGCCTTCTGTACGGCTAGTGGCTACGTAATCCGGACAGGAATCCGCTGAATCCAACAGTGGACTTAAGGTTGACGACGACGCTGCATCAGTTCGGATTTAAAGACGGTAACACCGTGCTGCAGCGGTTTGCTACCCACTAGCACGACCTGTCTGTAACCCTGCTTGGAGATGGCGATGACCGCGACGTGTATGGTTGTTTCGCACGCCGTATCAGGAAGTACTCGATCCCTCCAAGATCACTATCCACGTTGTCCCATCAGATAGACCCCAATGTGGGATACCGTATTGTCGTGCTGACTGCTGAACCTAACCAGCTGGTATGGTAGACCGTCAGACTCGTGCGACACTGGAGTTTTAGGGCAGCTTCTGCCATGGACTGGAGTCTTTTGGTGGACCACCCATCAGGCCTGCTTGCTGTGCAGAGTGCAGCACTGGATGCTGGACTTCTTTATCTGTAATATTCTCGTTGGACTGAAAATGTAAGACCAACACTAGAACCATCTCACACACAAGATGTGACCATACCATAACCATAGAATCGAGTGCGAACGACATGAACGCCATCAATGCTACGGATCCAGTACTCTAGGCTAATGAGTGCGGAATTTTTGGGTCGTCGAGGAGAGGCTCCGCTCCACAACGTCATTCTTAATGACCGAATTGGTTCTGCTCTTCTCGACTCGTCAGCGGTTGTCGGTTCCGCTACATTTGCTTAACGTGTTTGGTACAATGTCTTTAGTGCTTATTCAAACCTCTGGTGGGCAATGTTGCATCCTGCCTAGTCTTTCTTACATAACGTTGCGAAGGCAGTTCGTTCTGCACTCTTCTAACGATTCTGCTGAAATCTATAGCAGTTTCGCTCAAGAGTGTCGAGGTTGCTGTACTCCTGACTGAGTAACTGCCTTGAAACGTCCGCGTAATTTACTAACGCCGACTGTTCGAACTTAGAAAATTTTAATCTCCCGTTTCCTTATTAATTTGTCGTGTAATGGCAATAAAATTACATCATTTTGGAGAGAAAAGCTATTGGTGTGTGCATAGTATTTGTAAACTACTGCATCGGAGATGCGTTTCAGCTTATGAGGCCAACCGATCAGAATGTAGTACTTGAGCAGTAATAGCGATTGATCGTGTTCAGTCGCCTGTGGGATCTACTGAGAACCAATCGGGAAAGGCTGCAATGCTTGTGAATCGGGGTGATAAATTTGAATACAAGAAACTTCTGATGTGTCTTAACCCTGATCGTTTCCAATAAGTAAGTGTGACAGAGTTTCTGTGTTTGCGTGCAGTGTTGTAGAGTGATAAGGCATTTCATATTGATAATTGAAAAGAAATAGTGAGCAACATTGCAGCTTCTGTGCTGAATGATCAGGTACATCTTTCGTCGTCTTATGATCATAAAAAAATTTTTTTGTCTTCCAGATATTGATGAAATTTTTTGAAACCGTAACTTATGATGATGACTCTGAGCACTATGGGACTTAACATCTGAGATCATCAGTCCCCTAGAACTTAGAACTACTTAAACCTAACTAACCTAAGGACATCACACACATTCATGCCCGAGGCAGGATTCGAACATGCCACCGTAGCGGTCGCGCGGTTCCAGACTGAAGCGCCTAGAACCGCTCGGCCACATCGGCCGGCGTAACTTATGACTAAAGCTTCTTTTTCCAGCTGAGTGTAGGTGATTTAGGCCTTGTTCAACATCTTAGACGCGAATGCTATTGGATGTTCTATGTTGCCAACCTTGTGAAATAAAACTGTATCTGTTCCATGTAATAACATGTCAACTGCAAGCATGACAGGTTTTTGCAGATCGAAATGCATACGCCTTAGGCAAATAAGCAATGATTGCTTCGATTTCTCAAAATATTGTCCACACTCTCCTGTCCATCTAAAAGGAACATTTTTACTCCCGAGGTGATAAAAAGGTGTTGCTATTTGCGCTGCCTTTGGAATGAATTTGATGTAGTACGTCATTTTTCCAAGAACTGCTTGGAGTTCTCGTATATTTGTAGGAGAGCCTAATCTCCGTTTGGCTTCTAAATGCTTAGTCGAGGGACAAGCACCGTGGGTGTCAATGACATGTCCCAAATATTCAGTTTCAGTGATGAAAAATTAACATTTCTGTAAATTACACTTGAGTCCTGCGTTATTAAAACTTGAAAAAGGAACTCCAAATTTTTGGAATGCTGTTCCGATGTTTGGCTATATCCAGTAATCTCATCTAAATAATTTGAACAACACGGAACCTTCGACGTTCACTTGATCTAAAAAGCTTTGAAGTAACACAGAAGCAGAGGAAAGTGTTGAAGTGACGCAGAAGTAGAAGCGCTCCGAAGGAAAGTAGTAGTAGATGGGTTTTTTTGGCGCACGACAGCAAGGTCTTCAGCGCCCGTTCAGTAACATAGTGAGACGGGTGTCAAGAAAAATCCCAGAACAGGAATATAAAACGGAACATAAAACACGGGGATCAATCGTTGAAAAATATGTGCTCACCCACACCGAAGCGTGGGATGAAGCAGGGTGTCAGCAGTAAAACATGGACAACACAGGAAGGAAATGGTTGAGGGAGCTAAAACAATGTAGCAGATGGAAGTGGCTGGCTGACCGCAAGGAAAAAAGGGAGGAGTCAGCCACTCTGCAATACACTAAAACCTCCAGCCTAAAAGTTTAGGCCAGAGTCCAGGCACATCACAAAACTTAAAAACCCTAGACACACACGTCTCATAGTTAGCTAAAACACAAGGCAGATCCCCATCAACTTGTGCTTCTGCCCTTGCATACGGTATAAAATGCAGTCTGTTAAAATGTGCCGGACAGAGATGTGCACACCACAAGCATCACAAAACGGAGGATCCTCCCGCCGTAATAAAAAGCTATGTGTGGGAGGACAGTGCCCGATCCGAAGACGTGTGAGGGCCACCTCTTCCCGCCTGAGCAACCGGCAGGAGGAACGCCACGGCCGAGTGGTTGACTTTACCGACCGCAGTTTATTGGCCGTCACCGCCAGCCATTCGTCCTCCCACAACTCCATGCACTTCCTGTGAAGTGCAGAGATGACAGACTGCAAGGGAATAGGACACTGGACCACATCCTGCTCTCTGCAGGCCTCCTTGGCAGCCCGATCGGCCTGTTCATTGCCCCACATTCCGACATGACCAGGCACCCAGCAGAAGGATACCTCTTTACCCCGCCGTTGGAGCAAGTACAGTTGGTCATATATCAGCTGGACCATCTCCTCAGTCGGGTACAGGTTCTGCAGTGATTGTAAGGCACTAAGAGAATCGGAGCAGAGAAGAAATCGATCGCCCCGAACACGATTCATCTGCTCCATTGCCTTCAGGATCGCGTGGAGCTCCGCTGCGAAAACGGTATATTCAGCAGGGAGGCGAATCCGGGTAACATGATCAGGGAACACCACAGAACAGCCAAGGAAATTCTCCTGTTTGGAGCCATCAGTGTAAACGACAGTGAAACCGTAATGCACATCTAAAATGTTAAAAAACAGAGATTGGAATGTAAAATCTGGTGTGCTATCTTTCTTAAAATTAGTCAAATCTAAAATAAGTTTGGGTCTCCGGAGGAGCCAAGGTGGAGATCTACTTCAACCGCGACGTAAAACACGAAGACCAGCCATAGACATCGCAGCGAGGCAATCCTGTGCGCGAATCCCATAGAGCTGCGCCGCACATTGCCGGTTATGAAATAACCGTGCCAGAGGAGTCTGAGCAACGGTATGGTATGCAGGTGTGTATGGTGTGGACAAAGTTTTATACGCCTGGCGTGCTGTAAGTAGCCGCAGCCGTATATGAAGTGGCGGTTCACCAGCCTCTGCACAGAGGCTTGGTATGGGACTAGTTCGGAATGCCCCAGTCGCCAACCGAAGCCCTTCATGGTGCACAACTCCAACATCTTTAAGTAAGGAGGCCTCGCAGACCCATACACGTTGCACGCATAATCGAGCCGAGATTGCACTAACCCCCTGTAAAACTGGAGCAGACAAGTCCTGTCAGCTCCCCCTGTACTGTGGCTAAGACATTTTAAAATACTTAAAGCCTGAAGCGATCGCCGTTTCAGGTCTTTAAGATGAGGCAACCGCGTAAGCTTCGAGTCAAAAATGAGCCCCAGAAATCTCACCGTGTCTTTAAAAGTAAGAATAGTGACCCCCATCCTCAACTCAGGAAAGGTTAAAATCGAACGAGAACGGTTGAAAAGAACACATACAGACTTCTCGGTGGAAAACTTAAAACCACTCTTCTGCGCCCAGTCATCCAAACGTCTAATAGTAAGTTGCAACTGACGCGTTGTCGTTGCACGGCTTGAAGACGAGCAAAACACAGAGAAATCATCCACAAACAAGAAACACTGGACAGGGCTTTTCACTATGGACGTAATGCTATTAATAGCGATGGCAAAGAGAGTCACACTTAAAACGCTACCCTGAGGGACACCGTTCTCGTGCTCAAAGCGAGCAGACAGGACGTCACCAATTCGGTATCTAAAATATCGTGGCGAGAGGAAAGACTGAATAAAAAGAAGAAGACAACCACGAAAACCACATTCGTCAAGCTGCTCCAGGATGAGACGCCTACAAGTGGTATCGTAGGCCTTCTCGATGTCGAAAACTACACCTAGAAGGTGATGACGGCGTAGGAAAGCTTGTTGTATAGCCGCCTTCAGGAGGGCAAGGTTATCGAAGGTGGAACGAAACCTCCTGAACCCACACTGAAAGCGACTAAGGAGTTGCCGGGATTCTAACATCCAGACAAGGCTGCAGTTGACCATCCGCTCCAAGGTCTTCCCCATGCAACTAGTGAGGGCAACACTACGGTAGCTACTCGGACTCGTGCGGTCTTTCCCAGGTTTTAAAAAAGGAATTAAAACTGCCTCACACCACGCGTCAGGAAAGTGACCCGACGCCAAAATGGCATTAAAAAGTGCGAGGAGGATTTCTTTGTTGCGCATTGTGAGGTACCATAGCATACTGTAATGGATCCTGTCGTGACCAGGGGATGTGTCACGAGCTCCAGACAATGCAGAATCCAGCTCCCACATAGAAAATTGGCAGTTGTGAACTTCGTGAGAGGTGGACTGGAAGTCCAGACTACATCTCTCAGCAACGGCTCTATGGCGATGGAAACCTGGATCCTGACTGGTTGTTGCAGTAACTGTGGCAAAATACGCTGCCATAGTCTGGGCAATGTCTCGCGGATCCGTGTGGAGAGTGCCGTTATTCATTACAGCAGCCATGGAGCACCTCCTTCCTCTGCCAGAAATTCTCCTGATGGTCTCCCACACAATGGAACTTTTGGTGGAACGATTAATGGTGTTCAGGAAATTTGCCATGACCTCTTCTTGCTCACACGAATAATGCGGCGACATCTTGCCCTCGCCACCCGAAAGGCTGCAAGATTCTCAGCAGTCGGCCGATACTTGAACCGACGCAGAGCCGCACGCCTGGTCCTGATTGCAGAGCGGCATTGGGCACTCCACCAAAGCACAGGTGGCCTCTTCCGGTGGCCTGTGGACTGTGAAATGGATGCTGCAGTGGCGTGGTGGACCGTTTTGGTAATATGATCCACCCACACCTCAACATTCGCACAGTGTTCCAACTGGGCCAACTGGCTATAAAGTGTCCAGTCGGATCCACTGAGCACCCATCGTGGTGGTCTCCTTTCGGGGCCCACGCCATCTGGCAGGTGAATCCAGATTGGGAAATGATCACTGCCATGTAAGCCAGCAACCACTTCCCAGTGAGCACTGGTGGCAAGAGCTGGAGAGCAAAGCGAGAGATCAATGGCAGAGAACGACCCAGACGCTGTGCAGAAATGAGTACTCTGTCCTCCATTGAGCAAGTAGGCACAGGATGACAGGAGAAGCCTCTCAATTGCTCTGCCCCTGGGGCAGGTAATTGCAGAGCCCCAAAGCACATTGTGGGCATTAAAATCACCACAAATAATGAATGGCTGGGGGAGCTGTGTAAGAAGGTCGGTGAGGGCCACTTCATCAAGTGCGTCATGTGGGGCAAGTAAAGTGAGCAGACAGTCAATGGATGACGCACGTGCACGGACACAGCGACGGCCTGTAAAGTCGTCGTAAGTGAGAGAGGCGAGGAGTGGTAGTCCGTCCTGACGAAAATACCTACACCTCCTCTAGCTCTCTCTCCACGCAGGTCGTCCTTTTTGTGGAGTGTATAGCCTCGTAGCTCAGGGGAGTATGAGGGATGGAAATAAGTCTCCTGGAGACAGAGTCACAGTGGTCTACCCTGAGAGAAGTTCCTCCACATGCCTCCTGAACCCTTGCAAGTTCCACTGAAGTATGGGAGCCATCTATGATGGGGGTAGCACCTTCATCCTGTCTCTCCGACGGGGCGGGGAGACCGCAGCAGGTGGAGGGGCAGGCGTGGGACGAGATGATTGCCCCACACATACGTCATATTCCATCAACTCTGGGGAAGAGTCAGATGAAGCCTCACGTAAAACAATATCCGCATGGTCAGACGGTTTACCCCGGGATTTGACCCGCTGTTGCTGCTGTATGGGAGCTTTCTGCGGTTTGGTGGGCTTTGGGGGAGCCGATGTGGTAGTGGTAATGGCCGTACTGGGCCTCGGAACCGCCTCAGCTGTTGGAGGCGCCAGGGGCTGGCCCAAGTTCGCCACTGTACCCTTGTCTGCCGTTCGAGTAGGGGCTACCGGCTCTGAAACACTGGCTGCATTGCAAGTGCACTGACAGCTGCAGGTATTAGTACCAATACTCACCACCTCTGTCTGCGTTGAGGCATCGGCTTTTGGAGAAGGCTTTTGAACCAGGGATGCAAGAGATGTAGCAAATGTGGGAGGTTGCATCGACTTCTTGGCCTCACCATATGGGATACGCTGGGTTGTTTTTATTTCCTGGACTTTGCGTTCCTCTAAAAATAGTCGGCAGTCCCTGCTCCAAACAGGGTGGTTTCCAGAGCAATTGATACATCTGGCTGGAGACGAGCGACCAACTCCTTCATGAGCAGCCTTACCACAGGTGCCACAAGTCGCTTCGCCTTTACACCCTAAGGTGCTATGCCCAAAACGCTGGCATTTAAAACAGCGCATTGGGGTCGGGAAATAAGGCCTCACACTAAGGCGAAGGAAGCCAGCTTTAATATGTTCTGGAAGTTTCGTGCTACTGAAGGTCAGAATAAAGGAGTCGGATTTCACAAGATTGATTGGTTCAAATGGCTCTGAGCACTATGGGACTTAACATCTGTGGTCATCAGTCCCCTAGAACTTAGAACTACTTAAACCTAACTAACCTAGGGACATCACACACATCCATGCCCGAGGCAGCATTCGAACCTGCGACCGTAGCAGTCGCGCGGTTCCGGACTGCGCGCCTAGAACCGCTAGACTACCGCGGCCGGCACACAAGATTGACATCAACGCTCTTCATGATATGTTGGACATGAACGATACCTTCCGGAGCCCACACACGTTGCAGTTCGTCTTTGGGAATGTCGACTAGATCCCGGCATGTCACAACACCTTTGCTATAATTCAAGGTGCTGTGCAGTTCAGTGTCTATGGCACACTCCGCAAGGCATTTAGCAGCTTGGAGGTTAGTTGCTTGCTGAGAAGTGGAGATTTCCACGAGCAAGGTCCCATTACGCAAACGCTTCACTGATTTTAAGGAGCCACAGATGCCCTCCAAACACTTTTGTATATAGAAGGGCGAAACATTCTCAAAACTACCCTCCTTCCCTTTTTCCATTAAGAAACACGTTCTGATTACCAGAATGCATTGTGTTACTAAAGACTTGACTTGTCAAAGATGTGCTGCAGTCAGGGGGACTGACTGCACGAGCCCTCTTCAGAGACTGGGTGTTAGAACCTTCCAGTGGCCCACCCTTTCCGCTGGGAGGAGGAAAAGAGGATTTCGAAGGATCCATCTCGGTCCCACGAGCAGCTAGGGAACTAGAAGTCCACCTGGACAGAACCCCGCGTGCCTAGGTAAGCCTTATACAACTGGGGTGCGGCAGGTGCCCCAGAGGTTGCCCACTTGTGACTGTTCCACCCCAACAGCCATGCATCTTATAGGCGCGCAACACACCGTAAGATTGTGGGGTTTTTATAGAGGTTTACCTTCCTCGCAATCCAGGCGGTCAAGCCAAGATCACCATTCCCCGCAGCACACAACATTCCACCGCCGCGCCATGCGGTGGTCGCTGAAGCATGTCCGGGGGTTACGGTATCAGGAGACTGGCGGCGTTGACCAGTCCCCAGCTCAGGACCCCGTGGTCGCCAAGCCCGTACTCAGCAAATGAATGCTGAGCCCCTGGAGGCTCCGAAGGAAAGACGCTGGTATTGATATAAGCCGAAGTGCGTGTTAACCTCCATACTTTTTTTTTTGTTCTCTCATCCAAGGGAAGATAAATCAGTTTTTGAAAAGAATTGTCCACTTGCTAGGTAGTCCATAAGCTCGCCAATACATGAAAGTTAGAAGGGATCAGTAACTGTTTGATCGTTAACCTCAGCTATAAGCTCGACACAAAGCCTGATCTATCCATTTGTTTTACTTGCGATCAAAAGTAGAGATGCCCAATGACTTGCAGAAACAGATTTCAAAACTCCGATTTACTCTGATCTGTTGAGTTGAAAACCAATTCCATCGCGAAAGGTATCAGGTACCGGATGAGCGCGGTAAAACAGGTTTCGCATTGTCCTTGAGCTTACGTGCGGGTGCAAATTCTTCTCATGTTCTAATGTGATGTCGAAGAAATATCCATATTTTTCACACAACTGATGAATATTGGCATGGGAAAGTTGCGTATCAGTAGCATGAACATCGACCTGAATATCTAAATCAAATAAATCTAAAGCATTTGCGCCAAAAATGTTAGTACTAGAATAAGACTGAACTACGGTGAAAGGCACTGGCGTAGTCGTATTTCAATTTTTTTTCTTGCAAAGTTCAAGTTCCTAGAACGGAAAGACTTTTATCGTTGTAGGCCGTGAGGTGCAAATGGTTCAAATGGCTCTGAGCACTATACGACTTAACTTCTGAGGTCATCAGTCGCCTAGAACTTAGAACTAATTAAACCTAACTAACCTAGGGACATCACACACATCCATTCCCGAGGCAGGATTCGAACCTGCGACCGCAGCAGTCGCTCGGTTCCAGACTGTAGCGCCGAGAACCGCACGGCCACTCCGGCCGGCGCGTGAGGTGCAGGCGTCTTTTTTGCAGTTGAGGGTGACCTTGTTGCTTAGAAGTATTTTCATTAATCAGTATCTAATTAAAATGGTACAGGCTGATTGCCATTTTGCAGAGATGTGAACCGTTTGCAGTTTGCGCTCTGAATGTGACTATGTGTTCCGACTTGTGGAATACTGTCTTTGTCTCAGTTATAATAGATGAAGCGTCTAGCTGTACATTTAATAAAGAAGAGCTGATTAGAATGAGGCAAGGTCTGCAGTGTGCGTTTCATTGTGCGCGTGTGTTGTTTTCGTGTATGGTTCCTGGATGGATTACCAGGAAGAGT
The DNA here is from genome assembly GCF_023864275.1 of Schistocerca cancellata. Lineage (NCBI taxonomy): Eukaryota > Metazoa > Arthropoda > Insecta > Orthoptera > Acrididae > Schistocerca > Schistocerca cancellata. Next base: position 201,467,568 of record NC_064629.1, read on the forward strand.
GGGTACAGATTCGGAATCTGCTTAATTCAGTTTCCTCAAGTTGAGATTTGTGTGGTACAGAATTTACTTTGTGTTTCTTTTGCATGCACACCTGCTGTGTGTATCCTGGCTTAGGCCGGCCGGGGTGGCCGAGTGGTTCTAGGCGCTACAGTCTGGAACCGCGCGACCGCTACGGCCGCAGGTTCGAATCCTGCCTCGGGCATGGATGTGTGTGATGTCCTTAGGTTAGTTAGGTTTAAGTAGTTCTAAGTTCTAGGGGACTGATGACCTCAGAAGTTAAGTCCCATAGTGCTCAGAGCCATTTGAACCATGTTTGTCCTGGCTTACGGGAGTGTCGGCATTCTGCGTGGTGGAGAAAGCAGTTTTTTTTTTTGGTCATGTGTAACACATTTCACCCAAGACTTCGGAAGGTTTGAATTAGCCGAGGAAACGACAGGGTGCCCCGCGAGTTGTTTACACTCCTGCCCGTACCGGCGGTTATCCCCTGCCATGCGAAACTGGGGTTGCTGTGAGCTACCCGCTGTCAGCATTGCAACAACAGGCATATTGAAATCAAGTTCAGCAAAATCTTGCACTTCCCGCACTTCGTTTGCTCTATGTAGACTGAAGTGATAAAAGTCATGGGATACGTCCTAATATCGTGTTGGACATCCTTTTTGCCAAGCGTAGTGCAGCAGCCCGACGTGGCATGGATTCAACAATTCGTTGAGAAATATTGAGCCATGCTGCCTCTATGGTCGTCCATAATTGCGAAGGTGTTGCCGGTGCAGGATTCTGTACGCGAACGGATCTCTCGATTATATCCCACAAATGTTCAATAGGATTCACGTCGGTCACATCGTAAGCTCGAATTGTCCAGAAATTTCTTCAAACCAATCAAGAACAACTGTGGCCCGTTGTCATGGCGCATTGTTATCGATAAAAATGTTGTCGTTGTTTGGGAACATTAAGTCCATGAATGACTGCAAATGGCGTCCAAGCAGCCGAACATAACCAGAACCCAGTCTGTTCCATGTAAACACAGCCTACAGCATTATGGAGTCACCACCACCTTGGTTCAAAATGGTTCAAATGGCTCTGAGCACTATGGCACTATGGAACTTAACATCTGAGGTCATTAGTCCCCTAGAGCTTCGAACTACTTAAACCTAACTAACCTAAGGACATCACACACATCCGTGCCCGAGGCAGGATTCGAACCTGCGACGTAGCGGTCGCGCGGTTCAACACTGAAGCGCCTAGAACTGCTAGACCACTGCGGCCGGCCCACCACCACCTTGCACAGTGCCTTGTTCACAACTTGGGCCCATGGCTTCGGGGGTCTGCGGCACACTCGAACCCTACCATCGGCTCTTACCGACTGAAATTGGAATTCAGCAGACCAGGCCACGGTTTTCCAGTCGTCTAATATCCAACCGATATGGTCACGGGCCCAGGAGAGGCACTGCAAGCGATGACGTGTTGTTCGCAAAGGCAATCGCGTCGGTTGTCTGCTGCCATAGGCCGTTATCACCAAATTTCACCTCACTGGCCTAACGGATACGTTCGTAGTACGCCCCACATTGGTTTCTGCGATTATTTCACGCATTGTTGCTTGCCTGTTAGCACTGACAAATCTATGGAAACGGCGCTGCTCTCTGTCGTTAAGTGAAGGCCATAGGCCACTGCTCTCTCCGTGGTGAGACTTAATCCCTGTCGTGCGCCCATAATCATGTCGGAAACCTTTTCACATGAATCACCTGAAAATAAATGACAACTTCGCCAATGCACTGCCCTTTTATACCTTGTATACGCGACATTACCGCCATCTGTGTATGCGCATATCGCTATCTCATGACTTTTGTCACCTCAGCGCTGTCACTGAGAACAAGATTTCGATGCTTCAGAATCTCAGGCTGTATTCTGTTATCAGCCAGGTTTTGAATAATGATATCACCAAGCATTTCGTCTTGAAATGAGGCTCCACAAGAGCAGTTAAATTTAAAGTTCCTAATCAAGCCCTAGAGTTCAGTGATCCATTCCTTTTAGGACTGTTTAATAAAACGACATGCATGAAAAAGTTTGATACAAGTAGCAGCTACATGAATCTGAGCGTCGAAGATGTCATTCAGTTTGCTAACAATGTCTTCATAGGGTAGAATTTGGGGCTCATTGCACAACTTATAAATATACTCTCCTAACCACGGAAGAAAAGAAGGAGCGTTGTGTTTCACCCGAAACGTTGCATGCTTGGAAATGCTGCTCAAGATTAAGGCGGTTCTCTATCGAGTCCTTTTGTTTTGCATCAAAAGAGCGGAAAGGAGGATGTGGCACCTGACCGCTGGCATTCTGTGCCTCAGTCGTTGTTCTGTGCTGGGTTTGTTGTGCGTTCAGCAGTCGACCAATAGCAGTGATTTGTTGGTTCTAAAACTAAATAAGTGCACGGATTAATAGCTCTCCAGAAGTCACCACTGCAGACAAAAATTAATGACAATGTGTACTGCACTGAGATGATAGAAGTCGTGAGATAGTGATATACACATGTACAGATGGCGGCAGTATCGCGTACACAAGGTATCACGTGATTCATGTGAAAGGGCTTCCAACGTGATTACAAGCGCACGACTGTAATTAACAGACTGTGAACGTGGAATGGTAATTAGAGCTAGAAGCATGGGACATTACATTTTGGAAGTCGTTAGAGAATTCAGTATTCTGAGATTCACACAGTTAATAGTGACCCGAGAATATCAAATTTCAGTCATTACCTCTCACGACGGACAACACATTGACGGACGACCTTCACTTAACGACCGAGGGCAGCGGCATTTGCGTAGAGGTGTCAGTGCTCACAGACAAGCAACACCGCGAGAAATGACCGTAGAAACCAATGTGGGACGTACGACGAACGTATCTGTTAGGACACTGCGGAGAAATTTGGCGTTAATGGGCTATGGCAGCAGACGACCGACGCGAGTGCCTTTCCTAAGAGCACAAGAGCAGTGTCTCTCCTGGGCTCATGGCCATATCGTTTCGACACCAAACAACTGGAAAGCCGTGGTCTGGTGAGACGAGTCCCTATTTCAGTTGGTAAGAGCTGGTGGTACGGTTTGGTTGTGGTGCAGACCCCACGAAGCTATGGACCCAAGTTGTCAACAACGCAATGTGCAAGGTGGTGGTGGCTCCATAATAGAATGGGCTGTGTTTACATGGAATGGACTGGGTCCTCTTGTTCAGCTGAGCCGATCATTGACTGGAAATGGTTATGTTCGGCTACTTGGCGGCCATTCATCTACTTCATGTTCCCAAACAACGATGCAATCTTTATGAGTGACAATGGGCCATGTCACTGGGCCACAGTTTCTCACGATTGGTTTGAAGAGCATTCTGGACACTTCGAGCGAATTATTATGGCCATGCAGATCGTCTGACATGAATCCCGTCCAATATCTATGGGACAGAATTGAGAGTTCAGTTCGCGTACAAAATCCTGCAGTGGCAGCTCTTTCGTAATTATGGACGGCTATAGAGGCAGCTTGGGTCAGTATTTCTGCAGGGGACTTTCAATGGCAGGTTGAGTCCATGCCACGTCGAGTTTCTGCAGTACGCCAGCCAAAAGGAGGTACGACACAGTATTAGGAAGTAGCCCGTGACGTTTCTCACCTCAGCATATACTCCGCACAAAAAGTATGAAGTTTTACGAATTTCTGGCAGTCGCCACACTTAAGCAGCAGACTCGTCGTCAGTGGACGTCTAATATATCGGTAGTTGAGGTGGCTGATAAAGATGAACAGACATCTACAAAAAGATAACACATTAACAAATTTATTTCCAATATGTACACTAAATACTTGTATGCATAACTATGAAGTGCCGTTCGTCCTTCTGTGCTGTTGAGTTATATACACTGAGAGTAATGTTGTTGATAGTGACAAGTATTCTTGAATGCTCTTTATTTATTTAGCGTATGGCATTACATATGAATAGCGACTAGCAATAATGTATTACATAGTTTTACAAAATTTTACAAAAAGATATTAATTTCATAATTTGTAATTTAAAAAATAAGTCTATAAATTAATATCTGATTTGTCGATCCATTCAAGGGCTGCCTCTGTCATTTCAAAGAAATCTTCCAAGTTCCTGTTGTGGGTTGGCAAGAGAGCCAACCCGGTACTACTAGAGGAAGCCGAAAGGCACGCGTTTTAGCTCACGCAGGCTGGCGTGAAGTCTGGAACAGGTCAAGGAAATTAGACTTTAGCAAAAAACGTACGTAGCTGCTGGAATACTTAACTTTAATCCATAATTGGTGAACATCGCTCTTGACGGTACATTATTGATAATCTCAATAGTAACTAGCAATGGCGCCTTGCTAGGTCGTAGCAAATGACGTAGCTGAAGGCTATGCTAACTATCGTCTCGGCAAATGAGAGCGTATTTTGTCAGTGAACCATCGCTACCAAAGTCGGTTGTACAACTGGGGCGAGTGCTAGGAAGTCTCTCTAGACCTGCCGTGTGGCGGCGCTCGGTCTGCAATCACTGATAGTGGCGACACGCGGGTCCGACGTATACTAACGGACCGCGGCCGATTTAAAGGCTACCACCTAGCAAGTGTGGTGTCTGGCGGTGACACCACAGTTCCCATGGCAGGCTCTTCTGCTACAGCTTGTTACAATGTGATTGACTGCCTGGTGTTCATTTCCACAGTCACACTGAGAAGGTGAAGCCCTTCCCCGTCGGTAGAGGTTTCCAGCACAGATGCAGTGGCCTGTGCGGATCCGATTAATTGTTTTCCAGGCACGTCGCGTTAGTTCCATACTGCTGGTCTTGTTTCAGGTGTTTGGAGGGTCTGATATTCCTCAAGAGAAATAGTGTTCCACATTTCTGTCCACTTTTTGTTGTTACAGAAAGTAGCTGCCTGTAGCGATTCTGCCAGTAGGACAGATGTCTGCCTAGATTTTAATCGGTTCATTCGGAGTGCAGGAACGTCAGAGTGCATTGGAAGCTCGAGGATTTTAAGTAATTTTTGGTATTCCTTGCGGAGAGCATTGTGTCTTCGTAGGTGTGGTGGCGCAATGTTGCTTAGATGTGGTAACCAGTATAGAGAAGTAGATTTGATGCAGCCTGTTATTGTCCTCATTGCTGCATTTAGCTCCACGTCAACTTTTCTCGCGTATTTGCTATTGAGCCACTCTGGGGCACAGTATTCGCCAACAGAATAGACCAGCGTTAAGGTAGCGCATCACAGTGTCGTAGCTCTTGCGCCCCATGAGGTACCACTCAGCTTCTGCATGATGTTATTGCGTGATCTCAGCTTTGCTGCGGTGTTTTCTAAGTGCTTCCTGTAAAAGGGGGTTCTATCAAGAGTCACTCCTAGATATTTTGGAGAGTCTTGGTGGTGAAGGACCTGACCATTAAAGGTGACATTCAACTTCGCATTGCCGGCCGGAGTGGCCGAGCGGTTCTAGGCGCTACAGTCTGGAACTGCGCGACCGCTACGGTCGCAGATTCGAATCCTGCCTCGGGCATGGATGTGTGTGATGTCCTTAGGTTAGTTGGGTTTAAGTAGTTCTAAGTTCTAGGGGACTAATGACCACAGCAATTAGGTCCCATAGTGCTCAGAGCCATTTGAACCATTTTTGAACTTCGCATTGGCCATTCTGTTGTTAAGGTGAAAGCAGCTGACTTCTGTCTTCGTTTGATTTGGTATCTGTCTCCACTTTTTGAACTATTCATCTATTGTGCTTAGATCTGCGGGTAGGATCTACTCACCAGCTTCAAGAGTTCTCTGCTGGGTGGTCAAGGCCAGATCATTTGCATAGATGAACTTCCTTGATTTTTGTTTCATGGAGGTCAGATGTATACAAGTTCAACAGGAATGGCGCCAGAACTGAGCCTTGAGCAAGAGCATTATCAAGTTTCCTCTGTCTGCTTAGTTGTTTGCCAAGGACTACTTGGTAGTATCTCTCAGACAGTATGTTGTTTTGAGCCTGATTGTGATTTGGCAGTGTATGACACTAGCGAGTTTGTACAACAGTCCTTGTCTCCATACAGTATCATAGGCATCCGTAAGATCACTAAAAGCCACTGACGTTTTAAGGCGACGTTGGAATCCAGCTTCTATGTGTGTAGTTAAGCTAAGCACTTGGTCTGCACAGCTTTTGTCTGAATTCTGCCTGTTCGATGGGAATAACTTTATGGATCTTTGGATCGATTCGGCTGAGGATGACTTTTTCCAAAAGCTTGTACGAGCAGATCAGGAGGACGATTTGACGATAGCTAGCAGTTTTGTTCGCTGGCTAACCCGGCTTCAGTATTGCTATGATTTTTGTTTTTTTGAAGGCTTTTGGCGCGTTCCCTGATAGCATAATATTAGCGAAGAAACTTGCAAGCCATCTACGACCCCTGTTTCCACAATTGATGAGGAACTCTGGATGTATCACATCAAATCCTGGAGCTTTGCCTTTTTTCATTTCTTTGATTGCTGCAATGTTCTCATCTACAGTGAAGTCTCTGGAGTACTCTGATTTGTTGTGTGCCCTCTGCTTCAGGTTTCTAAGGTTTTTCTTAACCATTCTTGTGTATGGCTTATGTGGTGGTGCTTTGGAGAGAGAACTTATTCTGTTCGCAATCTTGAATGCTGATACAATCCGATAGGTGACTGACATGAAATAGTGCTTAGTGTTAATAGCTCCGCGCTACGTCGATGTAATGTCTCACTGCAGTCTTCCACACTAAGATTGATAACTCGGTAGATTCAGTGAGTCTGGGGCGAAACGCTGAGTGCGGTTGCTTAAAAAGATGCGCCGCACAACCAGAGTCGTGGCCAGTGAGATCATGTGAACTTGCCGTCCTCTGGTATCAAGTATGCGTGGCGTCCCCAACATAGACAGTGAGAAGGGAGATAGAGTCCGCTCGGTGGGGCCCTCGTGTGACATTTAACTGTGCGTCACTCAGTAACGGGCCACCGGAGATCATGGGTCCCTTATGCCAAAATACTCAGAATATACAGAGTTATTACAAATGATTGAAGCGATTTCACAGCTCTACAGTAACTTTATTATTTGAGATATTTTTACAATGCTTTGCACACACATACAAAAACACAATAAGTTTTTTTAGGCATTCACAAATGTTCAATTTGTGCCCCTTTAATGATTCGGCAGACATCAAGCTGATAATCAAGTTCCTCCCACACTCGGCGCAGCATGTCCCCATCAATGAGTTCGAAAGCATCGTTGATGCGAGCTCGCAGTTCTGGCACGTTTCTTGATAGAGGAGGTTTAAACACTGAATCTTTCACATAACCCCACAGCAAGAAATCGCATGGGGTTAAGTTGGGAGAGCGTGGAGGCCATGACATGAATTGCTGATCATGATCTCCACCACGACCGATCCATCGGTTTTCCAATGTCCTGTTTAAGAAATGCCGAACATCATGATGGAAGTGCGGTGGAGCACCATCCTGTTGAAAGATGAAGTCGGCGCTGTCGGTCTCCAGTTGTGGCATGAGCCAATTTTCCAGCATGTCCAGATACACGTGTCCTGTAACGTTTTTTTCGCAGAAGAAAAAGGGGCTGTAAACTTTAAACCGTGAGATTGCACAAAACACGTTAACTTTTGGTGAATTGCGGATTTGCTGCATGAATGCGTGAGGATTCTCTACCGCCCAGATTCGCACATTGTGTCTTTTCACTTCACCATTACGAAAAAATGTTGCTTCATCACTGAAAACAAGTTTCGCACTGAACGCATCCTCTTCCATGAGCTGTTGCAACCGCGCCGAAAATTCAAACCGTTTGACTTCGTCATCGGGTGTCAGGGCGTGTAGCAATTGTAAACGGTAAGGCTTCTGCTTTAGCCTCTTCCGTAAGATTTTCCAAACCGTCGGCTGTGGTACGTTTAGCTCCCTGCTTGATTTATTCGTCGACTTCCACGGGCTACGCGTGAAACTTTCCCGCACGCGTTCAACCGTTTCTTCGCTCATTGCAGGCCGACCCGTTGATTTCCCCTTACAGAGGCATCCAGAAACTTTAAACTGCGCATACCGTCGCCGAATGGAGTTAGCAGTTGGTGGATCTTTGTTGAACTTCGTCCTGAAGTGTCGTTGCACTGTTATGACTGACTGACGTGAGTGCATTTCAAGCACGACATACGCTTTCTCGGCTCCTGTCGCCATTTTGTCTCACTGCGTTCTCGAGCGCTCTGGCGGCAGAAACCTGAAGTGCGGCTTCAGCCGAACAAAACTTTATGAGTTTTTCTACGTATCTGTAGTGTGTCGTGACCATATGTCAATGAATGGAGCTACAGTGAATTTATGAAATCGCTTCAATCATTTGTAATAGCCCTGTATACCTGAAAAACGTTAAGTTTGTCAGTGGAGTTCTGGTTCTCCCTGCATATACTATCTTGGTCCAACTGTGCTTCTCTTAGGTGTGACGGCACCTGGTTTTCATACAGCCCACCAGTCACTGAAAACTCTGCATCCAACCAGGGTGTGATTCTTGTCACGGCCACGAGACGTTTCTTCATACACACAGAAACACATTTGCAACATTTACTTTACAAACTCATCATTTCAGTAACAATAGCCACTCTTTTCTTGTCTATTCTTCGATGAACACGACTCACGGATGCTAGAATGCACGTTAGTCACGCGCAGGCGGGCTGTGAGCTGTGACGTCACTATCAACCCTCTCGCCACACCGCATTGGATTGAAAGCTTATACGCACATGGCACATTCATGTTTAGCTCATTTTCCGTGTTTTAATGTAATATAATTTTTGCTATTATTATTAGGCTTTATATTAGTGTATTTTTTTCTATGGTCGGTGAAATACTGGTACACTGCCTCCGAAGAACGTCATTCTCTTTGCCTGTAAATCTGCATTCTTTTGCCTAAGGTCTTTTACTTCTGTTTCCGTTATTTATAATTGTTGGCGTAAGCACGCATTGTCGCATTTACAGCGGTGTTCGTTTTCATGGTTAACATTTTGTCTAGTAGGAATTTCTTCATTAGTGAGTAATATGTGATTCTTGAGTTTCTCCCGGCGTATTTGATAATCAAAATATCCGCGGGTGTACTGCCGGTCTACAGTGTCCAACGGGCACAATATTTCGGCGATCATACATGTCGCCATCATCAGGTGAACTGACGGACTGAGCTCCTGTAAACGTGCCGGTACGGAGATCCGTACGCTATGGCTGCTCAGGGGGAACTGGGTTTGGTCGCGACGGCGGCAGATTTAAATACCCTCCGCCCGCGGCGCACTCCCTCCGCCGTCCGCGCCCCGCGCCACGGTCGCGCGGTGGAACAGAATGCGACGGCGTCTGATATGACGTCGGTGTGATGGCTCTGTCCGCCGTGGTCGTCACAACTATACGTTTGCTCGATTTACTCTTGATTAACCCAATCGCTGGTTCCCAAGCCTTGCTAAGATTATAGCCACAGCCACGGTTTATGAGGTCGTCATTGGTGCGAATTTCGATGGCCTCTCTAACAACGCTGTCCCAGTATCTCGACGTCTGCACCAGAATCCTCGTGCGTTCATACTCCATAGCGTGATTTTCCGACAAACAATGTTCAGCGACCGCCGACTTGCTCGGTTACATCAGTCGAGTGTGCCTCTGGTGTTCACGGCGTCAATCCTCGACGGTACGCATCGTCTGACCAATATACGACTTGCCACATTGATACGGAATCTGGTACACGCCGGCCTTCCTCAAACCGACGTCATCTTTGGCGCTCCCAACCAGTGCAAGAGTTTTATTCGGAGGACAAAACACAGTTCCGACCCGGTGTTTCTTCAAAATGCGGGCGATTTTCCCCGACAGTGCACCTGTATATGGAATAAACGCAGTGCTTACCTCCTCCCTCGTGATTTCATCCATCTCCACAGGTTGTGCCGTAGTGGTTGGGTGGAGAGAGCACCTTGAATCTGCCACTCTGAGTACCCATTTTTTCGAAATACAGTTCTCAGATGTTCCAATTCCTGGGTTAGACTCTCTGCGTCAGAGATATACTCTTATTTACGGTACTTTGCTTTCGTGCCCAAAGGTTTCTCTCATTAATAGGCTCATTACCACGCCATAAATCATCACCGGAGGATGGTACATTTAGAGTTGGAACAGCATCCATCTTCAATCTGCGTTTCGCACTAATATTCAACAGTTCACTTTTCAAATCCCTTTCATAATCCCAATCAGTATAATGTATTGGGCAGACACGAGCATTTTCAACTGCAAACGAATCTGTATGTTTACAAGGATTTATACATTTGTGTTTCATCTAATTGTTTTTATGAAATATATGAAAAGTAATTCCTAACTTACTTATTTGTCTGCTGTGATTAGTACAACTGTCGATCACACATCAAACCATTATTTTTCACTTAAAAACTTACCCTTTAAAGTCCTTCAGTATACTGATAATTACCGTGTAATTCTGTACTCGATCTCCTGTCACTAACAAAAATTCACACTGCCGTAAACAACCTTGTTTTCGCACGTAAACGTAATTATAACACAGTTCGTTACCGCAATATCGGGCTACTGAGCGCTAGTTGGGTTTACTGTGAGCTGCGATGACAGCGGCTCGGCTTGCTACTGCGCATACACCTCGTGATCCCGATGTTAACAGACGGGACATTACAACTGGTTTGAAGAGCTGCACTGTACCTGTGTTAGGACTGAATACCACAGCAGTAACAATACTCTGCTTAGAATCTACTGTTGTGGTTTACATCCATTTGATTTGTATGTTTCATTGACAGTGTTACAATTTTCATGACCTGTTGTGTATCAGCCGGCCGTTGTGGCCGAGCGGTTCTAGGCGCTTCAGTCCGGAACCGCGCTGCTGCTACGGTCGCAGGTTCGAATCCTGCCTCGGGCATGGATGTGTGTATGTTCTTAGGTTAGTTAGGTTTAAGTAGTTCTAAGTCTAGGGGACTGATGACCTCAGATGTAAGTCCCATAGTGCTTAGAGCCATTTGAACCATTTTGTAGTGTATCATACTTAATGCATGGCGAGTAGCACATACACACACTGACGCTAACTTAGCTGGCTATGTTTTTATGTTCCAGCATTTATTTGAATACAGCGAGAGGTGGGACTCCAGCGAGCAGCCCTCTAGATTCTCCAGATCCTCCTACGACTCTCTCCGTCGGCACGTTGGACTCTCTGTCATATAAACAACAGGTCTGTTCCTAATCATTACTTTTTAATTACTTGCAATACAACCGATCGATAAGAAACCGATTTGTGTTATTACTGGAATAAATATCAGAATCCAAAATGAAACTTTCGCTCTGCAGTAGCTTCTTCCTTGAGATCAACCGCTGGCCGAAGTGGCCGTGCGGTTCTAGGCGCTACAGTCTGGAACCGAGCGACCGCTACGGTTCGAGTCCTGCCTCGGGCATGGATGTGTGTGATGTCCTTAGTTCTAAGTTTTAGGCGACTGATGACCTCAGAAGTTAAGGCGCATAGTGCTCAGAGCCATTTGGAAAATTTTGAAATTAACCTTCCAAAAGCATTACAATCGAGTGCTCATAGTGGGCTCGACACTGGCCATTTGAATTCTACAGGCAACGACCATCATCACACGCCTCAAGACTATAAGTTTGAATGGCAGGAAAACGGAGAAACGATACTGTGAAATATGCATTTTTAGTTGGGCTGTGAGCATATTTATATGCTCAGGGCGTTCTGCAGCCCCATTCCCTGCTACTTGAGCGTGGTACGCTTAATGTTATTGCGTAGTGCCCACACTGCTTGCGACAAAGACAGACGCTACAGAATGAGGAAATTTCTTGACCTAAGAAATCTACAGACTTATCTGTGGTGTATTGCTGCAACTAATGAGTACTTTTGGAGGCGGTCGATCAGATACTACAACACACACCCACACAATTTATTAGTAATTTATTAAAGCTTGAGCATGGTAACTATTTAAATTTGTATACAAATATGATGCTGTCGCTTTGATAACATTAGCGTGCCGCGCGGGATTAGCCGAGCGGTTTGAGACGCTGCAGTCATGGACTGTGTGGCTGGTCCCGGCGGAGGTTCGAATCCTCCCTCGGGCATGGGTGTGTGTGTTTGTACTTACGATAGTTTAGGATAAGTAGTGTGTAAGCTTGGAGACCGATGACCTTAGCAGTTAAGTCCCATAAGATTTGACATACATCTGATATGAACATTAGCGCTTTGTTCATTGCACAGTTATAGTTTCACATCAGAGTACATTTGTCTATAAGTAGATATACAGGGTGATTCAAAAAGAATACCACAACTTTAAAAATGTGTATTTAATGAAAGAAACATAATATAACCTTCTGTTATACATCATTACAAAGAGTATTTAAAAAGGTGTTTTTCACTCAAAAACAAGTTCAGAGATGTTCAATACGGCCCCCTCCAGACACTCGAGCAATATCAACCCGATACTCCAACTCGTTCCACACTCTCTGTAGCATATCAGGCGTAACAGTTTGGATAGCTGCTGTTATTTCTCGTTTCAAATCATCAATGGTGGCTGGGAGAGGTGGCCGAAACACCATATCCTTAACATACCCCCATAAGAAAAAATCGCAGGGGGTAAGATCAGGGCTTCTTGGAGGCCAGTGATGAAGTGCTCTGTCACGGGCTGCCTGGCGGCCGATCCATCGCCTCGGGTAGTTGACGTTCAGGTAAACTGTTTATACCAACGTTTAATACACCACCTATCAGGAGGTTTAACACCATACTTCGTTCGAAATGCACGCTGAACAACTGTCGTCGATTCACTTCTGCCGTACTCAATAACACAAAAAGCTTTCTGTTGAGCGGTCGCCATCTTAGCATCAACTGACGCTGACGCCTAGTCAACAGCGCCTCAAGCGAACAAATGTACAACTGAATGAAACTTTATAGCTCCATTAATTCGCCGACAGATAGTTCTTAGCTCTGCCTTTTGTCGTTGCAGAGTTTTAAATTCCTAAAGTTGTGGTATTCTTTTTGAATCACAGGACTGCGTTCACAATGACATCGACAACGGCCGTCAGGCACCGTCGTAATACTAGAGCCCGTGTTGCCCGGCAGCCTCGTTCAGCGGGTAAGTCCCGCTCAAGGTCACCCGCCTAGACGGCGGCGCACACAGCCAGAGTGCCCCAGACAGCAACATGGAGCAAACGCACACAGCCATGATGCAGCTGCAGGTTCATTCGACTCGAGGCAGCCGCACTGTGTATACAGCCATGCCGTACCGACGCAGAAGATATTCAAGGAGGAGCAGAATGCCTGTCTACAAGAGTGTGGATAGCTTTTCTATTACACCAAATGAAACAGCTCAACAAGAACTTCTTCAAGGACCTATTACATTTATCGGTTGCAAGATTCAATTTTCTTGTACAACTACATAGGTTGTTAGTGGCAATTCGTGGTTGACTATTGCTTTAGTACGAGGAGGTGATTCAGTACTAGGAGGACTTGAGAGCTACAACGAGAGAGATATAATATCTTTTCGTACTTTTGCAAAGAACACCACTAATCTTGGACCATATATTTAGTCTCTCATTAGCATTTATCTTCCTCCTGTTCCTTGTATACAATGAAAATGGCTTGTCTGTGGTTACTACACAAGTTCCATAATTACGGTTAGGAGGTTGCCAGATAACATAGGCCGATAGCGTTGACATAGTACGTCCGATTTCCTTCGTCAGTTTCTGGCAATGTCAAGGAGGTTAGGTTAGTCTAGAATCTATTCTATGTATGAAGTAGGTTAAATTTTAACCTCTAGCATAGGGTGGATACAAGGATACCTCTGTGCTTGGTTACGAACGCTGTATAGCAGCTTTTGCTGTTAAAAAGACGACGAATGCATGTGAATGAGCTTTCCTGTCTCGTAAAGCGAGTACTATACAAAAAAGTCATCAGTTATCAGAATAACCAGACAAGTTTCACAAATACATGTGATGACTGGAGAAACGCTCTGTTAAATTCTCGAGACAATTAGTGGTGACCTTGAAAAGCAACTTATAAACACTCTGTTGAGCTGTATTTATTTAAATTTGTGCAGACGTATCTCAATTAACCGTCAATGACTGTCATTTAGCACAAGAGTGAAAGACAAGAATAAAGTGCAGCATAAGATATTCTGAAAACCTAAAGCACTTAAAAATGGAAATACATACCGTACACCACATTTCCAAACCACTTCATAGTAACAGAATCACTACCCTACTGGCATAAAACGCCAGTAAGCAGTAATAATAATTTGTAGACAACTAATGACAACCTTCCACAAAAGTGATCCAGCACATTAGCTATAAGCATATAAGATATGCTCCCCTGTTTACTTGAACAAATTAATTTTTGAGGTTATAATCTATCCCTAAAATTTCCAATAAAGATTACGCCTATTTGAGGTTTTGAAGTAACCTGCAGTTTCACCCAATAGATGGCGAACTATATTTCGGCCGGCCGGGGTGGCCGAGCGGTTCTAGGCGCTACAGTCTGGAACCACGTGACCGCTACGGTCGCAGGTTCGAATCCTGCCTCGGGCATGGATGTCTGTGATGTCCTTAGGTTAGTTAGGTTTAAGTAGTTCTAAGATCTAAGGGGACTCATGGTCTTAGAAGTTAAGTCCCATAGTGCTCAGAGCCATTTGAACCATTTTTGAACTATATTTCGACTGTGATATTTTCGTCCTCTAGATGCCACAAACACAATATTTCGTGGACTAAACTTATTAGTTTCTGAAATTTTAAAATAAATAATTTACGTACTACAGGAAAATTAAAGAGACCTTTGGAAAACAGAGAACCACTCTATGAATACCAAAAGCTCAGACAGAAAATCAGTCCTAAGCAAAGGCCAGCCGGAGTGGCCGTGCGGTTCTAGGTGCTACCATCTGGAACCGAGCGACCGCTACGGTCACAGGTTCGAATCCTGCCTCTGGCATGGATATGTGTGTGTGTGTGTGTGTGTGTGTGTGTGTGTGTGTGTGTGTGTGACGTCCTTAGGTTAGTTAGGTTTAATTAGTTCTAAGTTCTAGGCGACTGATGACCTCTGAAGTTAAGTCGCATAGTGCTCAGAGCCATATGAACCTAAGCAAAGACGGGAAAGCAGAAAGATGAAAGGAGTATACAGAGGGTCTATACAAAGGCGATGTACTTGAGGGCAATACTATGGAAATAGAAGAGGACGTAGACGAAGATGAGATGGGAGATATGATACTGCGTAAAGAATTTGACAGAGCACTGGAAGAGCTAAGTCAAAAAAAGGCCCCGGAAATAGACAACATTACATTAGAATTACTGATAGCCTTGAGAGAGCCAGCCATAATAAAACTACCGTCTGGTGAGCAAGATGTATGAGACAGGCGAAACACCCTAAGACTTCAAGAAGAATGTAATAATTCCAATCCCAAAGACAGCAGGTGTCGACAGGTGTGCAAATTACCGAACTATCAGTTTAATAAGTCACGGTTGCAAAATACTAACACGAATTCTTTACAAACGACTGGAAAAACTGGTAGAAGCCGAACTCGGGGAAGATCAGTTTTGATTCCGTAGAAATGTTGGAAAACGAGAGGCCATACTGACCCTACGACTTGTCTTAGAAGATAGATTAAGGAACGGCAAACCTACGTTACTAACATTTGTAGAGTTGGAGAAAGCTTTTGACAATGTTAACTCGAATACACTCTTTAAAAATCTGAATGTGGCAGGGGTAAAATACAGGGAGCGAAAGGCTATTTACAATTTGTACGGAAACAAGACGGCAGTTATAAGAGTCGAGGGGCATAAAAGGGAAGCAATGGCTGAGAAGGGAGTGCGACAGTGTTGTAGCCTATCCTCGATGTTATTCAATCTGCATATTGAGCAAGCACTAAAGCAAAATAAAGAAAATTTTGGAGTAGGAATTAAAATCCATGGAGAAGAAATAAAACTTTGAGGTTTGCCGATGACATTGCAATTCTGTCAGAGACAGCAAAGGACCTGGAAGAGCAGTTGGACAGAATGGACAGTGTCTTGAAAGGAGGATATAAGATGAACATCAACAAAAGCAAAACAAGAATAATGGATTGTAGTAGAATGAAGTCAGGTGATGCTGAGGGAATTAGGTTAGGAAATGAGACACTTAAAGTAGTAGGTGAGTTTTGCTATTTGGGGAGCAAAATAACTGATGATGGTCGTAGTAGAGAGGATATAAAATGTAGACTATCTATGGCAAGGAAAGCGTTTCTGAAGAAGAGCAATTTGTTAACATCGAGTATAGATTTAAGTGTCAGGAAGTCTTTTTTGAAGGTATTTGTATGGAGTGTAGTCGTGTATGGAAGTCAAACATGGACGATAAATAGTTTAGACAAGAAGAGAATAGAAGCTTTCGAAATGTGGTGCTACAGAAGAAGCCTGAAGATTAGATGGGTACATCACGTAACTAATGAGGAGGTACTGAACAGAACTGGGGAGAAGAGGAAATTGTGATATAACCTGACTAAAAGAAGGGACCGTTTGGTATAACATGTTCTGCGGCATCAACGGATCACCAATTTAGTATTGCAGAGAATCGTAGAGGGTAAAAATCGTAGAGGTAGACCAAGAGATGAATGCACTAAACAGATTCAGAAGGATGTAGATTGCAGTAGTTACTCGGAGATGAAGAAGCTTGCACAGGATAGGGTAGCATGGAGAGCTGCATCAAACAAGTCTCTGGACTGAAGACCACAAAAACAACTACATCGTGTGTTATGCATACATCAAAAAAAGTCACCTAGGTTTCGAGAGTTCCGCAACCTGTACAGAAAATTGGAATAGAAGTCAACATACACTCCTGGAAATGGAAAAAAGAACACATTGACACCGGTGTGTCAGACCCACCATACTTGCTCCGGACACTGCGAGAGGGCGGTACAAGCAATGATCACACGCACGGCACAGCGGACACACCAGGAACCGCGGTGTTGGCCGTCGAATGGCGCTAGCTGTGCAGCATTTGTGCACCGCCGCCGTCAGTGTCAGCCAGTTTGCCGTGGCATACGGAGCTCCATCGCAGTCTTTAACACTGGTAGCATGCCGCGACAGCGTGGACGTGAACCGTATGTGCAGTTGACGGACTTTGAGCGAGGGCGTATAGTGGGCATGCGGGAGGCCGGGTGGACGTACCGCCGAATTGCTCAACATGTGGGGCGTAAGGTCTCCACAGTACATCGATGTTGTCGCCAGTGGTCAGCGGAAGGTGCACGTGCCCGTCGACCTGGGACCGGACCGCAGCGACGCACGGATGCACGCCGAGACCGTAGGATCCTACGCAGTGCCGTAGGGGACCGCACCGCCACTTCCCAGCAAATTAGGGACATTGTTGCTCCTGGGGTATCGGCGAGGACCATTCGCAACCGTCTCCATGAAGCTGGGCTACGGTCCCGCACACCGTTAGGCCGTCTTCCGCTCACGCCTCAACATCGTGCAGCCCGCCTCCAGTGGTGTCGCGACAGGCGTGAATGGAGGGACGAATGGAGACGTATCGTCTTCAGCGATGAGAGTCGCTTCTGCCTTGGTGCCAATGATGGTCGTATGCGTGTTTGGCGCCGTGCAGGTGAGCGCCAAAATCAGGAGTGCATACGACCGAGGCACACAGGGCCAACACCCGGCATCATGGTGTGGGGAGCGATCTCCTACACTGGCCTTACACCACTGGTGATCGTCGAGGGGACACTGAATAGTGAACGGTACATCCAAACCGTCATCGAACCCATCCTTCTACCATTCCTAGACCGGCAAGGGAACTTGCTGTTCCAACAGGACAATGCACGTCCGCATGTATCCCGTGCCACCCAACGTGCTCTAGAAGGTGTAAGTCAACTACCCTGGCCAGCAAGATCTCCGGATCTGTCCCCCATTGAGCATGTTTGGGACTGGATGAAGCGTCGTCTCACGCGGTCTGCACGTCCAGCACGAACGCTGGTCCAACTGAGGCGACAGGTGGAAATGGCATGGCAAGCCGTTCCACAGGACTACATCCAGCATCTCTACGATCGTCTCCATGGGAGAATAGCAGCCTGCATTGCTGCGAAAGGTGGATATACACTGTACTAGTGCCGACATTGTGCATGCTCTGTTGCCTGTGTCTATGTGCCTGTGGTTCTGTCAGTGTGATCATGTGATGTATCTGACCCCAGGAATGTGTCAATAAAGTTTCCCCTTCCTGGGACAATGAATTCACGGTGTTCTTATATCAATTTCTAGGAGTGTAAACATCATTTCCGCCCTTTTTTTGCTCATGAAAACCACACATTGCACGTTGTACCACCATACAGCGAGACATTCAGAGGTGGTGGTCCAGATTGCTTTACACACCGGTAACTCTAATACCCAGTAGCACGTCCTCTTGCACTGATGCATGCCTGTATTCATCTTGGCATACTCTCCACAAGTTCATCAAGGCACTGTTGGCCCAGGTTGTCCCACTCCTCAACGGCCATTTGGCGTAGATCCCTCAGAGTGATTGGTGGGGCACGTCGTACATATTTGAAATTTATCCTAGGCATGTTCGATATGGTTCATGTCTGGAGAACATGCTGGCCACTCTAGTCGAGCGATGTCGTTATCCGGAAGGAAGTCATTCATAAGATGTGCACGATGGAGCCACGCATTGACGTCCATGAAGACGAATGCCTCGCCAATATGCTGCCGATATGGTTGCACAATCGGTCGGAGGATGCATTCGCGTTTCCTACAGCCGTTTCGGCGCCTTCCATGACTACCATCGGCGTACATCGGCCCCACATAATGCCACCCCAAAACAGCAGAGAACCTCCACCTTGTTGCACTCGCTGGACAGTGTGTCTAAGACGTTCAGCCTGACCGGGCTGCCTCCAAGCACGTCTTCGACGATTGTCTGGTTGAAGGAATATGCGACACTCATCGGTGAAGATAACGTGATGCCAATCCTGAGCGGTCCATTCGGCATGTTGTTGGACCCATCTGTACCGCGCTGCCTGGTGTCGTGGTTACAGAGGTGGACCTCGCCACGGACGTCTGGAGTGAAGTTGCGGATCATGCAGCCTAATGCGCACAGTATGAGTCGTAACATGAAGTCCTATGGCTGCACGAATAGCATTATTCAACATGGTGGCGTTGTTGTCAGGGTTCTTCCGAGCCATAATCCGTAGGCAGCGGTGATCCACTGCAGTTGTAGCCCTTGGGCGGGCTGAGCGAGGCCTGTCTCTCTGCGTCTCCTCCATATCCGAATAACATCGCTTTGGTTCACCCCGAGATGCCTGGACACTTTCCTTGTTGAGAGCCCTTCCTGGCACAAAGTAACAATGCGGACGCAATCAAACCGCGGTATTGACCGTCTAGGCATTGTTGAACTACAGACAACACGAGCCGTGTACCTCCTTACTGGCGGAATGACTGGAACTGATCGGCTGACGGACCCCCTCCGCTTAATAGGCACGGCTCATGCATGGTTGTTTACATCTTTGGGCAGGTTTAGTAACATCTCTGAACAGTCAAAGGGACTGTGTTTGTGATACAATATCCCCAGTCAACGTCTATCTTCAGGTGTTCTGGGAACCGGGGTGATGCAAAACTTTTTGATGTGTGTATTTAGCTCTGTTATCAACAATGAATAATAAAGTTAATGATAATGTAAGAGTACTGAAAAATCAGTCACACTGTGTCGGGTTTCTTTGGATCACATAACTTTATTTGAACCAAGAGTTATTACTGGTGCTTGTGACATATTTGTATAACACTGGCGACGGGTTAATGATGGCCACAAATCAAGAACTGAACGAAAAGCACAACGTCTAATCATGTTAAAATTTAATGTTCTGATTGGGAATAAATTTACTGAACGGTGTACCAAAAACTTAATCGCGAACAGGAACGTTCACTTTCCAAATGTGACTTGGGTTTCCAATACACAGCCCACAAAACACTTTCTTTCCCCGTCATGTATCGTCTCCTACGCTACAGTCGTGAAGGTAATCTAAGGGAGGGAAGTCGTGTGCGCCATCTGTCTGTCAACGGTGCAAACTTGGCTCTGCGTGGTATCGTAATTTTTGTGTTAGCTCGTCCTATCCCCTGAGGCAATACCTGGGGACGAGCGCAGTATTCACACTAAACGAGCGTGGATATCCAACCCACTGTCGTCAATCCGCCGGGTGGTTTTGATCTGGGCTTACCCCACTTCCCTATCTCGCGAGCTAGCTCGCAGCGCGTTACACTCTACAAGCAGTTTCGTATTCATTGCTTAACATTAAACGTAATTTTGACATAACTGTTAAACTTCACAGACCCGGCGCCTCGACACACAATTAAATAACAATACTGAAGAACGATCAAAGAGAATGTCTGGGTTCATTAAATAGCTATCGTAAGAAGTACTGCATGATCGAGGCAGAACATAACAGCTCTTGGCTGCAGTCCACACCCGTAGTGGCACGGCTTTCCACTTACGAGGAAAACTCCCCATCGCACCCCTCTCAGATTTACTTACACTACTAGCCATTAAAATTGCTACACCACGAAGATGACGTGCTACAGACGCGAAATTTAACCGACAGGAAGAAGATGCTGTGATATGCAAATGATTAGCTTTTCAGAGCATTCACACAAGGTTGGCGCCGGTGGCGACACCTACAACGTGCTGACATGAGGAAGGTTTCCAACCGATTTCTCATACACAAACAGCACTTGACCGGCGTTGCCTGGAGAAACGTTGTTGTGATGCCTCGTGTAAGGAGGAGAAATGCGTACCATCACGTTTCCGACTTTGATAAAGGTCGGATTGTAGCCTATCGCGATTACGGTTTATCGTATCGCGACATTGCTGCTCGCGTTGGTCGAGATCCAACGACTGTTACCAGAATATGGAATCGGTGGGTTCAGGAGGGTAATACGGAACGCCGTGCTGGATCCCAACGGCCTCGTATCACTCGCATTCGAGATGACAGGCATCTTATCCGCATGGCTGTAACGGATCGTGCAGCCACGTCTCGATCCCTGAGTCAACAGATGGGGACGTTTGCTAGACAACAGCCATCTGCACGAACAGCTCGACGACGTTTGCAGCAGCATGCACTATCAGCTCGGAGGCGATGGCTGCGGTTACCCTTGACGCTGCATCACACACAGGAGCGCCTGCGATGGTGTACTCAACGACCAACCTGGGTGCACGAATGGCAAAACGTCATTTTTTCGGATGAATCCAGGTTCTGTTTACAGCATCATGATGGTCGCATCCGTTTTTGGCGACATCGCGGTGAATGTACATTGGAAGCGTGTATTCGTCACGCCATACAGGCGTATCACCCGGCGTGATGGTATGGGGTGCCATTGGTTACACGTCTCGGTCAGCTCTTGTTCGCATTGACGGCACTTTGAACAGTGGACGTTACATTTCAGATGTGTTACGACCCGTGGCTCTACCCTTCATTCGATCCCTGTGAAGCTCTACATTTCAGCAGGATAATCCACGACCGCATGTTGCAGGTCCTGTACGGTCCTTTCTGGATACAGAAAATGTTCGACTGCTGCCCTGGCCAGCACATTCTCCAGATCTCTCACCAAATGAAAACGTCTGGTCAATGGTGACCAAGCAATTGGCTCGTCACAATACGCCAGTCACTACTCTTGATGAACTGTGGTATCTTGATGAAGCTGCATGGGCAGCTGTACCTGTACACGTCATCCAAGCTCTCTTTGACTCAATGCCCAGGCGTATCAAGGCCGTTATTACGACCAGAGGTGGTTGTTCTGGGTATTGATTTCTCAGGATCTATGCACCCAAATTGCGTGAAAATCTAATCACATGTCAGTTCTAGTATAATATATTTGTCCAATTGAAACGTCCCCTTAGAAAAATTTATGAATTACTGTGCTCATAAACCTCTACGTTATTTGAATTTCAAGCAGCTGAGCAAAACTGAACGTACTCAGACATTACTCACTTTAGTTATCCTGATCAAAACTAAACTGTCACACAATATTTTTAGCGCAACGCAATCTGACTTTCAAAAATCCCTACAAAAGAATGGCTTTGATTAACAATAAGCTATACCTTTCATGAAGCACTTACCACAGAAAAATCTTCGTTACTCGAACTACTGCAATACAGCGAGCGCCACTACTGCCATCTAAATAAAAGATTCTAACTAGTGAAGGCACTAACTACTGATAGGCATAGTCAGCCAATGAAAGATTTTGACAGAGAACAAACAATATATTTACCTTAATAGTGTTCAAAAGTCATAATATATATATCATCTCATGACATCCAGTCTTACAAATTTACTGTCTCTGATGGACACACGTCCAGATCATCCGCTCTCAAAACTCCGCCATCTCTCTCCCCACGTCCACCACTGCTGGTGGTTCACTGCCAACTGCGCAACGCTACACGCTGTTCACATCCAGCTGCCCCAGCACAGCCAGTGATTTTCATATAGAGCGCTACGTGGCGTTACCAACATAAAAACCTAAACAGCCTACTTACACAATGAATACCGGTTTATCATCTGCATTTCTTCTTGGTGTAGCACTTTTAATGGCCAGTAGTGTATATGGAGATGGTGTCTGTTCTTTCGGACAAGTCCGAAAGAACAGACACCATCTCCGTATAAGTATATAGTTCTGGCAATACCGTCCATGATCTTTGGGCAGTAGTGCATATGGAGATGGTGTCTGTTCTTTCGGACATGTCCGAAAGAACAGACACCATCTCCATATAAGTATATAGTTCTGGCAGTACCGGCTATGACCTTCTTCTTCTGTGCTGATGCACACATATTACCCGAACTCTTACGGGACTTGGTAAGAATGTCTTCCACGAGTAATGAGTGTGTTGGGAAGGGACACTACGAATGTAGTGTGTGGACATATAAGGTGAGAATGTGGGTCTCGCGGGAGGCGTGCGGGAGATAGTCACTGCAGTCGCACTGTCCTCTGTGCCATCGGTGGCGCAGATGGCTAGAGCGTATGTTATGTAAGCGAGAGATCCCGAGTTCGAGTCCTGGTCGGGGCATAAATTTTCGCCTGTTCCCGTTGATATGTATCAACGCCCATCAGCAGCTGAAGGTATTTGTATATAATTCTAATTTCGTCTCAGATTTAGTCGTAAGATGGCCCGGTGGATAGCCCATCAAAAACTGAACACAGACCAAGCATGAAAACTGGAAGATGGTCAACTGAAGTTTGAGAAAAGAAGGACAGTTAAAACACTGAACGGTCCAAGTTGAAGATGTGTCACATCGAGCTAATTTATGAAACACCGCGTCGTGGTTGTATGGTCACATCGTTGCGCAGCGGGGCGGGAGGTCAGAGTACAAATCTCGCTCGTATCCCAGACCTTTTTTTTTCACAAAATTATGAACTTTCCGTCCGGCCATTGATGTGTCTGTTCTTCTACAGTCTTGTCAACTGTCATGCTATATGTTGGTTAAAGAATATAACTCATGCGGTTAGAACATATTACCGTCGCTAGTAAATGTGATTAACAGTGAGACCAAGCGAGATGGTGCATAGACCTCTCACAAAAATGAAAGCAACTAATAAACGGTTGTGAGCTATTTTACAACAAAGGAATTCAAGAGTCAAAATTTCCAAAACGGAACGCAACAGTCATCATATATGGTACCTATATAGAACAAATAGGAGGTACGTGCGTCTGGAGGTCGATTCCTTACACCTCGCTGTAGCAAACGGACGACGTTACACTACGATATAGACACACATCTGAATACAGCGAACAGACACGTCAATGACCGGACCAACAGTTCATAATTTTGTGAAAAAAAAAACTATGGCACGAGCGAGATTTGAACACATATCTTCCTTTTCCGCAGCCCAACGGCATAACCATACACCCACAACACCATGTCTACTGTAGTAGGCTCTATGCTGCACATCTTGAGCTTGGACCATTCACTGTCCCTATTTTGTTTCTTTTTTCACATTTCAGTACACTATCTTCCTGTTGTGCATGCTTGAACTGTGTTCAGCTTTTGTCGGGTTATTCACTGGGTCATCTTACGACTAAATCTGGAGAGGGTGCGATGGGGAGTTTCCCTTCTTAGCACGGTGATTGCCACGAGGCTGCCGCCGGCCACAGCAGAGTGTGACACCAGACGCTGTGGCCTGGGATAGCGGTGGAACTGTGGTATAGTAGCCAGTCGACATCACACAGGGGCAATCGTTCCGCGTTCAGAGGTTGGCACTAGAGGTTCCGCTGTTTTCCAACAGCGATCGGCCCCGCCCAACTGCTGGCCGTAGTAGTGCCACGACCCGTAAGCTGAGGCGCCACGAATCACGTAGATAAGAGACCAGCCGACTGCAGCTGTAGCCTATCAGTCAGGTTGGAGTCATAGCAGCGCACACACCTTGGAGCCTTTACAAGACGCTGAGCACAACAACTGTAGTGAGTCTACTATTAGTAGGTATAGTAGAGTGTTAGGGTGTGACAAGGCGAGGGATTTTTCCAGATAGCTGGAAATTAGGCACGTTGGTGCAGGGAAAACTCAGGTCCAGGTCCCCTGCTGTGGCGGGACCAGCCAGCAGCCTGTGGGTGAGGCTATGCCAGACACCAAGAAGCACGCAAGTAGGGACAACCTCTCACTACCACCATCACCAATAGGAACAATGAAGAGACCTATCACCAACATGGTCCAGGCCAGAGACAACGAAGATCCATCTACACAAGGGAAAAAATCTAGAAATGAAGCAGAAAAGGTGAGAAGACGACGAAGGAAACCGGCATTAGAATAATCAGAAGAATCCAACAAGACCTTTTACAGGACGAAAGCCGTTCAGACAAATGCAACGAAAGAGAATCGATCGACGTTTCACACTCACATTAAAAAATTGATTTTCAAGTAGGCGCCAACCGAGACACCACAGAAGAAGACGACTACGGCGAACAATTCATCAAAGTCCCCCTCGGAGATCCATACGTCGGAAGACTAAGCAAAAGACACATGAACAGAAAAAAGGAAGTTGAACATTGAATCAGCTAAAAAATACGATTCCTTGATAACAACTTCAGACGAGCCACCTGCACAACAAGCCACAGAGTCACAAGACAACATTGAGAATAGACAACAGGTATCCTCATTGGTTGTTCACTACAACGCAAACCATACAAAACTGACAAAGGCTATCAAAAATGTGATAGGGAGGAGCCTCAGAGAGATATTCAGAAGAGACATATCATACCATTTGGACAGCATTAAAGACTATACAAGAGGATTCAACTTTTTCCAAGTCAATAAAAGATCATTCTGCACTCACCAGACACCAGACAAAAGGGACTTGACACTGGTAATCAAATAACTGCCACCATATATAAAAGAAGAAGAAGTCCAACAGGTACTTCGGAACAAAGGTTTCATGGTCCGAGAAGCGCACCAGTATCACAAGAAGAATTCCGAAACTGGACAACTGGTTTTGCAACCTAAGTTTATAGCTGTTCTGCCAAAAAATCAGAAATTAAATGCCATCCATTATGTCAAATATATAATTTGCATAAAAGTCACAACAGGAAATTATATTCCACGAGAGATCCCCCTCCCCCCTCAGTCTAAAAATTGCCAAAGATGGACCCATTCAAGAAACTACTGCTGGCTTCCACTAAGATGTGTTAGATCGGAGGACCCCACGACAGTGTAGCTTGTACCTGACCGAAGGACAGAACAGCCAAATGCGCAGACTGCAAACTAAGTGCTCATCCAGCAAATTCGGAAGGTTGAAAGGACGCCCAGGAAACCATCCGAGTCCACAAGGAATGAACCAACGTTAAACCGAAACTTTGCGTGTAGTGAAAATAGTGACACCAGCAACGACAGAACAAATTGTGACGTCACGGGCCAGCACACCAATCGGGAGAGAAACCAAACACCAAAATGCATCAAGAAGAATGCCCTCAACAAGAAAATTGTATTGAAGTGTGCTGAGCAACCGGGAATACGAGATGGTAACAAACCCAGAGAACAGCACAGAGAAACTGGAAGGGAACAACACAGAGAAAATGGAAGCTGGTGCAGCCATATCAGAGATGGCCAAACAGTTAAGCACGCTAAAAAACGACAATTTGTTTCAAGAATTGATCAAATTGGGGAGGAAGCTGAGGAAAGAACGTGACATCATAACTAAGATAACTATCTTAGTCGAAGAACTAGTGAACGTCGTTACCTGAAAGTACCACAAACCCTGGAAAAACGGGGCACAAAGGATTTAAAAATCTGCATCTAGAATCGAATGGAGTCCGAAACAAGAAAGCAGAACTACAGGACTTTGTCTCCACTAACAATATTGACGCTCTGCTATTAACGGAAACACATATCTGTGTGTTTGAAACTTTCCAACTATGGAATATGGCAGGCTATAGAACGGACAGACAAAATAGAAGAGGAGGTGCGACGGTAGCTTTCCTCCGCATCATGCATCGGCAAGAGAAGCTGTGACCATTACAACAACCTAACGTAGCGGCAGTAACGATCTGGACAACAACACGACAAGTAACATTGGTAGCGGCTTATTTAAGACCAAATTTCCAGATAATACCTCAAGACATACAGATGATATGTCACAGTTTCTACGAAGTATTTCTTGGTGATTACCTCAATGCAAAACACCCGTTATGGCACTCAACCAGAACCAATTTTAAGGGGAGCAAATGTTGAACTTGAGGAAGTCCTCGACGCCACCATATAGGGAATTCTCGAGCCTACCCATAAGTAGTATGGAGATGGCGTCATCAGCGCAATTTTGATATCAAATTGATATGCAAATTAATTAAATTGATCAATTAATTTCGCCCCTGACCATGCCCATCCCCATCCTCAGATGATGTCTAGTGTTTTTCTCAGCCTGCACATCGATCCCAGCCCCACACCCTCTCGACCCTCCCTTACCTCCATCCTCCTCCCCACCTATCCTATTGGCGAGAATTTCGAATTTTGACGGGAATTTCGAATTTTGACGAGAATTTCGAATTTAAGCGGGAATTTCGAATTTTGGTGGCAGTTTCTTTGTCCCAGGGCTCTGCTGATATGCCTCCCCCCCACTCCCCTCCTCCAGGAATTGATGGGAAATTAAAATTGACAGTACCCTTTATGAAACTCGAACCCTGGTCCTTCTGGATGGAAAACCCAGGTCCACCCCCCTAACACAACCACACCACCAGCGGGGCTTGGAATTGACGGGAAATTAAAAATGGTGGTGCCCCTCGCAGAACCCTGTTTCTACTGGATGGAAAGCTCAAGTGCATACCCCAACACACGGAAACTGTCCAGATGGAGGAAAGGAAGGTTGGGTTAGAGTCCTTTATTTATTTTGGTAGGCAAAATGAAGTAAAGATACGTCTAATTACATAATTAGTCATAAAGAATGGTTCTGATGACACAACTATATGCTTTGCATCTCAAAAACTAACAATACCATACAACTGGTGTTATCCTGCTCGGAAAAAATTTTTCAGTACCACTCGAAACTAGTGACAGGTACACTCAAACATTACCCTTCACTTACAAGATGGCGGGAAAAAGGCAGAGGTGTAAGGTGCTACCTTTATTCTTTCTCGCAGGAAATACGTTCAACTGACAAGACGCTGGTGGTGGTCAGAGAGGAGTTTAAAAAGTGTATTACCTGTAAGCAGTAAGGACAGTAACTATCGTTGTTTGACGTCAGAGTTCACTTCAAATGCCTGCTCAAAAACCACCCTGCAGCCCAATACACGCTACCACAACTGATGGAAAAAATGCATCACAGTTCTAATTACACTCCAAAATTGTTATGAAACACAATCACTTGTAATGAACGGGTCATAATACAACAAATGTAGTGGAGAAAATCGTTGTCTCAAAAGACTGCAGAGGAGGCAGTAGTTGAATGTGCATTCTCCTCGACAGGTGTCCACAAACTGCCAAAGATCGAGGTCCTCTTACCTCCCCTCATCCCTCCCTTCCCTCCCTACCACCATCCATCCACCAATGGGGAATACAGAAGCTTTTTCAAATGGCCGGCTGCTCCGCCATGCTTGGCGTGGTTGCTAAATGCCTTGACGCAAACACTCCTTTGCCACTACAATAGCGTGTATAGTCAACTATACGATATGAGATAAAAGTATGGGCACCCCAAATGCAACTTGTTCATCTAAAATATAGCGACAGAGCCCCCTCCCCTCCCCCACAACGCCGCCATGATCAGAACGTGGCTTCTCCAGGGAACACCCACAGTAGACACGCAACCCCTCGCCCCCAGCAGCCCACTGTTCTGTGATGGAGAACACCTGTACGGCTATTTATAATCAATGCAACTTTTTCATGCAATCTGTTGAACATATTTTCCGAAAAGACTGGGCCCCTCTGGAACAACAACGAAATTCTGGAGAACACTCCAGATCGCTTTTTCAAATGGCTGGCTGCTCCGCCGAGCGTTTTTCTGCAGCCCACTGCCACCCCTCTGCGGTCACCGGTCTCCCCAGGCGTTCCACTATCCTCCGCGGTCGTTCGTTTATGCAGCCTGCGTTGAGGCGATGACCATTCGCTAACACAAGAGGGAAATTTAGCCTCTCATTGAAGCGGGTGCTGTGTCCGGCGACCACACACAGTAGACTCGCCCCCACCACGCCCGCCGTTCTGCGATGCAGAACAATTGTATTTGACATCAAAGCATCTCCTGTAGCCAAGTATTTATTAAAGAAGAGAACACAGTAGTGACGATAATAAATATCCTGCGATCTGAAGTTTTCCCGGAGTATTTCCAATTTGAACAGTTCTCGGGTATCCGACCGGGTAGCGTCGTAATTTCTCCACAATATTTCGGCAGACGTACACGCTGCCATCTTCAGGTGGTTCCTGACGAATGCTGTGTTGTTCCTCTCGGCGCCCTATATACAGGGTGTTACAAAAAGGTACTGCCAAACTTTCAGGAAACATTCCTCACACACAAAGCAAGAAAATATGTTATGTGGACATGTGTCCGGAAACGCTTACTTTCCATGTTAGAGCCCATTTTATTACTTCTCTTCAAATCACATTAATCATGGAATGGAAACACACAGCAACAGAACGTACCAGCGTGACTTCAAACACTTTGTTACAGGAAATGTTCAAAATGTCCTCCGTTAGGGAGGATACATGCATCCACCCTCCGTCGCATGGAATCCCTGATGCGCTGATGCATCCCTGGAGAATGGCGTATTGTATCACAGCCGTCCACAATACGAGCACGAAGAGTCTCTACATTTGGTACCGGGGTTGCGTAGACTAGCGCTTTCAAATGCCCCCATAAATGAAAGTCAATAGGGTTGAGGTCAGGAGAGCGGGGAGGCCATGGAATTGGTCCGCCTCTAGCAATCCATCGGTCACCGAATCTGTTGTTGAGAAACGTACGAACACTTCGACTGAAATGTGCAGGAGCTCCATCGTGCATGAACCACATGTTGTGTCGTACTTGTAAAGGCACATGTTCAACATTACCTTCCTTCAGTTGGGCCAACTGGCGGTAAATCGAGGAAGTACACTACATACTGACGAAACTAAAATGAGCTCTAACATGGAAATTAAGCGTTTCTGGGCACATGTCCACATAACATCTTTTCTTTATTTGTGTGTGAGGAATGTTTCGTGAAAGTTTGGCCGTACCTTTTTGTAACACCCTGTATACTAGCCGTTACCCCCTCCACCGTTCCTCCCCTGGCATCTTTGGTGCGGCCGGCGCGGAGGTTACTGGAGGTGGTGGGGGAAGCGGCGCCTGGGTCTGAACTGGGGTCTGCAGTCTCCCTGCTGCCGCCGTCAGGGGCAGTCCTCGATCCCTGGGAGCACATCTTTCTCTCCAGGCTTAGTGCAGGGTTCCAAGCCTGACTAAGTTAACATGTGAAAAAGCGTCTGTTATGGCTTGCGGTTCCAGTACCCGCCAGGGTAGCCGAACGCACTAACGCGCTGCTTCCTGGACTCGGGTAGGCGCGCCGGCCCCAGATCGAATCCGCCTGGCGGATTAACGACGAGGGCCGGTGTGCCGGCCAGCCTGGATGTGGTTTCTAGGCGGTTTTCCACATACCGCTAGGTGAATACTGGGCTGGTCCCTATGTTCCGCCTCAGTTACACACGTCACAGACATTTGAAACACGCCTGCGTTATTTCACAATTTACACTACACGCAGACAGTTGGGGTACACTGATTCCATCCGGGGGGTTACGGGGTGGCGGCAGGAAGGGCATCCGGCCATCCGGCCATCCCTAACACTAACACTGCCAAATCCGTTGTAACCACACTGACCCTGCGATCGCTGCAGGACTATGGCGTAAGCGAAAGAAAGATGGCTTGCGGTTCCAGTCTCGCTGACTATAACGTTTTTATCCCTTCTGTGAAAGGGCTACAAGTAAGTAGATCAAACATCGATAAGGAAATCGCAAGAAAATACGTTCGGCTCATAGTGCAATGGTGAAAAACTTACAATGCCGCACAACAGGTAACGCCTCTTTCTGCTGCTGACAAGCAAGTTTGGGGTTTCTAGCAATACATAACTTTATTTATGAAATGCCACATTTGCATACCTCTTGAGTAAGACACAGCATACCAATTAACCACAGACCCAATCAAAATCTAAGTGACTAGTATTTTACTAATTTGGTTCGATAGAGGCGCGCTTGTGTACAGATACTCAGCTTTATTAAAGCAGACTTTCGTCATAAGGTTATCGTGGGTAGTTTTATTTCATTTCTTACAATATAGTGCACAATTTTCATAAGGTTTCTTTTAGTGTTGTTAACCCAATAGTAAACATGAGAGAGAAATTAATCATCAACCATGTATGCGAATTCTCTGATGTTATCTATAACAGTCTGACAATGCACATGCAGTTTATTGATTACATGCATTTAGAAAACTTGTTCTGAGTTAAAGCTGTCAAACAAGGTTTCAAGAAGAATAAAATGCCATTACCACACGACAGATAATGTAGAAAATACTTTTCTGACGTATTTTGGCACGACGCGCTCTCCCCATACATAATACAAAATTTTAGAGATGCATCTGCTGCCTGGCCGCCTATTAAACCTGAAAAGAACAAAATGTCGCAGAAGTTAGCCCTTTTTCCACATGCGACTATTTTGGGTTAAGAAGTGAAGGGAATTATGTTTGAAGCTCCATTAGATCGAACACTTCAGCAGACAGCAGAATTGCGTTTTAAAAAAATGTAGCAGTGAATGTACTCGAACTCACGATATCTTAGCCATAGTGCACGGCGCTTTCCATTACGCTACGATCTGACAGGTAGCTACAACACCTCCAGAAGACAACAACAGTTGCTCCATAACTTCCGCATTCCACAGTGCTGTGAGATATTGCATATGGCCGGATCTAGACTTCTGAGAGACATACAGCTACAGCTTTTCTTTTGCACAGCACGACGTTTTCAACAAACAGATAGCACAATAGAGTAACTCAAGTGGAAAGGAACACTCCCTATTTAAATTTCTGCATCCTACACTGCTGGCAGTTCTGTGTAGGTTGCAGTTAGGTGATTTTATTTCGGTGATTACAAAATAGAGTCTAATGTATGCACTGGGTAGTCGAGGCAGCTTGTTCATGGCGATTCGGTCAACCAACTAAATGAATGTACTGAACATGCTGCAAACCACTGCAGGGAGCCTGTGTGTCAGAATTCTCATCCAGTGTGGCGCAACAGCGTAATGATAGAAAAATCAGTCACAGAGAAGACCATTTAGTGGTCTGTTGGATTGATGGTATGTTCATATAGTTATGGTCTGGGTTCGATTCCGACTTCTGCCGTTGATTTTTGGTAGGGAGAGACAGATTCTATTCTCTTCTGGCTCCGCCAAGTGAAGAAGATATAATGGCATTGTGGTCTGAAATCCACATTAAACATGATATTCCTTCTCTACCAAGTAGTCGTTAGGTTGAACCACAGTAAAGTCAGGAGTGGCAACGTGTAGAAACTCTATCGCCAGTAACATTTCTTATACTAGTTATTTATTGTAGTGACAAAACAAACACTATGTATTGTCACAGGACACTTATCCCATCTTTTATTTGAGCTTCTGTATGTCGATAAAATTGGTTCTGAACTGGGAATGCATCTCAGACCGCCCTTAACGCGGAATTTGATCCCTTCGTGACAATACAGCTCGACTACAATTTGTTATTTGTTCAAAACTGCAGATTCCTCAACATCTCCACATATTGCGCGTGAATGGGTGCGAATCCAGGCCCGACACTAAATTTTTCATTATGAATTATCAAGCTCTAGCATGAGAACACCTATCTCCTGGTGGATAATAATTTTGATTTTTAATGTATTTTCATTCGTTGTCAACACTAACGATAACTGACATTTTTTACTCCTAATGAGACACAGAACTATTTGTGAGATCACTGCAAGTTCAAGGATGTTATTCCGAGCTGCTGGTGGAGAAAAATTTGATAGCTGACGTCTCTTTGTGTGTAGTCAACAACGATATGTGTGGGGTTCGATTCGCAGTCAACACTGAACTCTTCGTCATATTATTTCTAGTTCAAACACGCTCACATGTCGCTGCTGGTGTAGCAAACCCATATTTAATGTAACGGCGATAGGTGCCGTGTTGGAGTCCTAGGAAGGAAAAAATTAAGGTTTCATCTGGTCACTTCAGTTAAAACATCTAGCTACTGCCGAGAAAATCCGATATGTCACAGTTGATTGTGCTTCGATAACAATCCGATTAGGTTCTGGGTTCGAATCCGTGTCCAACACAAAGCTTTACCTCACGGCATTTTAAGTAAGTTACTTGTGAAGAAGCAATATTTAACATCTCTCGTAGTTCATTAAGAGGGACAATAGATGCTGGGTAGGAATTCGCGTCTGTTAAAAATGTTTACGTTATGTAATTTAAAGTTGATATTTGCTAACTTATAGAGTCTAAAATCGAGGTATATTACTCTCTGTATGCCTAGTCGGGAATGACTGTTAGTTTCTGTCAGTCACAAAATCTTTGCTTAGTCTGCAATACCTGGGATGAATCCATATGCAGAACGAGACGGTTCGTCGTTTCATTCAAAGTTCATACATATTCTCAACTAGCTGCTCGTGAGTAACTTAAATTTTTAATGTAATTTTGTGTTAAATAATAAGTACGGTATGTTACTTTGAAGAGGAAATCATGAATAACGACGAACTTACTACGTGCATTACCTATCTGAGGTAATAATGAAAGTGGCAACATTTCAGGTATGTCATTTATTGTAATAAATGTGAGCTTACAAGCCTTAAGGACAGTCTTATCTGTGATAAGGTGTTCCCTGATATTTGTAGTATCGTGATATTACTTGAGTTGTTGCGATACAGAGCAGTGTTTTCTAGTGGTGACTTGTTGGAACTTCCCGCGCCCGGGTTCCCGGGTTCGATTCCCCCGCGGGGTCAGGGATTTTCTCTGCCTCGTGATGACTGGGTGTTGTGTGATGTCCTTAGGTCAGTTAGGTTTAAGTAGTTCTAAGTTCTAGGGGACTGATGACCATAGCTGATAAGTCCCATAGTGCTCAGAGCCATTTGAACTTGTTGGAACCATTTTCAATAGTAAAACGACTGTACCGAGGAGCGATTAGAGGACCTGTTAGACAGCTGCGATTTTCGGGTTGCATGCGAATAAGGCGTACTGCAATTCAGATCGTTCGGATACTTTTGAGCATGACTGTACATTATTACTGTTCTGGTGTTAACCAACACTGGAAGGTGCTGTTGACAACACGAGTGAGGTAGTAAAAATAAAAAGAGGTACTGTTATCTTATCGGTGAAAAAAAATTTAAAAAAATAAAAATAAAAACCTGTGGAGGGCATTGCTGCATATGTAAGTAGAACGAATCTGCAGCATTGAGAAACGCTTCCAAACAACTGTATTAAGGTGATGACCTTTACATTTAACCCCATGCTCCACAGCGACAAGTAACAGATATACAGTGTTCCGCCAAGCCTCCCTTCATCTCCACCGAGTAGTGTTGGTCAATCATTAGGTGGTAATTAACAGCATACCCACTGGACGGTCAGTCAGTGACACGGTAAAACGTTTCCCAGTTTCTATATCAGTGCTAAATCACACCTCCAGTACTTTCAAGTACCATATACTAGATTGCGAATGCAGCTAGATGACTGTGCAGTACATCCAGTCGACCGTATACATCAAAGTATACCGGACAGCGTCCTATGCCAATCCAAAGATGTTATCTACATATTTCAGGCACATCGAGCATAGTGAAGAATTTACGATTACGACTGGCTATCTTTCCCTGTGTGGAATGACGCCACAGAGCATTGTCACATTCGTAGGATAAAGTTGGAGATTGACAGATCCCTCTCACATTGTCCTCGACCAATCCTTCCTGCAACATTAATCTTACCCACGGCACCCGTCCAAAGTGCAGGCCCTCCCCAGATGCATGCATGTCAAGAAGCGTCATATATCTTTTATCGGAGAGTAGTAGACATGAAATTGTTGCATTGCTATAACAGACAGTTTATAGATGATGAAGGTCGAGACGTTGAAACGTTTCACGTAGATCAACCGTGCAATCAATTCTGAAACATTATTCCACTGTTCAAAGTCAGTACCAGGAAAGTACCGGCATGAGAGAAATGATCATAGAACATAAATGCACACTCCGATAATTACATGATTCTGGACCTAAAAATGGTATACTGTTGAGGCGTTACGGTTACCGAAGTTTTAGTCATGCGGAATGCAACACTCTTAATACTCTAACGGAGGATATATTTGTCCAACATCGGACATACTACCACCCAGCAAGTATGTTACCCCATTCACTAAGGTGACTAATTTTAAAATGATAAAACTACTCCCTTCCACACTGTTCCAGTATCCTAAGAAGGCATCATCAGTGCGTATCCACAGCTCGAGCTGTTTATAAACCAACTAGAATGAAGCCTGGAGAATGTTGTTCTGTCTGAGTTTCCATGTCAGTCGTCCATATCATTAGTAATAGTGGGAGTATCGCTTTTGACGGATGCGCCTATGTTTCACTAGGAAATAGCGCGAAGAAAAACCTACTTGAATATTTTCGATAGCTGATACATTGAGGTACCACACACGCTGTTGCAGGAAAATGCACATGAAGGAACAGCAACTTCTTTCCAAAGACTAAGTGCTACGATCAGTAGACAAAGGAGATGTAACAGTCTTATTGCTGTTTACGTCAGCATTACCACAGCTCTGGTAGCATTCGTCTTGCACAAAGAACTCCTGGTCTCACGTTAGATAGTTTTGACCATGTGTAAGATAATACAGCGGTTTCATCCTAAGACCGCATCTCTCGCGTACAGCCCCCCTCGCACTATTAAAGGTGATATATGTGACATCGATCCACCCTCCTACAGATCACTCTAGGGAATGGTTTAAGTCTGATAAACACAATGATTCTTCTCTTTAATACTTACGTAATAACACTGCTTGTGATAACCGGCCTTAATTCGGAAATACACTCCTGGAAATGGAAAAAAGAACACATTGACACCGGTGTGTCAGACCCACCATACTTGCTCCGGACACTGCGAGAGGGCTGTACAAGCAATGATCACACGCACGGCACAGCGGACACACCAGGAACGGCGGTGTTGGCCGTCGAATGGCGCTAGCTGCGCAGCATTTGTGCACCGCCGCCGTCAGTGTCAGCCAGTTTGCCGTGGCATACGGAGCTCCATCGCAGTCTTTAACACTGGTAGCATGCCGCGACAGCGTGGACGTGAACCGTATGTGCAGTTGACGGACTTTGAGCGAGGGCGTATAGTGGGCATGCGGGAGGCCGGGTGGACGTACCGCCGAATTGCTCAACACGTGGGGCGTGAGGTCTCCACAGTACATCGATGTTGTCGCCAGTGGTCGGCGGAAGGTGCAAGTGCCCGTCGACCTGGGACCGGACCGCAGCGACGCACGGATGCACGCCAAGACCGTAGGATCCTACGCAGTGCCGTAGGGGACCGCACCGCCACTTCCCAGCAACCGTCTCCATGAAGCTGGGCTACGGTCCCGCACACCGTTAGGCCGTCTTCCGCTCACGCCCCAACATCGTGCAGCCCGCCTCCAGTGGTGTCGCGACAGGCGTGAATGGAGGGAGGAATGGAGACGTGTCGTCTTCAGCGATGAGAGTCGCTTTTGCCTTGGTGCCAATGATGGTCGTATGCGTGTTTGGCGCCGTGCAGGTGAGCGCCACAATCAGGACTCCATACGACCGAGGCACACAGGGCCAACACCCGGCATCATGGTGTGGGGAGCGATCTCCTACACTGGCCGTACACCACTGGTGATCGTCGAGGGGACACTGAATAGTGCACGGTACATCCAAACCGTCATCGAACCCATCGTTCTACCATTCCTAGACCGGCAAGGGAACTTGCTGTTCCAACAGGACAATGCACGTCCGCATGTATCCCGTGCCACCCAACGTGCTCTAGAAGTTGTAAGTCAACTACCCTGGCCAGCAAGATCTCCGGATCTGTCCCCCATTGAGCATGTTTGGGACTGGATGAAGCGTCATCTCACGCGGTCTGCACATCCAGCACGAACGCTGGTCCAACTGAGGCGCCAGGTGGAAATGGCATGGCAAGCCGTTTCACAGGACTACATCCAGCATCTCTACGATCGTCTCCATGGGAGAATAGCAGCCTGCATTGCTGCGAAAGGTGGATATACACTGTACTAGTGCCGACATTGTGCATGCTCTGTTGCCTGTGTCTATGTGCCTGTGGTTCTGTCAGTGTGATCATGTGATGTATCTGACCCCAGGAATGTGTCAATAAAGTTTCCCCTTCCTGGGACAATGAATTCACGGTGTTTTTATTTCAATTTCCAGGAGTGTATGTATATTCAACTGCATGTGTGAGAAAGTAGTTATGGATCAGGATGCATATATCCAGAATGAGATTTTCACTCTGCAGCGGAGTGTGCGCTGATATGAAACTTCCTGGCAGATTAAAA
Source organism: Schistocerca cancellata (assembly GCF_023864275.1). Classification (NCBI taxonomy): domain Eukaryota; kingdom Metazoa; phylum Arthropoda; class Insecta; order Orthoptera; family Acrididae; genus Schistocerca; species Schistocerca cancellata. The sequence goes on from NC_064629.1 coordinate 201,504,514, forward strand.
CTGTTTTAATCTGCCAGGAAGTTTCATATCAGCGCACACTCCGCTGCAGAGTGAAAATCTCATTCTGGAAACATCCCCCAGGCTGTGGCTAAGCCATGTCTCCGCAATATCCTTTCTTTCAGGAGTGCTAGTTCTGCAAGGTTCGCAGGAGAGCTTCTGCAAAGTTTGGAAGGTAGGAGACGAGGTACTGGCAGAAGTAAAGCTGTGAGTACCGGGCGTGAGTCGTGCTTCGGTAGCTCAGATGGTAGAACACTTGCCCGCGAAAGGCAAAGGTCCCGAGTTCGAGTCTCGGTCGGGCACACAGTTTTAATCTGCCAGTAAGTTTCAGGATGCATATATCTTGCCTGGTGTAATACGACGCCTCTGTGTAATACATACTTCGCCTTTTTTGGAATGTGTGTTACGAAAACCCACGTAGTTTACAGGAGGAGGGAGAGGTTCAAAAGTGAATGCAGCCAGAGCATAATTTTAAGCTTTTCTCGGTCTTGAGTGTCTGGGCACCCCCCAACCCTTCTCAGTTTCCCGCATTTCGTCGTACTTTTTCTCTAATTTTATGTATTCTCAGTCAATTTAAGTAATTTTGCAAATTTTTTCGCAGTTTTACATATTTCGTCGTATTTCCCTCAATTTTACGTATTTTCCATCGATTTGTTGTAATTGTACCAGGTTATCGTCGATTTTTATGGATTTTATGTCTTTTTTCATATTCTTTAAAATATTTTACCATAGGTATATGGTCATATTTCAGGCTTGCCTAAGCGTTGTTCGATTTTATATGAGGATATTTGCATGTCCTATACACATACCTTTTAAAAAAAAGAACAAGAATTCTCCTCTTCCTGATGATCTACATGCATGCATTTTGCATAGAAAGGTCATGGAAAGTGTAGTAACACTCGCCTTATACCTTGACGAGACTAAGCGAAAGGTGCAGATTGGAAACCCATAGTCTGGAAACAAACCGTGTACTGCTACGGCACATCAGAGAGCTTGTCTGCAGACTCATGTAGCCACGAACTTAATGGAAACTCAGAGTCTGACACAGTTCTACACGTTCATCTGATTCCACCCTACCGTGTAGAGATCTGCAACAGGGAGTTGACATGTGTACAGAAGTGATTTCTGCAAATGCTCTGAAATTCTTTTTCCCCATAAGTATATGCTCTTATCGCTGAACATACGAGCTTCGCTACTTTTGTTTACATCGCCCAAATCTGATAGGCCCCCACAACCACGTCAGTACATTTGCAAACTGTAGGATTAAGGTATTTTTTAATCCTACTAATCCTGCTAATAAGTTATTCGGTAGCCGACCGTGTGTCGACTGCATGTAGTATCCTAGACCAAGAGAATTTCCCTTCCCCTCACCTACAGAGTGCGCACCTCCTGAGGAGTAATTCATAAACGCACAGTTAGCAAATTATGCATTGGAATCACAACTGTCCACCGCTGACAGCACTACATACACATACTTATAGAGACTATGCATGCATATTACCAATCGCGACGTCTCAATTTCAGCCGATTGTACGTTATTTTCGACAGTGCACATACGCAGGCATACAGGAAACAGAGCAAACGCACTGCAGATGTGGAATATGTCGGTGGCGGCGGCTGGATGCAATCGAGTACAGTACTACGCCTCCCGATCAGTGCATTTGCGCTAGGTATTGGCAGCTGTAGTACATTTACAAGGAATTTTAGAACACAGAACGAGTGGTGATGCCATGGTCGCATGGGTAGAAGTGACATAAAAAAATCAATAGAATTGCGAAAAATGACTGAAAATACATACAAATTGATATAAAATGCACTGAAATGTGGGGAAATTGAGAAAGCATTTGCGTGTCTTCTGGTTGTCGCATAAGAATTCTTGTACTTGGGAACGAGTATGCGACAGCTAGAGGAATACGAGGAAACTTTGACGTGGAAGCATCGGCAACCAGGGGAACAGTCCCTTTTTCCGTTGTTGCAGCATTCTATTGTATGTCTGTTGAGATAATAGTGATACACACGAGTCGGCTGCCGTCTTTCATGCTTTCCTGGTAAAACAACGAATCATCTGCCTCTAAACTTACTTGCATCTGCGTTAAGGGATGACATAGAGTGGATGGGGTGGTCGGTTGAGATGGAGTCGTAACGAGGTACGATTTAATGATAGATAGATGATGCATTCTAGAGAGAGAGTGGGAGAAGTTGCTGCAGTTCAGTTTTTCCACTGTTCTGTTAGGATGAAATGGTCCCGTGATGTAGCCTGCGTGTTCTGTGTGGGTCTTACAGCAGTGTCTACTTGCGATCGTTAACAGTAAAACTCTCGGTCATCAGAGGACTTCCATCTCATGTGTGATGAAACGTGACACATTCCTCTAAATGAACGAAGATTTATGTGATGTACTCCATTTCCCTGTCGCTTCTTGGGTATAAAATCAAGACTTCAGTTTCATAACTAAGATGATTCTAAGTTAGCGATAGGTGTTTGTGAGGCACTGCAATCCCCGTGTATACATTTGCCTGACAGATGTCCTGTTTACAGAGTTAGTGGCGGCATGACGTGTAATTTCAAATGTCAAACGCCGGCTGCTATGCGTTTATCTGTTTGCTTCTAAGAGGTATTCTCCATTACTAACGATCATTTTATATAGGATTGATGCGGGCATAGTATAATTTCTGAACGTAAGGTAAAACACCTAATGATATATTATAAATTTTCAGATCATATTTACAAAATCACTATATTAAAAGCATCGCTTATCTATGTATTTACAGAGCACCTGACAATGGCAATTTGCCAAAATGGGCTCATTGTGAATCACATAAAATATAGACAACTTACATAGCAGTGTAGCTGGATATTATTAATAAATAATATTCTATACAGTGTATAAATTGTTTAAACAATATTCCATACACTACAATCGAATTCCGTCCAAATGACCGATCAACTGAGTCTTTTTCCTGTCAATTTCTGAGAGGGAGGGTGGGAGGTGACGGGCTTTACCAGAGGGGGAGAGGTTAATTAATTGATGAATTTAATTAAGTAGTCAGTCAAACTGGTAAGAGTGAGAGGGTCTATACTATTAACTCAGACCTGAAAGTGTACCTGTAGCAGTGAGGGGGGAAGTTTCCTGAAGGGTGGGAATGGGGGGGGGGGCGCGGGATCAATAGATTAAGTGCCTGTCAATCAAAAGGAAGGATCCCTTTAGCAGAACAATAGGTTAAGTACCTGTCAATCAAAGGAGAACAACAGGTTTAGTACCATCAATAAAATGAGAACAATAGGTTTGCCCTAAGTGCATACCTGCTCCTGATGTAAGCAACCTGCACTAACAAAATGCGCGAGAACGAATCTTGTCCCCCTACTCTCGACTCCTTTGTGCAAGACGAATGCTACCAGAGCTGTGGTGATGCTGATGTGAACAGCAATAAGACTGTTACACCTCCTTTGTCTACTGAATGTGGCACTTAGACCATCACAAGAAGTTGCTGCTTCTTCACGTGCATTTTCCTGCAGCAGTGTGTGTGTGATACCTCAATGTATCAGATATGGAAAATATTCAAGTCAGTTTTTCTTCGCTCTATTTCCTAGTGAAATGTAGACGCATCCGTCAAAACTGGTACTACTACTATTACTAATGATATGCATGACTGACATGGGAAGTGTGATTGAGAGTACATACGTTTCCGACTTACAAAGACGTATAAAATCCATTAACTTCCTAAGAGACAGATCAACAGTCTCCAGCCTTCATCCTAGTTGGTTTATAAACAGCTCGAGCTGTGGATACACACTGACGATCCCTTCTTAGGATACCAGAATAGTGTAGAGGGGAGTAGTTTTATCATTTTAAAATTTGTAACAGTAGTGAATGGGGTAACATACTTAATGGCTGGTTCTATGTCAGATGTTGGACAAATATAGCCTCCATTAGAGTATTAAGAGTGTTGAATTCCACATGACTAAAACTTCGGAAACCGTATTGCCGTAACAGTATAGCATTTTTAGGTACAGAACCATTTAATGATCGGAGTGTGCATCTATGCTCTATGATCATTTCTATCATGCCTGTACTTTCCTGGTACTGACTCTGAACAGTGGAATCATGTTTCAGAATTGATTGCACGGTTGATTTACGTGAAACGTTTCAAACTCCATATGTCTCGACCTTCAACATCTATAAACTGTCTATTATAGCAGTGCACCAATTTCATGTCTACTATCCTCCGATAAAAGGTGTGTGACCCTCGTTGACATGCATGCATATGGGGAGAGCCTGCACTTTGGACAGGTGCCGTGGGTAAGATTAGTGTTGCAGGAAGGATTGGTCGAGGACAATGTGAGAGGGATCTGTCAATCTCCAACTTTATCCTACGAATGTGACAATGCTCTGTGGCGTCATTCCTCACAGAGAAAGATAGCCAGTCGTAATCGTAAATTCTTCACTATGCTCGATGTGCTGGAAATATGTAGATAACACCTTTGGATTGGCATAGGACGCTGTCTGGTATACTTTGGTGTATATGGTCGACTGGATGTACTGCATTCACAATCTAGTGGTACTTGCAAGGTAGTGCAATGGTGATTCAGTGATGCTGCAGAAATCGGGAAGCGTTCTACCGTGTCATTGACAGGCGTTGAAAATGCGGAACAACAGGTTAAAGTGCTAAAATTGATCTCGCTATCAACTGTAGTGTGTATTACAGTGCATTGTCCCACATCAATTGTGTCTTTCCCATCCAGACCTTCCACTGAGTATGCTGTTGATTACCGCATAATGATTCACCGATACCACTCGGTTGAGATGGAGGAAGCCTTGGCAGACCATTGGATATCCGCTGCTTGTCGGTGTGGATCATGGGGTTGAATGTTGATAGAGGTCATCACCTTCATACAGTTGTTTGGGAGCATTCCTCAATGCTGCAGTCTTGTCCGCTGCAATGCCCTCCACGTGTTTATACTTTTATTTTTTCCCACCAATAAGATGACAGTACCTCTTTTTATTTGTACTTCGTCACTCGTGATGTCAACACCAACTTCCGGTGTTGGTCAACACCAGAACAGTAATCATACTTCGTGTTGAGTCTAGTAAAAAGGCCGGCCGCGGTGGTCTCGCGGTTCTAGGCGCTCAGTCCGGAACCGCGCAACTGCTACGGTCGCAGGTTCGAATCCTGCCTCGGGCATGGATGTGTGTGATGTCCTTAGGTTAGTTAGGTTTAAGTAGTTCTAAGTTCTAGGGGACTGATGACCACAGATGTTAAGTCTCATAGTGCTCAGAGCCATTTGAACCATTTTTTTCTAGTAAAAAGGCACATCCGATTTGCGACAGTTCTTCATAGTGCGACTTGCATACAGCAAATACCCGGCGCTGTGCATCATTACTAGCTCTCCAACGAAGTAAAACTACATGAATAAGTTTCGAACAACGAAATCATTTGGGACTAATAATAATTCGAATCTACAGTGTCATGAATAATAGTTCATACTGATGGGTCTGATCATATGGATTCCCTCACATGCGTTGTGACATTCCTGAGAACACTCTCAGTAATTCGCTTACCTAATTAATCAACAAAGTTTTATGCAGAATAAAAGAGAAATGGTTGATATAATATCGTTTCATGAAAATTCCGCATCTACTTACATTGAGGTGACATAAGACATTGGTTAGCGATATGCACGTATACAGATGGCGCTAGTATTGCATGATAAGATATAGAAGGTCATTTCATTAGTGGAGAGTCATTTCTAATCAGTTGATTCATATGAAAAAGTTTCTGACATGATTATGGCCGCATGATGGGAATTACCAACTTTGAACGCGGAGTGGTAGATGGAGCTAGACGCATGGGGCATTCCATTTTATTTCAGAGGTCTTTAGGGAATTCAGTATTCTGAGATCCAAAATGTCAAGAGCGTGCCGAGGAGACCAAATTTCAGGCATTTCCTCTCACCAAGAACGATGTAGTGGTCGACGACCTACACCTAACGAACCAGAGCAGCGGCGTCTGCTTACAGTTGTTAGAACTAACAGACAAGCAACACTGCGTGAAATAACCGCAGAAATCAATGTGCGGCGTACGAGTACGTATCCGCTAGGACAGTGTGGCGAAATCGGGCGTTGATGGGCTATGGCAGACGACCGACGCGAGTTTCTTTGCTAACAGCAAGACATCGTCTGCAGCGCCTCTTCTAGTCTCGTGGCCATTGGATCGTAGACGACTGGAAAAACGTGGCCTGGTCAAATGAGTTCCGATTTACGTTGGTAAGAGCTGATAGTAGGGTTCGAGCAGGCGCAGATCCCACGAAGCCATGGATCCGAATTGTCAACAAGGCACTGTGCAAGCTGGTGGTGGCTCCATTATGGCGTTAGCTGTATTTACATGGAATAGACTGGATCCTCTGCTCCAGCTGAGCCGATAATTTAGTGGAAACGGCTATGTTCGACTGTTTGGAGGCCAGTTGCAGTCATTCATGGCCTTCATGCTCCCAACGACGATGGAATTTTTGTCGATAACAATATGTCATGTCACCGGCCACAACTGTTCATGACTGGTGGTTTGAAGAACGTTTTGGACAATTCGAGTGAATCATTTGATCACGGAGATCACCCGACCTGAATCCCATCAAACATTCGTGGGACATAATCGAGAGGCCAGTTCATGTACAAAATCCTGCTCCGACAACACTTTCGCAATTATGGATAGCTATAGAGGCAGTATGGCTCAATATCTCTGCTGGGGACTTCCAACGACTTGATGGATCCACGCCACGCCGAGTTGCTGCACTATACTGGGCAAAAGGAGGTCCAACACCGTATTAGAAGGAATCCCATGACTTTATGCACCTCAGTGAATATTCCTAGGGAACCCTTCTAGCTATCCTGCTGATGTATGCAATAGATGAACAAATCTACACCACCTTCGACTCTCTTCTCTGCCTACGACGGCAGGGGGTCTACAAGGGCGTACTGAAAAGTAATGCCTCCGAATCCTTTATGTGAAAAACCCAAAACTGACTTCGATGACGGAGCCACAGCCTCACCTCAGCTTGCACTGCTTAAGCACTATGAAACTGAAGTCCTCGAAGGTGTTCTTTGACTTTTAGAAACAGACGAAAAGCGGATGGGGGCAAGTCGGGACTCTATGGAGGATGATCGATGACAGTGAACCCAAGGCGTCGGACTGTTGTATATGTTGCTGCGCTTGTGTGTGGTGTGGTGTTGTCATATTGAAGCAGAGGGTGCACCGTGTTGAATGAAATCATCGAATTCTTGCTTTTAATTTTCTGAGAGCCTCTTTGTACCTTGGAGAGGTTATGGTTGTGCCTGTAGGTATAAATTCCAAATGTATCACACCTTGAACATCCTGGACCACTGTGAGCATGACTTATCCTGCTGGTGGCACGCTCTTGAACTTGTTTGACGTCGGTAAATCTTTGTGCAGGAACTCCGCTGAGGCTCCCGTGTTTTTGGGGTCCTTCATGAGGAGCACGAGCAACCCAATGTCGCACGTTACTGAAGTCGATACAATTGAAGGGCTTATTTCAATAGTGGTAGAAGTCCACGTCTGTTGCCGGCCTCGGTGACCGTGCGGTTCTAGGCGCTGCAGTCCGGAACCGCGAGACTGCTACGGTCGCAGGTTCGAATCCTGCCTCGGGCATGGTTGTGTGTGATGTCCTTAGGTTAGTTAGGTTTAAGTAGTTCTAAGTTCTAGGGGAATGATGACCTAAGATGTTAAGTCCCATAGTGCTCAGAGCCATTTGAACCATTTTTCCACGTTTGTTCATCTTGAGATATAGAGTCCTAAAGTTAAATGAGCGGTGAAAAATCTGCAGTTGAGATACCACAAATATTCAAGCATATGGCTTCTTGCTAGAGATGAACCTTTCTTTCTGTTTGTTGCCATCATTAATTTCAGAGGCATTACAGACAGAAAAGAAGAGGTAATGCTTTTGTACCACTATAGCCGCGCGGGATTAGCCGAGCGGTCTTGGGCGCTGCAGTCCTGGACTGTGCGGCTGGCCCCGGCGGAGGTTCGAGTCCTCCCCCGGGCATGGGCGTGTGTGTTTGTCCTTAGGATACTTTATGTTATGTAGTGTGTAAGCTTAGGGACAACTAAAATGTATCAGATAGATTATATAATGGTAAGACAAGATTTAGGAACCAGGTTTTAAATTGTAAGACATTTCCAGGGGCAGATGTGGACTCTGTCCACAATCTATTGGTTATGAACTGCAGATTAAAATCGAAGAAACTACAAGAAGGTGGGAATTTAAGGAGATGGGACCTGGATAAACTGACTAAACCAGAGGTTGTGCAGAGCTTCAGGGAGAGTATAAGGGAACAATTGACAGCAGTGGGGGAAAGAAGTACAGTAGAAGAAGAATGGGTAGCTCTGAGGGATGAAGTAGTGAAGGCAACAGAGGATCAAGTAGGTAAAAAGACGAGGGCTAGTAGAAATCCTTGGGTAACAGAAGAAATATTGAATTTAATTGATGAAAGGAGGAAACATAAAAACGCAGTAAATTAAGCAGGCAAAAAGGAATACAAAAGTCTCAAAAATGAGATTGACAGGAAGTGCAAAATGGCTAAGCAGTTATGGTTAGAGGAAAAATGTAAGGATGTAGAGGCTTATCTCACTAGGGGTAAGATAGATACTGCCTACAGGAAAATTAAAGAGACCTTTGGAGAAAAGAGAACCACTTGTATGAGTATCAAGAGCTCAGATGGAAGAGAATGTAGATGAAGATGAAATGGGAGATACGATACTGCGTGAAGAGTTTGACAGAGCACTGAAAGACCTCAGCCGAAACAAGGCCCCGGGAGTAGACAATATTCCATTAGCACTACTGACGGCCTTGGGAGAGCCAGTCCTGACAAAACTCTACCATCTGGTGAGCAAGATGTATGAGACAGGCGAAGTACCCTCAGAGTTCAAGAAGAATATAATAATTCCAATCCCAAAGAAAGCAGGTGTTGACAGATGTGAAAATTACCGAACTATCGGTTTAGTAAGTCACAGCTGCAAAATACTAACGCTAATTCTTTACAGACGAATGGAAAAACTGGTAGAAGCCGACCTCGGGGAAGATCAGTTTCGATTCCGTAGAAATATTGGAACACGTGAGGCAATACTGACCTTACGACTTATCTTAGGAAATAGATTAAGGAAAGGCAAACCTACGTTTGTAGCATTTGTAGACTTAGTGAAAGTTTTTGACAATGTTGACTGGAATACTCTCTTTCAAATTCTAAAGGTAGCAGGGGTAAAATACAGGGAGCGAAAGGCTATTTACAATTTGTACAGAAACCAGATGGCAGTTATAAAAGTCGAGGGGCATGAAAGGGAAGCAGTGGTTGGGAAGGGAGTGAGACAGGGTTGTAGCCTCTCCCCAATGTTATTCAATTATTATATTGAGCAAGTAGTAAAGGAAACAATAGAAAAATTCGGAGTAGGTATAAAAATCCATGGAGAAGAAATAAAAACTTTGAGGTTCACCGATGACATTGTAATTCTGTCAGAGGCAGCAAAGGACTTGGAAGAGCAGTTGAACGGAATGGACAGTGTCTTGAAAGGAGGATATAAGATGAACACCAACAAAAGCAAAACGAGGATAATGGAATGTAGTCGAATTAAGTCGGGTGATGCTGAGGGAATTAGATTAGGAAATGAGATACTTAAAGTAGTAAAGGAGTTTTGCTATTTGGGGAGCAAAATAACTGATGATGGTCGAAGTAGAGAGGATATCAAATGTAGACCGGCAATGGCAAGGAACGCGTTTGTGAAGAAGAGAAATTTGTTAACATCGAGTATAGATTTAAGTGTCAGGAAGTCGTTTCTGAAAGTATTTGTATGGAGTGTAGCCATGTATGGAAGTGAAACATGGACAATAAATAGTTTGGACAGGAAGAGAATAGAAGCTTTCGAAATGTGGTGCTACAGAAGAATGCTGAAGATTAGATGGGTAGATCACATAACTAATGAGGAGGTATTGAATAGAATTGGGGAGAAGAGGAATTTGCGGCACAACTTGACGAGAAGAAGGGACCGGTTGGTAGGACATGTTCTGAGGCATCAAGGGATAACCAATTTAGTATTGGAGGGCAGCGTGGAGGGTAAAAATCGTAGAGGGAGACCAAGAGATGAATACACTAACCAGATTCAGAAGGATGTAGGTTGCAGTAGGTACTGGGAGATGAAGAAACTTGCACAGGATAGGGTAGCATGGAGAGCTGCATCAAACCAGTTTCAGGACTGAAGACCACAACAACAACATGGCTTCTTGTTAGAGACGAACCTTTCTTTCTGTTTGTTTCGATCATTAATTTCAGAAGCATTACAGACAGAAAAGAGGAGGTAATGCTTTTGTACCACTATAGCCGCGCGGGATTAGCGAGCGGTCTAAGGCGCTGCAGTCCTGGAATGCGCGGCTGGCCCCGGCGGAGGTTCGAGTCCTCCCCCGGGCATCGGCGTGTGTGTTTGTCCTTAGGATACTTTATGTTATGTAGTGTGTAAGCTTAGGGAATGATGATCTTAGCAGTTAAGTCCCATAAGATTTAACACAAATTTGAACCTTTTTTTTGTACCACAATTGAAATAAGCCCTTCAATTATCACCGTATACAGCTTTCATTCCTCTATGGATTTCAATTGCAGGCACGTTTTCTGCGGTTAGAAAGTTGAGTATAGCACCCTGTTTCTCACACACCGACATACAGTAGTTACGCTACACAGCGCCATGTTACTTAAATTCGAAGCCCTCTAGTGGCAGAGGCTTCAGCTTGCGACAGCGAAGCGGGAAAGTCTACCAGGTAACATGCATGACATGTAACACTTCAACCGATACTGAGAACAGAATAAAAAATTCGGAGGCATTACTTTTCAAAACGCTCTCGTATTTATCATTCTGCTGCGTGCTGGGGCATGTAACAATTCTGGTAAATAAGGCTGTATTTGAAGCAGCTGAAGATACCTGCCGTAACCGTACACGTTGACATCTCGTTGTGGAGATACACGATCATACATATTTTGTGGGAGATTGCGGACGGGGATGGGGAGGAATGGCTGACGTTGAAAGACAGCAATCTGCAGTCAATAAAGCAACATTTTTAGGTTGTTTAGGTCTGGAATTTCCCCTTCCGACCTCTGAGACAGGTTGATGCAATTTTAACCTAACTCCAGATACGTAATTGCACCATTTTGTGGCGATTTCTTCTCCGGCGAGAAGAACCACCATTATGTGGAGCGCGTCGCACATATATTTCTGTTCTCCATATTGGAAAGAAATATATTTTATATCACTGACAGGCGATCAACCACCAATTTCGTTGTCATTGGTTCAAAATGGCTCTGAGCACTATGGGACTCAACTGCTGAGGTCATTAGTCCCCTAGAACTTAGAACTAGTTAAACCTAACTAACCTAAGGACATCACAAACATCCATGCCCGAGGCAGGATTCGAACCTGCGACCGTAGCGGTCTTGCGGTTCCAGGCTGCAGCGCCTTTAACCGCACGGCCACTTCGGCCGGCGTTGTCATTGTGTTCTCTATTTCACGTAACTATGACATGAATGTTGCACATTGTATACTCTACGCTGAGGTGACAAAAGTCATGGAATAGCAATATCCACAGACACTGATAAGCCAAAACATGTGACCACTGGCCACCGCGAGGTTGGATGCCACCTGCTGACGTTGCGAGCGCGTGACGTGCTATGAAAAGTACGTATGTGCAGCAGAGACGGATGGGGGATCACCCTAGCGAAGATATTGACTGAAGATGGGGAAATCCACTGAGATAAGCGACTTCGTCAAAGAACAGATTATTATTACGCAAAGCCTGTAAACGAGTAGCTCGAAAACGGCGAAGCTGGTCGTATTTTCACGTACTACTGTCGTGAGCATCTACGGAAAGAAGTAGAACAACGAAACTACCACTAGGCACTCAATGGTTGGACGTCCACGACTCATCAGAGAACGTGGAGTTTGGAGGCTTGTCTGCTCTGTAAAGTAGGATAGATGGTGATCTGTGGCATCTATGCCGAAAGAGCGCAATGCTGGTGCATGCACAAGTTTTTTGGAGCACAACGTTCATCGTACATTGTTGAATATGGAGTTCCGCAGCAGACCACCCATACGTGTTCACATGTTGACACAACGACATGGACAGTTACGATTGCAGAGGGCGCGGGACCATCGGGATTGCGTCGATCAACGGAAACATGCCGGCTCTTTGGATGAATCATATTTTTGCTACACTTAGTCGACGGTCGTGTCCAAAAAGGCCCTCATCGAGGTGGACAGAGATTCGAAACCGACAGCACGCCACAGACGCAGCTGGTGCGAGTAGTGTTATGCTGTGGGAGACATTCTCCTGTGCTCGCATGGAACCTGTGGTAGTAAGGGAAGACACACTGATAGATGCGAACCACCTGCGTTGGTTGATGTCTTCCCCGACGGCGATATGTCTCTCAGCAGTATAACTGCCCGTGTTTCAGTGATTTGAGGAGCATTATAATGAATTCACGTTGATGTCTCGGCGACCAGATTCGCCTGATGTAAAGCCTATGTAACGTATCTGCGTGCTATCAGGCGCTATCACCGCGTACGCAAATCAGCGGGCCGACTGCTGTGGCCGAGCGGTTCTAGGCGCTTCAGTCCGGAACCGCGCTGCTGCTACGGTCGCAGGTTCGAATCCTGCCTCGGGCATGGATGTGTTAGGTTTAAGGTTAGGTTTAAGTAGTTCTAAGACTAGGGGACTGATGACCTCAGATGTTAAGTCCCATAGTGCTTAGAACCATTTTTGAGCAAATCAGAGGCCCGTTATTTACGCGAATTACATGACCTGTGCATAGACATATGCCACATACCTCCATAAACCAACTAACAAACAGTCGAATCCGTGATACGCAGAATCAGTGACATATTTCGTTCCAGAGACGGACAAACAAGCTATTAAGCAGGTGATCATAATGTTATGGCTCATCAGTGAATGCAGATGGCGATAGTATCTCGTACACAAAGTCTAAAAGGGCAGTGCATTGGCAGGGCTGTCATTTGTACTCGAGTGTTTCATGTGAAAAGGTTTCTTATGTGATAACGGTCGCACGACTGGAATTAACAGACTTGGAACACGGGATGGTAGTTGGAGCTAGACGCATGAGACATTCCTCTTCAAAAATCTTTAGGGAATTCAATGTGTGAAGACTGTCCCGAGAACACCAGATTTCAAGCATTACCTCCCTCCACGGACAACGCAGTGGCAGAGGCTCTTCACTTAACGACAGTGAGCAGCAGCGTTTGCGCAGTGTTGTCAATGCTAGCAGCTAAGCGACTCTGTGAACTAACCGCAAAAATCAAAGTGTAATGTACGACAAACTGACCTGTTGAGACAGTGCGTCGAAATTTGGCGTTAATTGGCTGTGGCAGCTGACCATCTGTACGAGTGCCTTTGCTAACAGCACGACATGGCCTGCAGCGCCTCTCCTGGACTCGTGGCCATATTGGTTGGACCCTAGACGACTGGAACATCGTTACCCGGTCAGATGAGTCCCGATTTCAGTTGGTAAAAGCTGATGGTAGGGTTAGAGTGTGGCACAGACCCCACCAAGTCATGGACCCAAGTTGACAACAAAGCAATATACAAGCTGGTTTTTTCTCCATAAAGGTCAGGAATAAACTGGGTCCTCTGGTCCAACTCAACCGATCATTTACTGGAAATGGTTATGTTCCGCTACTTGAAGACCATTTGTAGCCATTCATAGACTTCGTGTTCTCAAACAACGATGGAACTTTTATGGATGACAATGTGCTATGTCACCAGACCACAATCATTGGCGACTGGTTTGAAGAATATTTTTGACAATTCGAGCGAATGATTTGACAAGCCATCGAACGTTTATGGGACATAATCGACAGGTCAGTTCATGGACAAAATCCGCTCCAAGAACACTTTCGCAATTATGGATGGCTGTAGAGGCAGCATGGTTCAATATTTCTGCAAGGGACTTCCAAGGACTTTTGGGGTGCATGCCGAGTCGAGTTGCTGCAAGTCTTTTTTGACCCCGGTGTATGTGGCTTGAAAACACTTGTTCAACCTTTCCTTGAGAATTGCGCATATGTGTGGGACGTCTGCTAAATAGGATTAACAGGAAAGATAGAGACGATCCAACGAAGAGCGACACATTTTGTCATAGTATCGTTTGGTAAGCGCGAGAGCGTTACGGAAATGCTCAACAAACTCTAGTGTCTGTCGCTACATGAGAGGCGTTATGCATCACGAAGAAAGTAAGTATTGAAATTCCGACAGCATACGTTCGGAGAAGACTTGAGCAACACATTATTTCCACCCACATATGTTTCAGGAAATGACCACAACGAAAAAATCAGAGAAATTACAGCTCATCCGAAGGTCTATCGACAGACATCCTCCCCGCACACCATTCGCAAGAGGGGATAAATGTTAGTGCTACCAGAGGTACCCTCCACCAGAGTTTAGATGTAGTTGTAGAGGCATTTGATGTCAGACTAAGTTTTAAGGTACTGCATTTAAACATGTTTTCGGAGTAGCTGGCTCATCTATTATCAATCAGTGATGTCTTGACGTATTACAGTGTTTTGCAAAACTTATATGGGGATAGGTAATGTGTTGTAACATATTACCTATTCTGTGGACATGAATTAATGTGTGGGAGCATGTTGCCAGTCGTGCACAGAAAGCTGGACGTCAAATGACGTGAAGTCAGCGTAACTATAGAGCTAAAGGGAGCTGGACACGCAACACGAGGCAGTTGAAGGAACGGGGACAGTTTCTGTCAATCAGTGAGCAGTTACAGTGCACTCTGGTGGTGTTCTTCATTACAACATGGCGAATAATATTAGGAAACTGGAAGAAGAACGAAGTGTGACGAGTGTAGCCTATGAGTTTGGTATTGCTCACATCATTGCTTCACGTGCATGGGGAGCGTTACGAACCACAGGCACTCCTGGCGCTAGGAGAAGAGATAGTCGACGACGATCAACTACGGCAGCGGATGACTTCTACATCGTGCAACAGGCAAGATGGGACCCAAGTCAGACAGCGAGTGTCATTGCAAACACATTTAACAGGACAGCAAGGCACACAATCTTACACTCTACAGCGGCACGGTGACTGGGAGGGACTGGTCTCAGTGCCCAACGACCAGTACGTTGTGTTCCGTTGACACTCTCAGATCGACTTCACCGTTTTGCGATGGTGCCAAAAGAACAGCGACTGGACCAACAAGGAGTGGGCTTGCGTGCTCTTCTCGAATAAGTGCAGATTCAGTCCGAGTAGTGATTCTGGACGTACTCTCATATGACGTGAGGATGGAACATGGGACGGTCTGAAGAACGTTGTCTAACTTGACCGTTTTAATGGTCCAAACGTCTTGCTGTGTGGAGGTATAGCTTTTCATTGGCATATTGGCCACCGAATCTTTGAACACGATACACTCACTGGTCAACTTAATATGACACAGTACTCCCTCCCCACGTGTGTCTAAGCGGTGCATTAGGTCCTTACTTTGTTTTTATGGATGACAATGTGCAACCATATGGAACAGCGCAGGTGGAAGAGCTCTTGGAAAAAGAAGATATTTGAAGAATGGACAAGACTGCCGTTCCCCCAACTTAAATCTCATTAAGTACGTGTGGGATGGATTGGGGAGACTGACTTGTGCCCTTCCACATGCACCAACGACCATCCAGCGGTTGTCAACCGCGCTGGTGGAGGAACGGGACGCCCTACCACAAGAACTTGTTACCAGTCTTGTGGCCAGCATGGGAGCGCATTGCAGAACATGTATTGTCATGCATAGTGATGACACGTCCTATTGGAATCATATTTC
Source organism: Schistocerca cancellata (assembly GCF_023864275.1). NCBI lineage: Eukaryota > Metazoa > Arthropoda > Insecta > Orthoptera > Acrididae > Schistocerca > Schistocerca cancellata. Next base: position 201,520,380 of record NC_064629.1, read on the forward strand.
GCCTTTTTTAATGTTCATGGGACCATCATACGTAAATTGCTGCAGTAGGCTGGCAGGACGGTTTCTGGAACAAAGGGCCCACTGTTCTTATCTCGAGGTTAGATAAGATAATACTTCTGGGAAATGCCTCCACCCAACGTGTGACGAGATCACCAAACCACTGTGCCTATGGCAGAGATAAGGATCTTAGACGAATTCTTGCCCCCCTTCCTCCCCCCTCCAGGCTGATAGGAATCTAGTTCCTCCTCCCCTCCTCCCTTTCCTTAATATTATATGGGGGTAGTTTGTGTTGTTGCCCCAGATGATAATTAGACAAAATATTTCTCAGGATTTGTAAGTGGTGGGTCCCTGAGCTTCGGCAATACGCGAACACCGAGAAGTAAGTTTTATTAACAAAGACTGATCATAAAACACGCACCCTGCATGCACCCATAACACTGTGTCTGACATCCTAATTACGGTCGTATCGAAAGGCTCCATAGTGACCTAAGAAAATAGAGATATTCGCGTCCGAGGCCATGCTAGTTAATACGGCGCGCTGCGGACGGCGGCCAGTGGCTTACTCCCTGCTTCGCTCTGCGGCCGGACGCACGTGTACTGACCAAGCAAATTGTCAGCATCCCAGGCAGGTCGGCTGGCGATCGCATATTACATACCGTACGTCTGCGTGCAACCCATAGACCCTTACAGTTTTAATCCTGTTGCCATTCTGTACGTCATAGTGAATGGAATGTGTGTCTTTGGGATTATGGTGTAGGTATTTATTTTTATAAATATAGTAACAAGTTTAATATTAAGTTTATTATTACCAATAATTTTTCTTAACCTCTTCCCTCCTCCTTTTACTACTAGGGCCTTGTCATTCCCGTTACAGACATTGTAGTGAGGGAAAACAACAGAGCTGTTCTATTTGGGAAATTGTGGCAAAAATATGAGCTAATAAACTTTCAAATACAGTATATCTCTGAACCCCTACAATAATAATATCATTATATTTACTATAAGCACTCCCATATCCCATTGCTATTTCCTATAATTTTACCGATTTTCTCCAAAAACCCGCGACTCTATTCTATGATATAAGTAAAAAACGTGATTTTAAACGTTTAATCATCAATACAGCGCATCATTTTAGCAATTTATACTGATAACCAAGTACCATCGTATGATACTTTAACAAACATGCCAATCTCCAGAGTATGACAACGTGTTTCATGGACTGTACCAAAATCTTAGTCATCTCCAGATCGACTAATCCTTGGTGAAAGATAGTGGCCCACTCACCAAATTTGCCCTGGGGTCCTATTGTGTATCTTTCGTCTACTCTGCCGATCGGTTCTGTAGGCGAGCGCACCTAGCGGCCTTGTTATCGAAGGAGAGCCCCCACGCTATTCTGTAAGCATTTCGGAAGCGATGCCGCACAGTTCTAGCGAACCAAGGTGCTGTTGTCAGTTCTCCTTGCACCAGCCAATTCAAAGCAAGCGGCTGTAAAGCCATGCATTTGCACTGCAGTGAGCACAGTCTCATGAATTTGAAGCAACTAGCAGCTGACACAGGCACACTGTTCTTTGCAGTACTGAAAAGTGTGTTTATAGTACGTAGTATTGCTCAAAGTTCCCTGACCATCGGTTTCCATGCGTGCATAATATTGATAGGGTATTTGACTGTGTTCTGGAAATTGTCACACACGCAATATTATTTCATTTTATTCTCATTCACATTAACATCTTATTTTGGATTTTATGTTCCAGAAAATGAGTTAGGAATGGTGTGTAATACCACAGTTGTACAAATACATCTATAAAACATTCGAAAAATTGTTTAAGGGAGTATCAAAGAATAAGAAGATTCATAGAATGTGGTTGCAGCTCACTCCTAGACATCCAAATGATGAAGTAGCCTGCTTTTCTAAATGATACATCAAAGATTTGTGTCTTTCGAGAGCGTGTGGCAAATGCAGCAATTGAAGTTTCTATAAGTTTATAACATCCATCTGATGAATCAAAATGTTTCATAATTGGTGGTATAGTCTAAAAATATTATAATGGGAGACTTTCATCTCTTTCTACTGTTGTTAAGGATTCGATCCCATATAAATACTTGCGACAAGGAAGAATATAAAGATGATTGCTGCTAGTTTCATTCGCAGTAATTTAAGTTGTGCTCTTAGATTCCTAACCACACACTCGGAAATCGCTACGTATTCGAAAAAAAGGGCGAATTATTTGTGCCAAGAAAAAATATAAATGTCACTGCCGGTTGTTTCACGCTCAACAATTTCATCTGTAGCAATTTCATCTTTCATTTTTTAAACATACAGAAGTTTCGAAATCGAAGATACTCATTACTGAGAAATCACGCTTCTACATGTAAATAACAACAAATATTGCAGAAAAATATTTGTTGTTGTTGTTGTTGTGGTCTTCAGTTCTGAGACTGGTTTGATGCAGCTCTCCATGCTACTCTATCCTGTGCAAGCTTCTTCATCTCCCAGTATCTACTGCAACCTACATCCTTCTGAATCTGCTTAGTGTATTCATCTCTTGGTCTCCCCCTACGATTTTTACCCTCCACGCTGCCCTCCAATACTAAATTGGTGATCCCTTGATGCCTCAGAACATGTCCTACCAACCGATCCCTTCTTCTGGTCAAGTTGTGCCACAAACTTCTCTTCTCCCCAATCCTATTCAATAGTTCCTCATTACTTATGTGATCTACCCATCTAATCTTCAGCATTCTTCTGTAGCACCACATTTCGAAAGCTTATATTCTCTTCTTGTCCAAACAATTTATCGTCCATGTTTCACTTCCATACCTGGCTACACTCCATACAAATACTTTCAGAAACGACTTCCTGACCCTTAAATCTATACTTGATGTTAACAAATTTCTCTTCTTCAGAAACGCTTTCCTTGCCATTGCCAGTCTACATTTTATATGCTCTCTACTTCGACCATCATCAGTTATTTTGCTCCCCAAATAGCAAAACTCCTTTACTACTTTAAGTGTTTCATTTCCTAATCTAATACCTTCAACATCACCCGACTTAATTCGACTACATTCCATTATCCTCGTTTTGCTTTTGTTGATGTTCATCTTATATCCTGCCTTCAAGACACCATCCATTCCGTTCAACTGCTCTTCCAAGTCCTTTGCTGTCTCTGACAGAATTACAATGTCATCGGCGAACCTCAAAGATTTTATTTCTTTTCCATGGATTTTAATACCTACTCCGAATTTTTCTTTTGTTTCCTTTACTGCTTGCTCAATATATAGATTGAATAACATCGGGGAGAGGCTACAACCCTGTCTCACTCCCTTCCCAACCTCTGCTTCCCTTTCATGTCCCTCGACTCTTATAACTGCCATCTGGTTTCTGTACAAATTGTAAATAGCCTTTCGCTCCCTGTATTTTACCCCTGCCACCTTTAGAATTTGAAAGAGAGTATTCCAGTCAACATTGTCAAAAGCTTTCTCTAAGTCTACAAATGCTAGGAACGTAGGTTTGCCTTTCCTTAATCTTTCTTCTAAGATAAGTCGTAAGGTCAGTATTGCCTCACGTGTTCCAGTATTTCTACGGAATCCAAACTGATCTTCCCCGAGGTCGGCTTCTACTAGTTTTTCCATTCGTCTGTAAAGAATTCGTGTTAGTATTTTGCAGCTGTGGCTTATTAAACTGATTGTTCGGTCATTTTCACATCTGTCAACACCTGCTTTCTTTGGGATTGGAATTATTATATTCTTCTTGAAGTCTGAGGGTATTTCGCCTGTTTCATACATCTTGCTGACCAGATGGTAGAGTTTTCTCAGGATTGGCTCTCGCAAGGCCGTCAGTAGTTCTAATGGAATGTTGTCTACTCCCGGGGCCTTGTTTCGACTCAGGTCTTTCAGTGCTCTGTCAAACTCTTCACGCAGTATCATATCTCCCATTTCATCTTCATCTACATCCTCTTCCATTTCCATAATATTGCCCTCAAGTTCATCGCCCTTGTATAGACCCTCTATATACTCCTTCCACCTTTCTGATTTCCCTTCTTTGCTTAGAACTGGGTTTCCATCTGAGCTCTTGATGTTCATACAAGTGGTTCTCTTATCTCCAAAGGTCTCTTTAATTTTCCTGTAGGCAGTATCTATCTTACCCCTAGTGAGATAAGCCTCTACATCCTTACATTTGTCCTCTAGCCATAACTGCTTAGCCATTTTGCACTTCCTGTCGATCTCATTTTTGAGGCGTTTGTATTCCTTTTTGCCTGCTTCATTTACTGCATTTTTATATTTTCTCCTTTCATCAATTAAATTCAATATTTCTTCTGTTACCCAAGGATTTCTACTAGCCCTCGTCTTTTTACCTAGTTGATCCTCTGCTGCCTTCACTACTTCTTCCCTCAAAGCTACCCATTCTTCTTCTACTGTATTTCTTTCCCCCATTCCTGTCAATTGTTCCCTTATGCTCTCCCTGAAACTCTGTACAACCTCTGGTTCTTTCAGTTTATCCAGGTCCCATCTCCTTAAATTCCCAACTTTTTGCAGTTTCTTCAGTTTTAGTGTACAGGTCATAACCAACAGATTGTGGTCAGAGTCCACATCTGCCCCTGGAAATGTCTTACAATTTAAAACCTGGTTCCTAAATCTCTGTCTTACCATTACATAATCTATCTGATACCTTTTAGTATCTCCAGGGTTCTTCCATGTATACAACCTTCTATCATGACTCTTAAACCAAGTGTTAGCTATGATTAAGTTGTGCTCTGTGCAAAATTCTACCAGGCGGCTTCCTCTTTCATTTCTTAGCCCCAATCCATATTCACCTACTACGTTTCCTTCTCTCCCTTTTCCTACACTCGAATTCCAGTCACCCATGACTATTAAATTTTCGTCACCCTTCACTATCTGAATAATTTCTTTTATCTCATCATACATTTCTTCAATTTCTTCGTCATCTGCATAGCTAGTTGGCATATAAACTTGTACTACTGTAGTAGGTGTGGGTTTTGTATCTATCTTGGCCACAATAATGCGTTCACTATGCTGTTTGTAGTAGCTTACCCGCATTCCTATTTTCCTACTCATTATTAAATCTACTCCTGCATTACCCCTATTTGACTTTGTGTTTATAACCCTGTAGTCACCTGACCAGAAGTCTTGTTCCTCCTGCCACCGAACTTCACTAATTCCCACTATATCTAACTTTAACCTACCCATTTCCCTTTTTAAATTTTCTAACCTACCTGCCCGATTAAGGGATCTGACATTCCACGCTCCGATCCGTAAAACGCCAGTTTTCTTTCTCCTGATAACGACATCCTCTTGAGTAGTCCCCGCCCGGAGATCCGAATGGGGGACTATTTTACCTCCGGAATATTTTACCCAAGAGGACGCCATCATCATTTAATCATACAGTAAAGCTGCATGCCCTCGGGAAAAATTATGGACGTAGTTTCCCCTTGCTTTCAGCCGTTCGCAGTACCAGCACAGCAAGACCGTTTTGGTTATTGTTACAAGGCCAGATCAGTCAATCATCCAGACTGTTGCCCTTGCAACTACTGAAAAGGCTGCTGCCCCTCTTCAGGAACCACACGTTTGTCTGGCCTCTCAACAGATACCCCTCCGTTGTGGTTGTACCTACGGTACGACTATCTGTATCGCTGAGGCACGCAAGCCTCCCCACCAACGGCAAGGTCCATGGTTCATGAATATTTAACTTTCACGAATAACATAGTCTCACAATGTGTTACAGACACGAAGAGGAAACAGAAATTTTTATAGTCAGCAGGATGTGAACCTACAACCGTCAGCACTGGAGTCTCTTGCCTTAACCACTTGGCCACAACAATCAGTTCACAACAAATTCTCTATTTTTGCTGATTCGTTGCAGAATTATATGGGCATAAGCTGTAAATGCATGAAAACTTGGAAGGTTGCCAATATTAGCCTTCATTAAATTCCTTTATATTTTTACTTAAAAGTTGTAAACGCGTTTCGATAATTAATAACTCAACCATTTGCGGGAAAAAATACGCAAAAAAATGGCTCTGAGCACTATGGGACTTAAACTCTAAGGTCATCAGTCCCCTAGAACTTAGAACTACTTAAACCTAACTAACCTAAGGACATCACACACATCCATGCCCGAGGCAGGATTCGAACCTGTGACGGTAGCGGTCACGCAGTTCCAGACTGTAGCGCCTAGAACCGCATGGCCAACCCGGCCGGCAAGTACGCAAAGTCACTAGTAATTTCAGCTAACACTCATGTAATATACATAAGTAGAGTTGACGTCTTGAAATTTAATAAGTTTCAAAATCCTGATTACATAAAAATAACAGGTATTTTGTGAAAATACTGATCGTAAATGTTTTTGATATAATCATTCAGACTAACAACAATGCTAACCATATTTGCAACGAAGGAAAACAGTCTATTATGAACTCACTTTCCACTCAGATGTATCCTGGCGATTCTCCTGTAAAACATAATCACTAAATCCGATAGTGAAACTACTTAATTTTTTTCGCATAATAAATTCCAGCCGTTAACAAATCACACAGAACCGAATGAGTCTCCATATTGAAAACTAACCGCCTCTTCGTACAGGTGTCGAAAGATTAGCAGGCGGACCGATCGGTAACAGGCCTCCGAAACTTACAGAATAGCAACTTCAGCTAACAAATCGAAAATGACGTCACTACCAAGGCTAAACTACTGCACCTATCGATATGAACGATACAGACTAGGGCACAGAATCTCTATCCGATGGTAAACTAAATTAATGTCATGACACTTTCTCAAATCTTCCATACGTTCCCCAAAACTTAAATTGTTCATTAATTTTAAAAATTTCTTTTAGAAATCACACATCACGAGAGCCCTCTCTTTGGTAATGACATATATATACTTCAACCAGCATGACTATTTGATGAGATAGCATGTATGACCCTAATAAGTGCCAGAAGTTGGGTGTGCTGTGAACACAGCCTCTTGCTCATCAGGTGCTCCGAGGGTATATAGATTAGACACATGCTGAATCACCCCAGGTCAAATTAACTGACAGATTAGCCCCATGAAGTTAATTTCAGGCTACTTGTAAAATCAACTGTCGCATACATCAGAAATGTTATTTGATAAGTTCCTGAACTTGTCAAGGGGCCTCGAATATTGCTTGTGGTCGGAGGGCATGGGCATTTCAATTTACTTTAGTGGTTGCTGAATGATAGAGTTTGATCTGGTAAAATAATATTTATTCAAGCAAATGTGCAAAAATAACTCAGGACACATAAACGTAGAGATTGTAAAACTATTTGAGAAAGAACGTACACAATCAAAACAGAATAATAAGAAACATGAAAGGTCATTAGGGTCGCCATCAGCATGATGCTGGACAATTAATGGTTGAAATGGTACCTAGACACACAGTACAGGAATTACTCTTTCAAATGTGATTGCAAAATTATAAAATTACACAAAAAGGTATGGATTCGGATAGAGCACACAACAGATCAGTGAATCCAGGAACAATCAGGAAGAATCATCACCAGACGCTTGAGCTCCAACGAATCAGCTCGATAAAGAAACATGACATGAGTGAGTACGGGAAAGGCCCCTTTGAAGAACGAATTAGATTTCAGAGAAATTTAAAGCAATAATAAATAAGCTAACGCAAAGGTCCATATATACTGAATCGATCTTGTCTTTTACATCACATTACATAGGTGCTGAAAATGTCCTCCTAGTGCTTCAATGCACTTTTGCGTGCACCCTATCATGTTAATATATACTTTGCACAACTGTCCCGCATCAGTTCTCAAAATTTAAATACGAATATTGTCCTTAAAGTCTTCTAACATTATTCGGTTAACTGCATACACTTTTCGCTTTAGACTGCCCAACAGTAAAAGTCAAAAGTGCGAACACGTCGGCAACAATCCTATGCGCCGTGCGGTTCTAGGTGCTTCAGTCTGGAACCGCGTGACCGCTACGGTCGCAGGTTCGAATCCTGCCTCCGGCATGGATGTGTGTGATGTCCTTAGGTTAGTTAGGTTTAAGTAGTTCTAAGTTCTAGGGGACTGATGACCACAGATGTTAAGTCCCATAGTGCTCAGAGCCATTTGAACCAATCCTATGCTGACTGTCCTTTCTTCTGTGAATCTTTCATGAATTCGTGAGAGTGACTCGCGTGAGGTGTGACAGGTCGCCCCATATTGTTGAAAGACAGCATACGAACGTTCATGGAGGGTCAACTGTGCGTAAAATTCCTCAAAGATTCGCAAATGTACAGCGGTGTTTAATAATGTTTCAAAAAATATGGGACCCACAATCGAACTTCCTGATACGTCTCGTTTCTCATTAATCCTACGGAAATTGTTTGTTGACCAATATCTGGTGTTCTGGGAGTTTTTATGTCCTGTCACATGGAACCAGACTACATCACTCATGAAATACATCAGCGGATCCAACATTCCACTCTCAGTTGTTTCACATAGCCATGTACAGTAATTCACACGTTTTGGCTTATCTTCCTCCTTCAGGTCTTGGACACATATCATTTTGTAGGACTTCATCCCTATATGGTGTAAAACACGTTGACAAGCCCTACCCGAAACGTTCACTCGTTGCGACAATTTACGTGTCGACTTCTTTGGACTCAAGATCATTCGAGCTCGAATATCAGCGATCACAACAAGTGTACTAACGGGCGGAGCACGATCCTATTTTGCGTTTGCAACTTATCCTGTACTACGCCACTTTGTCACCAAATCCTATACACTGCTCTTTGCTGGTTGAAAAACCAAAGGAAACTTCTTTGCAAAAATGTCCCGTGTTTCCTTCAGTGAACTGGTAGACACGTACGCCTCAACTATTGCTATTCTTCCTTGGAGAGGATACATCTCGCAGAGATATTTACTTCACGTGTCCTACCTAAGTTGCAATGACTTTCGTAGTGCCATTACAAAAAGTAGTTGCAACAGCTTAGAAACAGTAAATGACAACTGGCTGGCGATAATGAGCAGTACTGAGGACCGGTTTTTTGTGCGCCACCTTGTATATGAAGGTGCGGTTTTCGTGAAGTTATAGCGGATAATACGGTGAATTTCCTGCCGTTCGCAAGTAAGTTTTTTCGTTTGTAGTTGCAGAATTAAAACACCAACTTCGTTTTTCTCTAGTGGAACTAAATACTTTTTTGTGACATTTGAAAGTAGCTTTTAAGAGAACTTCAACGACATTACATGTATGTGACTTGATGAAATAATATCAAGATAACAGAGCCGCATACCACTGTCCCGCCGTCAGGAGAAGAGGTTCCACAAATGTCTGACTTGTTATGCTAATTGTAAGCAAACACGCATCTCACGTACTGTTCGTGTGTTCATTATCACGGCTGTCATACCAAGTGCTCAAAATGTTGACCTTGAGTATTGCTACGCGGTGTCAAGTGATTCTGGAGAAACAATACTGCATGTTGAATTATATCGGCAGCGCAGGCCCATGTTATAAGGCATTTCATGTCTTCAGGAGTCGTCGGTTGTTCCCCAGTAGACTTCTTGTTTTAATTTTCGCCACAGATAAAAGTATAGAAGTGTTAAGTTTGGTGAGTGTGTAGACCATTTTCCGTTTCCTGAATGACCGTTCCAATGCTCTCCAAATATTCTCTTAAGGTCTTCACATCCGTCATGTTGGCACCACAGTGACTGCCTTATGTCCAGTAGGATGTCCTCCAATAACTGCAGCACTGGCAAATCTTAGGAACTCGGGATACTCGTAGGTATTTGGATTCCTATCAATAAGACAGGGGACAGATGCCGGTCTTGGAAAACACTCACCAAACCTTCATGGATCAAGAGTGTTGTTTTTATCCACTTCTTTTATTTATCGTGGATTTTCAATTAACAATGCTCCTTCCTTAAACACAATTCTGCATAGATACGCCACGTCACTTTGCACTTTTCACAGGTAACATTCGCTGAACGAAAATCAATGCTGGAAGTCATTGTCATGGTACTGTAGATGCAGCGAAATGTGAAGAGGATGAAATTCGATAGAATGTAGTGTTCGCAGAACACTCGTTTGGTTGATCCCCCTCGTACTTCCGAGATGCCTCTTACTGACATTTGCATTGTGTGTTAGAGCTGCTAAAATGTTATTTTCATTTCTTCCATCAGTTGCTCTTTCTTTTCCTTGACGTATTTTATTCGCCACACGTCCAGTTTCTAGAAATTTTGTTACAGTGTTCGTAAAGCAAGATTGTGAGCGCTTGCCACGATCGGGACACTCATCGACAAATAACCTCACCGCTGCTCTAATAGTTTGGCGATTTTCGTCCCAAACTATTTTCACTTTTTCGACTGTTGTATCCATCGTGAATGTCTCTCAATGACCTTATGAGCTAGTTATCTGAGTGCTAAAACGTCACAACGCAGACTGACGGGCTTCAAGCGCACAGGTAAACGCAAGAAACATACCTGAGCCACGAGTTTGCTTACACTGAGATGACAAAAGTCGTGGAACAGTGATATGCTCATCATATACAAATTGCAGTAGTATCGTGTACACAAGGTATAAATGGGCAGTGCATTGGCGCAGCTGTCGTTTGTACTTAGGTGATATATATGAAAAGATTTCAGACGTAATTATGGCGGCACGGCAGAAATTAACAGACTCTGAACGCGGAATGGTAGTAGGAGCTAGACGCATGAGACATTCCATTTCGGAAATCGTTAAGGAATTCAGTATTCGGAAACCCAAAGTGTCAAGAGTATGCCGAGAATACCAAATTTCGGGCATTACCTCTCACCACAGGCTACGTAATGGCCGACGGCCTTCCCATAACGACAGAGAGCAGCGGCGTTTGCATACTGTTGTCAGAGCTAACACACAAGAAACACTACATGAAATAACCGCAGAAGTCAATGTGGGACGTGCGACAAACGTATCCGCTAAGCCAATGTGGCGAAATCTAGCGTTAATGGGCTATGGTAGCAGACGAGCGACGAGAGTGCCTTTGCTAACAGCATGACATCACCTGCACCGCCTTTCCAGGGGTCGTGGCCATATCGGTTGGACCCTAGACGACTGGAAAATCTTTACCCGGTCAGATGAGTCCCGATTTTAGTTGGTAAGAGTAGGTTGTAGGCTAAGAATGTAGCGCAGATCCCACGAAGCAATGGGTGCAAGTTGGGAACAAGACACTACGCAAGTCGGTGGTGACTCCATTACGGTATGATCTGTGTTTGCAGGGAATAGACTGGGTCCTCTGGTCCAACTGAAACGACCATTGACTGTAAATGGTTATGTTCGGCTACTTGGAGACCATTTCTAGCCATTCATGGACTTCATGTTCCCAAACAACGATGGAATTTTTTATGGATGACAATGCTCATGTCACCGAGCCACAATTGTTTACGATTGGTTTGAAGAACATTATGCTCAATTCGAGCGAATGATTTGGCCACCCAGATCGCACTACATGAATCCCACCGAACATTTATAGGACATAATCGAGAGTTCACTTCGTGCACAACGTTCTGTACCGACAACACTTACGCAGTTATGGAGTGCTGTAGGGACAGCATGGCTCAGTATTTCTGCAGGGGACTTTCAACGACTCGATGAGTCCTTGTCCTGCCGAGTTGCTGCATTACGCCGGACACAAGGTGGTCCGACACGATATTAGGAGGTATCCCACGGCTTTTGTCACTTTAGTATGCATTTGATATAATAAAGAAGATGTTTGTGGGACGTCTTCTCCTGACAGCGGGACAGTGGTTCGTAGCGCTGTTATCTTGATACTTTTTGACCAAGTCCCATACATGCAATGTCGTTGAGATTCTCTTAGTAGCTCCTTTCAAATGACCCAGAAAAAAATACACGGTTGTTGTTGTTGTTGTTGGGGTCTTCAGTCCTGAGACTGGTTTGATGCAGCTCTCCATGTTACCCTATCCTGTGCAAGCTTCTTCATCTCCCAGTTCCTACTGCAACCTACATCCTTCTGAATCTGCTTGGTGTATCCATCTCTTGGTCTCCCTCTACGATTTTTACCCTCCACGCTGCCCTCCAATACTAGATTGGTGATCCCTTGATGCCTCAGAACACGTCCTACCAATCGATCTCTTCTTCTGGTCAAGTTGTGCCACAAACTTCTCTTCTCCCCAATCCTATTCAACACCTCCTCATTAGTTATGTGATCTACCCATCTTATCTTCAGCATTCTTCTGTAGCACCACATTTCGAAAGCTTCTATTCTCTTCTTGTCTAAACTATTTATCGTCCATGTTTCACTTCCATACATGGCTACACTCCATACAAATACTTTCAGAAACGACTTCCTGACACTTAAATCTATACTCGATGTTAACAAATTTTTCTTCAGAAACGCTTTCCTTCCCATTGCCAGTCTACATTTTATATCCACTCTACTTCGACCATCATCAGTTATTTTGCTCCCCAAATAGCAAAACTCCTTTACTACTTTAAGTGTCTCATTTCCTAATCTATTCCCCCTACTTAATTCGACTACATTCCATTATCCTCGTTTTGCTTTTGTTGATGTTCATCTTATATCTTCCATTCAAGACACTATCCATTAGATTCAACTGCTCTTCCAAGTCCTTTGCTGTCTCTGACAGAATTACAGTGTCATCGGAGAGCCTCAAAGTTTTTATTTCTTCTCCATGGATTTTAATACCTACTCCGAATTTTTCTTTTGTTTCCTTCACTGCTTGCTCAATATACAGATTGAATAACATTGGGGAGAGGCTACAACCCTGTCTCACTCCCTTCCCAACCACTGCTTCCCTTTCATGCCCCTCAACTCTTATAACTGCCATTTGGTTTCTATACAAATTGTAAATAGCCTTTCGCTCCCTGTATTTTACCCCTGCCACCTTCAGAATTTGAAAGAGAGTATTCCAGCCAACATTGTCAAAAGCTTTCTCTAAGTCTACAAATGCTACAAACGTAGGTTTGTCTTTCCTTAATCTAGCTTCTAAGATAAGTCGTAGGGTCAGTATTGCCTCACGTGTTCCAACATTTCTACCGAATCCAAACTGATCTTCCCCTAGGTCGGCTTCTACTAGTTTTTCCATTCGTCTGTAAAGAATTCGCGTTAGTATTTTGCAGCCGTGACTCCTTAAACTGATAGTTCGGTAATTTTCACATCTGTCAACACCTGCTTGCTTTGGGATTGGAATTATTATATTCTTCTTGAAGTCTGAGGGTATTTCGCCTGTCTCATACATCTTGCTCATCAGATGCTAGAGTTTTGTCAGGACTGGCTCTCCCAAGGCCGTCAGTAGTTCTAATGGAATGTTGTCTACTCCCGGGGCCTTGTTTCGACTCAGGTCTTTCAAGGCTCTGTCAAACTCTTCACGCAGTATCATATCTCCCATTTCATCTTCATCTACATCCTCTTCCATTTCCATAATATTGTCCTCAAGTACATCGCCCTTGTATAGACCCTCTATATACTCCTTCCACCTTTCTGCTTTCCCTTCTTTGCTTAGAACTGGGTTTCCATCTGAGCTCTTAATATTCATACAAGTGGTTCTCTTTTCTCCAAAGGTCTTTTTAATTTTTCTGTAGGCAGTATCTATCCTACCCCTAGTGAGATAAGCCTCTACATCCTGACATTTATCCTCTAGCCATCCCTGCTTAGCCATTTTGCACTTCCTGTCGATCTCATTTTTGAGACGTTTGTATTCCTTTTTGCCTGCTTCATTTACTGCATTTTTATATTTCCTCCTTTCATCAATTAAATTCAATATTTCGTCTGTTATCCAAGGATTTCTACTAGCCCTCGTCTTTTTACCTACTTGATCCTCTGCTGCCTTCACTACTTCATCCCTCAAAGCTACCCATTCTTCTTCTACTGTATTTCTGTCCCCCATTCCTGCCATTTGTTCCCTTACGCTCTTCCTGAAACTCTGTACAACCTCTGGCTTAGCCAATTTATCCAGATCACATCTCCTTAAATTCCCACTTTTTTCAGTTTCTTCAGTTTTAATCTACAGTTCATAACCAATAGATTGTGGTCAGAGTCCACATCTGTCCCTGGAAATGTCTTACAATTTAAAACCTGGTTCCTAAATCTCTGTCTTACCATTATATAATCTATCTGAAATCTGTCAGTATCTCCAGGCTTCTTCCATGTATATAACCTTCTTTTATGATTCTTGAACCAAGTGTTAGCTATGATTAAGTTGTGCTCTGTGCAAAATTCTGCCAGGCGGCTTCCTCTTTCATTTCTTAGCCCCAATCCATATTCACCTACTACGTTTCCTTCTCTTCCTTTTCCTACTACCGAATTCCAGTCTCCCTTCACTATCTTAATAATTTCTTTTATTTCGTCATACATTTCTTCAATTTCTTCATCATCTGTAGAGCTAGTTGGCATATAAACTTGTACTACTGTAGTAGGCGTGGGCTTCGTGTCTATCTTGGCCACAATAATGCGTTCACTATGCTGTTTGTAGTAGCTTACCCGTATTCCTATTTGTTTTATTCATTATTAAACCTACTCCTGCATTACCCCTATTTGCCTTTGTATTTATAACCCTGTATTCGCCTGACCAAAAGTCTTGTTCCTCCTGCCACCGAACTTCACTAATTCCCACTATATCTAACTTTAATCTATCCATTTCCCTTTTTAAATTTTCTAACCTACCTGCCCGATTATGGGATCTGACATTCCATGCTCCGATCCGTAGAACGCCAGTTTTCTTTCTCCTGATAACGACGTCCTCTTGAGTAGTCCCTGCCCGGAGATCCGAATGGGGGACTATTTTACCTCCGGAATATTTTACCCAAAAGGACGCCATCATCATTAGCGATACAGTAAATTTGCATGCCGTCGGGAAAAATTACGGCTGTAGTTTCCCCTTGCTTTCAAGCGTTTGCAGTACCAGCACAGCGAGGCTGTTTTGGTTAGTGTTACAAGGCCAGATCAGTCAATCATCCAGACTGTTGCTCCTGCAACTACTGAAAAGGCTGCTACCCCTCTCCAGGAACCACACGTTTGTCTGGCCTCTCAACAGATACCCCTCCGCCCTCCGTTGTGGTTGCACCTACGGTACGGCGATCTGTATCGCTGAGGCACGCAAGCCTCCCCACCAACGGCAAGGTCCATGGTTCATTGAGGGGGGGGGGGGGGGGGAATACACGATTCCATTGGAAAAATAGAAAAAGTTGGTGTCGTGATTTGACAACTATAAACGATAAAAATAACTGGAGAACGTCTGTATCTACATCTACGTGATTACTCTGATATTCACAATAAAGTTCCTGGCAGAGGGTTCATTGAACCACCTTCATGCTGTCTCTCTACCGTTCCACTCTCGAACGGCACGCGGGAAAAACAAGCACTTAAATTTTTCCGTGCGAGCCCTGATTTCTCTTATTTTATAGTGATGATCATTTCTCCCTATGTAGGTGGGTGCCAACAGAATGTTTTCGCAATCGGAGGAGAAAACTGGTGATTGAAATTTCATGAGAAGATCCCGTCGCAACGAAAAACGCCTTTGTTTCAATGATTGCCACTCCAATTCACGTATCATGTCTGTGACACTATCTCCCCTATTTCTCGATAATACAAAACGAGCTGTCCTTCTTTGCACGTTTTCGATGTCGTCCGTCAGTCCCACCTGATACGGATCCCACACCGCACAGCAGTACTCCAGAATAGGGCGGACAAGCGTAGTGTAATCAGTCTCTTTGATAGACCTGTTGCACCTTCTAAGTGTTCTGCCAATGAATCGCAGTCTTTGGTTTGCTCTACCCACAATATTATCTATGTGATCGTTCCAATTTAGGGTATTTGCAATTGTAATCCCTAAGTATTTAGTTGAATTTACAGCCCTCAGATTTGTGTGACTTATCACGTAATCGAAATTTAGCTGATTTCTTTTAGTACTCATGTGAATAACTTCGCACTTTTCTTTACTCAGGGTCAATTGCCACTTTTCGCACCATACAGATATCTTATCTAAATTATTTTGCAAGTCGTCAGTAAATTCGCCGTAGTGGCCGCTATAACTTGGCGAAAACCGCACATCTACATATTTATTCCTTTTGGATATATGTGGGATGTTCTGTCTTAGCTGCCTCTCCCTGTATATACAAGACGGTTCTTATTAATGTTTAAAAACTTCCGGGGCGGCGTAGATGACGTTGAGACAAATAATTTAATATAAGACACATGTGGCCGAAAATGTCGGGAAGTACCCGAAAAGTGGATGACATATATTGAACATGTGACGTCACCAGATGACGAACGTCGCCGCACGTTAAGCGGTTGAGCCTATTGGTCTTTCACACTTGATCATCCAAAGCCAAGTGTGTGTGAATTCCTAAGGGACCAAACTGCTGAGGTCATCGGTCCCTAGACTTACACACTACTTAAATTAACTTATGCTAAGAACAACACACACACGCATGCCCTAGGGAGGACTCGAACCTCCGGCGGGATGGGTGACTGGTGCCTCTAGCCGCGTAGCCACGCCGCCCCTAAGCCACGTCAAGTATTCACGTCAGTGTGGCTCCGGTCCTGCGTGCGCGATCTTAGCGCGTGGGACTCAGGTTTCAAATCTTGTGTCTGGCAGGCAGCGTTTTTCTGCATTGCGTTAGACAGTTATGTGTTTACACTGAGGTACGATTTATTGTTTTATTTACCGGTCTCGCAATCTTCGCTGATTTATTGCGAAGTACAGGGAAACTCAGGAATAGAGAAATACAAGTTGATGAGGAATGAAATAAATAGGAAGTGCAGGGAAGCTAAGGCGAAATGCCTGCGTGAAAAATGTGAAGAAATCTAAAAAGAAATGATTGTCGGAAGGACAGACTCAGCATACAGGAAAGTCAAAACAACATTCGGTGACATTAAAAGCAAGGGTGGTAACATTAAGAGTGCAACGGGAATTCCACTGCTAAATGCAGAGGAGAGAGCAGATAGGTGGAAAGAATACACTGAAGGCCTCTATGAGGGGGAAGACTTGTCTGATGTGATAGAAGAAGAAATAGGAGTTGATTTAGAAGAGATAGGGGATCCAGTACTAGAATCAGAATTTAAAAGAGCTTTGGAGGACTTCAGATCAAATAAGGCAGAAGAGATAGGTAATATTCCATCAGAATTTCTAAAACCATGGCGGGGGAGCGGGGAGGGGGGGGGGGTGAGTGGCAACAAAACGACTATTCACGTTGGTGTTTAGAATGTATGAGTCTGACGACATACCATTTGACTTTCGGAAAAATATCATCCACACAATTACGAAGACTGCAAGGGCTGACAAGTGCGAGAATTATCGCACAATCAGTTTAACAGCTCATGCATCCAAGTTGTGACAGATACACAGAAGAACTGAAAAGAAAATTGAGGATGTGCTAGATGACGATCTGTTTGGCTTCGGAAAAGGTAAAGCGACGAGAGAGGCAATTCTGACGTTGACAATGGAAGCAAGACTAAAGAAAAATCAAGAAACGTTCATAGGATTTGTCGACCTGAAAAAAGCGTTCGACAATGTAAAACGGTGCAAGATGTTCGAAAGTCTGAGAAAAATAGGGATAAGCTATAGGAAGAGACGGGTAATATACAATATGTACAAAAGCGAAGAGAGAATAATAAGAGTGGACGACCAAGAACGAAGTGCTCGAATAAAAAAGGGTGTGAGACAGAGATATAACCTTTACCCCTATTGTTCAATCTATACATCGAAGAAGCAGTGATGGAAATAAAAGAAAGGTTCAGGAGTGGAATTAAAATTCAGGGTGAAAGGATATCAATGATATGATTCGCTGATGACATTGCTATCCTGTGTGAAAGTGAGGAAGAATTACACGATCTGCTCAATGGAATGAGCAATGTAATGAGTACAGAATATGGACTGAGAGTAAATCGAAGAAAGACACAAGTAGTGAGAAGTAGCAGAAATGAGAACAGGGAGAAACTTAACATCAGGATTGATGGGCACGAAGTAGATGAAGTTAAGGTGTTCTACTACCTAGGCAGTAAAATAAGCAATGACGGATGGAGCAAGGAAGACATCAAAAGCAGACTAGCAATGGCAAAAACGGCATTCCTGGCCAAGAGAAGTCTACTAGTACCAAACGTAGGACTTAATTTGAGGAAGAAATTTCTGAGAATGTACGTCTGGAGTACAGCGTTGTGTGGTAGTGAAACATGGACTGTGGGAAAACTGAAACAGAAGAGAATCGAAGCATTTGAGATGTGGTGATACAGACTAATGTTGAAAATTAAGTAGACTGACAAGGTAAGAAATGGGCAGGTTCTGCACGGTAGCGGAGAGGAAAGGGATATGTGGAAAATATTGATAAGGCGAAGGGACAGTATGAGAGAACATCTGTTAAGACATGAGGGAATGACTTCCATGGTACTAGAGGGAGCTGTAGAGGGCAAAAACTGTAGAGGAAGACAGAGATCAGAATCTATTCCGCAAATAATTGACGTAGATTGCAAGTGCTATTCTGAGGGGAAGAGATTGGCACTACAGAGGAATTCGTGGCGAGCCGCGTCAAACCAGTCAGAAGACTGATGACCCAAAAAAAGAAAACAGTACAACAAAGAATACCTATTCCACCAGAAATAAATGAGTATAAGCTTCCGAATTTCGTCGTTACCGGTAAATGACCTACGTTTTCTTCACTGAATGTGTCTGTAAACAAAAAAGAAGGCTCAAAAGAAAAGAAATACGAAATAAGGTAAGCTTTTGCTTGGTTACAACGAGGACAGGAATTTTGTAACTTACATGTTCACAACAGATCTCATTTACAAAAGGTGTTCGAAATTTGCAACGTTCTGCATCAATGTGTAGCAGTGCCCCCTACTGGCGAGTGTAGCATCGACAAGCCTAACCGCTGCACGTGCGATGAGGAACGTAACCTGATGACGTCACATGTTCACACGAGAAATACAGGGCCCGCAACGAACTTGTGACGTCACACTAGTCGGCTTGTCCGCCATACATCGCGAACGCTCCGCTCCTTGCAAGGCCCACAGGAAATCCATGCCAATGAAAAAATACCCACTAAAGGTCTTAACTTGTGCTATCTGGAGTTTGCATATATTTAAACGCGCAGTCAAGAATTATTAAATTGCCCCTCACCCCCCGCCAGAGACGGCTGCTAGCAACCGTAAGACCTGCAGTGTCACGTGCAGTGACGTACGCGCCACGGACTGTCTTTCTCGTTGACCTCATTCAACATTTGTTATCCAATTTCGGGGTATTTCCCGACATTTCCGGCCCCATTTATCTTATACACTATTGGCCATTAAAACTGCTACACCACGAAGATGACGTGCTACAGACGCGAAATTTAAACGACAGGAAGAAGATCCTGTACTATCTAAATGATTAGCTTTTCAGAGCATTCACACAAGGTTAGCGCCGGTGGCGACACCTACAACGTGCTGACATGAGGAAAGTTTCCAACCGATTTCTCATACACAAACAGCAGTTGACCGGCGTTGCCTGGTGAAACGTTGTTGCGATGCCTCGTGTAAGGAGGAGAAATGGGTACCGTCACGTTTCCGACTTTGATAAAGGTCGGATTGGAGCCTATCGCGATTGCGGTTTATCGTATCGCGACATTGCTGCTCGCGTTGGTCGAGATCCAATGACTGTTAGCAGAATATGGAATCGGTGGGTTCAGGAAGGTAATACGGAACGCCGTGCTGGATCCCAACGGCCTCGTATCACTAGCAGTCGAGATGACAGGCATCTTATCCGCATGGCTGTAACGGATCGTGCAGCCACGTCTCGATACCTGAGTTAACAGATGGGGACGTTTGCAAGACAACAACCATCTGTACGAACAGTTCGACGACGTTTGCAGCAGCATGCACTATCAGCTCGGAGACCGTGGCTGCGGTTACCCTTGACGCTGCATCACAGACAGGAGCGCCTGCAATGGTGTACTCAACGACGAACCTGGGTGCACGAATGGCAAAACGTCATTTTTTCGGATGAATCCAGCTTCTGTTTACAGCATCATGATGGTCGCATCCGTGTTTGGCGACATCGCGGTGAACGCACATTGGAAGCGTGTATTCGTCATCGCCATACAGGCGTATCAACCGGAGTGATGGTACGGGGTGCCATTGGTTACACGTCTCGGTCACGTCTTATTCGCATTGACGGCACTTTGAACAGTGGACGTTACATTTCAGATGTGTTACGACCCGTGGCTCTACCCTTCATTCGATCCCTACGAAACCCTACATTTCAGCAGGATAATGCACGACCGCATGTTGCAGGTCCTGTACGGGCCTTTCTGGATACAGAAAATGTTCGACTGCTACCCTGGTCAGGACATTCTCCAGATCTCTCACCAAATGAAAACGTCTGGTCAATGTTGACCGAGCAACGGGCTCGTCACAATACGCCAGTCACTACTCTTGATGAACTGTGGTATCATGTTGAAGCTGCATGGGCAACTGTACCTGTACACGCCATCCAAGCTCTGTTTGACTCAAAGCCCAGGCGTATCAAGGCCGTTATTACGCCCAGAGGTGGTTCTTCTGGGTACTGATTTCTCAGGATCTATGCACCCAAACTCCATGAAAATGTGGTCACATGTCAGTTCTAGTATAATATATTTGTCCAATGAATACCCGTTTATCATGTGCATTTCTTCTTGGTGTAGCAATTTTAATGGCCAATAGTGTATTAAATTACTTGTTGCAGCTTAGGGTGTTTTTAAACTTTAATTAGAATCACCCTATATATGCTGATAATAGCTCGATTGTCTCTGCTGGCCGCTGTGACCGAGCGGTTCTAGGCGCTTCAGTCCAGAACCGCGCTGCTGCTACGGTCGCAGGTTCGATGTTAAGTCCCATAGTGCTTAGAGCCATTTGAACCATTTGATTCGATTGCCTCTAGGTACAACATGAGAATGAGCAACTGCTCGAAACCGGTAGTGTAAATAAAATATTTAAACAAAGCGGCTGTAGTGGCTTGTTATTACAACTTTACACCTTCATACGATTTATTTAGGCTGCAGAACTGCGTACATAAGAAATATTCAATGACATTTTGTCGCCAATTGCAGCCAATACAGAAAAACGTCAAGTGCGTACTCTTATTAGACGATGCGTACTCTCAGTCAAACTTCCCTTACGTGAACGTGGATTCCAGAGCAGGTAATTTTATTTTTCAGACTCCGGCAGTAGGTCGGTCGCCAGCAAATTCTAGACAGCAACTGGACGAGCTTATCGAGCTGAGGTGCCGGCGCCTGGGAAAATCGGGAGCGAGCAAAGGCAGTGCGCTGCACCTGGCGCAGTGGATGCGGGGCCAGCTGGGGGGCGCCGGAGGCGCGATGACTCCGGAGGACGAGCCCGAGCCCGAGGTGTGGTCCCCGGAGACGCTGCGCAGGAGGCAGCCCACCATCGCCGTGGCCGGCTGCTCCACCAGCCGCCTCGACGACCTCGAGTCCTCAGACACGGAGCGCAGCCACTCCCACAGCACCTCTGACAGCCAGGTAACGCGACTTTTGCGCAACTAAGCGCGACGCATCTACCTCAGGTTTCTCGTTTTCCTTTAAAAAGTGTTTATTTCACAGCAATTGACGGTAACGTTCTCGAATTGCAGGAAGCAGGTAAGAATCCTTGGCGTACAAAAATACGACTGTCAACTTTTAATATGTGTCCCGGAAGACTAAATTAAATGCACATCTGCAGAACTCTAGCGATGTGATTGTGCGCCCCTAGCCGAACTGCCAAAGCTGTCCCCCCACTCTCTAACCCCATTCCTCCGTAATTATTTCTACGTGTCTTTTCTGAACTTTTGTGAGTTTAATAAAAATGAAGAATTAATGAAGAATATCACTCGGATGAAGAATACTAATGAAAAATATTTCACACAACAAATTAAATATTAAATGTATCTTCGTAGTAAATAAATTATAAAAATTAATATTTGTAAAAAAAAGTGAAAGAAAATCTGTACTTTGTTCATGGCAGCTACTGCGCACTGGTTTCAGTATGTTGTATACCTGTGGGTAGACGTTACTACACTCGATCGTGACAGAACGGAAAACCCAACTTTCGTTCCAAGGTAATTTATTATCGAGATGTAACAGGAAAGGCATATGACCGGGTTCCTAGGAGGAAGTTATTGTCTGTTCTACGAGATTATGGAATAGGAGGCAAAATTTTGCAAGCAATTAAAGGTCTTTACATAGATAGTCAGGCAGGAGTTAGAGTTGACGGTAAATTGAGTTCATGGTTCAGAGTAGTTTCAGGGGTAAGACAAGTCTGCAACCTGTCTCCACTGTTGTTCATATTATTTATGGATCATATGTTGTAAACAATAGACTAGCTGGGTGAGATTAAGATATGTGAACACCAAATAAGCAGTCTCACATATGTGGATGACTTAGTTGTGATGGCAGATTCTATTGAAAGTTTGCAAAGTAATATTTCGGAGCTAGATCAGAAATGTAAGGACTACGGTATGAAGATTAGCATCTCCAAAACGAAAGTAATGTCAGTGGGAAAGAGATATAAACGGATTGAGTGCCAAATAGGAGGAACAAAGTTAGAACAGGTGGACGGTTTCAAGTACTTAGGATGCATATTCTCACAGGATGGCAACATAGTGAAAGAACTGAAAGCGATGTGTAGCAAAGCTAATGCAGTGCGCGCTCAGCTATGATCCTTCTGCAAGAAGGAAGTCAGTACCAAGTTATCTGTGCACCGTTCAATCTTTCGACCAACTTTGTTGTATGGGAGCGAAAGCTGGTTGGATTCAGTTTACCTTATCAATAAGGTTGAGGTTGCGGATATGAAAGTAGCTAGGATGATTGCAGGTATTAGTAGATGGGAACAATGGCAGGAGGGTGTCCACAATGAGGAAATCAAAGAAAAACTGGGAATGAACTCTATAGATGTAGCAGTCAGGGGGAACAGGCTTAGATGGTGGGGTCATGTTACACGCATGGGAGAAGCAAGGTTACCCAAGAGACTCATGGGTTCAGCAGTAGAGGGTAGTAGGAGTCGGGGTAGACCAAGGAGAAGGTACCTGGATTCGGTTAAGAATGATTTTGAAGTAATAGGCTTAACATCAGAAGAGGCACCAATGTTAGTACTGAATAGGGGCTCATGGAGGAAGTTTATAAGGGGGACTATGCTCCAGACTGAACGCTGAAAGGCATAATCAGTCTTAAATGATGATGATGATGATGTAACAGACACAGTGGAACAAACACGCGCATCAACAGCAGGCTAGAACCGAATTGCACTGGCAATGATCTCCGTTCTTAGAGATATCGTTGTTGTGTTCGCCATCGATAGTGAATTTGCTGTCGATAACTGTCACATACTAAAGAATATGCTTTATTTGATCTTCCCCAATTTTTAGTATTGCATAAATTATTCATTAGATATTGAAGAAAAACGGATGTGATTAAGAACTGAGAACACATCGCTCTTAAGAAATTGTATTTTTATTATAACTGTACTTTTAGCGATGGAGACTGGTATATTTGCTTCAGCATCCAACCCATCGGCCTTTGAGATCTTAGAACACCCAGCGACGTAATAGCAGCAAGAGCTATATTGTTAAATACGAACAAACTGTATAGGTGGCAGGTGTGTGAACCGATTGCACTGTTTCCACATAAAGCGTGTTAGCGATAGACATCTGTTCGGCATTAGTTGTCTCTTTATTATTCTACTTGCATGAAACAACACTACAAATCAGTGTGATAACAGCATAGGCCTATATTTACAGTCGTGGGCCGAGGGAAGCGCTTCTTCCCGTAGGCAGAAGACAGAAACACGAGGAGTAATAGAATTCACGTACCTCTCTCGAGTGATTCTCATGCGGTCTTTCTTTCTTGCTTTTCTTTTTCCAGTCACTTTTTGTGCCGCTCTATGACTGAGCGCTTGGTGTGAACCTTTCTCACAAGGGACCATTCCCAAGTGTCAATAAACGATTTTGATGAAACTTGGCGTGTATGCAAAGGGGACAAAATAATGCAATACGTATTTTTTTTTCTTTTTGCTCTATTTCACTGTTAAGGAAAAAAAACAACCTGCTGGGTAATTTACCATGTTAGGGTCGGAGGTACTATCTTCCAAACGGTATAGAAACAACGTTTCTCGTATAAAATCTGATACGTAATTAACGTTCTTGTAAACTGTATAATCGAATTTTGTAATAATCTGAATTTTGCAAAGTAGTCCACCACCATTAATTAATTTTGAAAAATGAAAAATTTTGTTACAACAGAAATTAATGAAGCTTTTAAGATACATACATCCATGTGCAATAAAGCTGGTTTCTGTAATACCATATTTCGAAAATAAGTTGTACATAATGTGCTGTCAGAGTATTTTCAACATACCTAATTAAAATATCTAAACAGTCGTTATTAGTCTAGTTACTTATTTTACTTATATTTGTTTCATATTTTAAATTGTTATTTTACAATACACATTCTTTTTTTGTTTTACCGTTTCACACACATTTAGTTTGTTAATTGAAAATAATAACTCAATATTATGATACAAAATCATTACAATAATGATAATCCGTAAGTAAATGCTTAAAATACAATGTTTTCTTACACCATGCTCATGAACTGAACGAAATTTCTACACATAATATACACGACAGATATAATATTACGAAACAAACTTCAGCATGATTTCAAGTTGTCACAGATGACCTTCTAAATTTTGTATCAGGCATATTTCAGTAAGTTAGTAAGCCTTGGCGAAGAGAATTGAGTATGTATTAGTGACTGCAGCTTGATTATATCGTTTGTCAGATGGAGACTGACATTATAATCATTAAATAGAACTAGATATGAAAATCTTCTCACAAGTTACTCCAACACCTGAAGCAAAATACATCTCACGACTGTACTTGTGTCGTCGAGTCCTGTGTGATAACTGATAAGCATAGGATTAAGTTCCTTGTCCTCAGGTATAATAGTCAAAATGTTTTTTGCACACTGACCACCTGCCTTTTCATAGTTTTGGAAGACACTAATGGAGAGTTTCGACCGAGAATTCGTGAATCTATTTTTGAAGTCCCAAATGCCCTTGTCATAGGATAGAAATCTGGAAAACTAACGTCCGACCAGGTCTAACGATATTTGAAGGATGTTTTCTTTCCCGGTGATGGAAAAAAGTCTGTATTATTGTTATATTCTTGGGGCTGTCGATGTGAAAGAACCGTACAGGGCGTCGTGCCCAAGGACGAGGAACCTATTCGTCTGATGATCCCAAAGGACTCGACGGCACAGGTCCAGTCGTCAGATGTATAATAAGGCTTTTAATGCTGGAAGAACTTTGTGAGATTTTCAGGTCTAGTTCGGTTCAATGATTATGGTCTCAGTCTCCACTTGAGAAACGATATAATCACCCTGCAGTCACTAGTGCATAATCAGTTCTCTTCGCCAAATCTTACCAATGTACTGATTTATGCCTGATACAAATCAGGATATTTAGAGGGTCATCCGTGACAGTTTGAAATCCTACTGAAATCTGGTTTATACTGCGTTCTCTGTCGTGTATATTATGTGAAGAAATTTCGTTCATTTTATGTGCATAGTGAAAGAAAACGTTATTTTTAAGCGTCTATTTACAGATTATCATTATTGTTACGATTTTCTATCATAATAATGAGTTACTTATTATTTTTCATTAACAAAATACACATGTGTGAAATGGTAAACTAAAATACACAAACAAAAAACTAAAATGAACGTAAGAAATCTAATAACAATTTAAAACACAAAATAAATATAAGTAAAATAAAAAACCAAACTAATGACGAATTTTTAGATGATTAAAAATAATGTTCAGATAATTAAAAATTAGATGTGTTGAAAATATCCTGACAGCACGTAGTGCGCAGATTATTTCACAAAACTGGTATTCCGGAAACCAACTTTATAACAATTTTGTTTGTGTAGCCATCCTCCGCAGTAAGCATATAAATACTTGTTTTGTAAATAAAACTGCCTTTTCCTGCTGCTGGTTATTTTATTATACATGTATGTATATGTGTCGCTTGAAAGCTTCTTTAATTTATGTTGTAACAAAAGTTTTCATTTTTCGAAATTAATTAATGGTGGTGGACTATTTTGAAAAATGTCAAATCGTTACTAAATTCGATGAAACAGTTTTCAAGAACGTTAATTACATATCAGCTTTTATATGAGAAACATTTTTTCTGTATCATCGTTTGAAAGATATGCCCTCCGAATCCTTTTCAGGATATGTTTTGCCTCTTAAAAGTGAAATAGAGCACAAACAAAAAAACAAGTATTGCATTATGTTGTCCTCTCTTCACACCGACAAATTTCGTCAAGATCGTTTATTGACGCTTGTGAATGTTCCCTTGTCAGTGCGGCCCTGCACAGCCGTGTCCTTGTGGGAGATACGTAACGGGTATGCTGGATGTTTTGAATGAAACTTGTACTGTTTGTTGTGCATACTCAGTATATAGAATTCTGGATAGAAAACCAAGTCCGGAAATGTGTTATTTCTCTGCTACAAGAAAAATTATATTAGCTTCTGCTGCATCAAAGAGCCAAAACTAATGTAAAATCCATTTATGATGAAAAATATATTTTTGGAACTTTGCTATATGAAAAGTAATTTAGCCTGTTACAGCATGTAACAATTTCATGATACTTTTCGAGCCTTTTCTTGCGACCAGCTGTTCCTCTACATTCTCGTTTCCAAAAACTGGAACTACCGTGCTATGATTGCAAATACCCCATTCTTTACCTCTGCTACGGTACCAGCACCAACAACCACGTCGCTTCCATTGCAACTCTACCGCCACCGTCGCCACTCAATTCACTGAGCTTTCAGTAATTATTGTTAACATTTCACGTTGGCTGTTGTTGTTATTACTACTGACCAGGTGCTTCAAATTTTCATTTTCACAGTTAGAAAATTATTCACCTTATTTTTTAACTTGAGTTTAAGAACTTTAACTGAACTTAAGTTTATGAAAGAACTGACAGCCAAAGCAATCTCAGTTTCTAGACAAATCGATGTAAACAAAACTACATAGAAGTTAAGATGGCCCTCCAACTAAACTTAACAATGAACCAAACGGTACCCCAACGACAGTGCTGCATTACATTCAGTTCCATTTTTGTTTCGGTTTTTGGTGACTAAGTGCACAGAAAGTACAGGCACCAATGGAGGTCTCTTGGCGCCCCTTTCGTCTTGGTGCCCGGGACTATCTGTCCCATGTGAAAACCCAGCCCTGCAATTTGTTAGAAAATAAAACTCAAAACTCTTGATAACAGTTCTTATCAATCACCAGACATACTGATGCATCTACATTCTAATAGGTTTTTATAATTTACTTGGTTGAAACAGTATATTTGGTGTGAGATTTGTACATATTATTTTACTGTCAGGTACGTAACACCCAGATACATGCGAATACTTTTTATATTCACAGTTTTATTCAGTTCGTACATTTGCTGATGACACCAGAAAAACAAACATTCGAGTTGAAAGTACGATGCAACTAAAGGATTTTAAAACCCAAGATAATCTAAAATGTTCAGTTACGAGGTGAATATCTAAGAACAATGAAATAGTTTTGATATTTCATGACAAATCGCACGGGTTATAACTGCACCAGCCATTATCCATTACTAGTTTTCTTGCTTTCTTCAAACTGATACAGGTTTGATACATCTGTTTGTACGCATATGGGGGCGGGAGAGAGAATGGCAGTTTCCTTTGTGAAAATTTTCTCGGAGGGTTAGGGAGCAGCTGCCCTATCTTACCTCCCACTGAATATGTCCATATGACGTCACGTACTTTGCAACTACACATTGCTTTTTGGTTCACTTACAAGTGCTGTTCTACATGTCATCCAAAAATGTCACTACATAGTTTTGAGCTTACTAATTATGTTCCTGGCCCATCTTTACCAGTGTGGTGTTTATATCAAATCTCTTCTGCTGTGAAGTAATTAAATCAAATACAACAAACTAAAATTAGGCAGGGGTTGGGGATTAGTAGTCCGAGAAGCCCTACTCTGTACTTTTTCAGTGGACTGACAATGGAAATCAAGAGCATGTCAGTCAAACAATACCATCACTCTGTGCCTTCCTCAAATCTACGTTTCAAATAACTTCACATTTCACGATGTACGATAACTTTGTTCCAAATCACATCTAGTCTCGGGATGTTCAGTGCACACTTTATGTTCACAATAACTCATTACACCTTTTTCCTCATCTTCGTAAAGTATGGTCTTGCACTTTGAGTGTAGTACACTTCTTTATAACACCACACATAGCACTATTGATACCGAATGTTTCTGCAGATTTGCACAGAATAGTGTGCGATGGAGTCAAGCTGTATGAGCACTGCTGCTAATGACCCCAAGAAGCAGCTCTCCCAACCATTTAGTTTCATTCTGACTATGATTCCGGTTGTACTTGCCCTTATGCGTGAGATGTGCTCGCTTGTGTGAATGTGTGTGTATTTTCTTTGCTGAAGAAGGCTTTGGCGAAAAGCTATAACGTTCAAGTCTTTTCACTGTGCCCCTCTGCAACTCAGTGGGTCATGTTTACAGTGAGTAGCAATCTATACTTTTCCTAATATTGCTGATATTCCAACCTGGAGTTTCCATTGTTTTCTTTCTTATCTGTGTCTCCCTCTATACCTTCTCATCCTCATCATCCATTCCCTCCCTTCTTTCTCTCTCTCTCTCTCTCTCTCTCTCTCTCTCTCTTGATTATGCTCTGACACTCTGTTACCTTCTCTTTCTTTTCGTTATTTACAGTAACTTCACAGTTATAATTAATTTTTAAGTTATTTACTCGTTACTTTTTTGTGCATTTCTTTCCTTCGCTGCGTATTCATTTCTTACGATTCCTCGATTCCTCTTTCCATTGTGTATTCTTGACTCATGTTACTGTTTTTATTCAACTGAACAGGGTATTACTTACAGTTGCATTAACCTGTCACAACCTTCTTTGTTATTATATTGAATAATGAAATGGAGATTTTTCAAAACGTCATGTTTCAATGCTTTGAGGACTTCCCGAGGAACTAAGGTCCAAAAAACTAAATAAAAGTTTTTAATGGAAAATGCTGAGAAATAGGATAGTAATACAACCACATCTAATATCGGGGATAGTAATACAACCACATCTAATTTTGTACAACTTCCAAATTAAAGTTCACAATGTGAAAAAACTGCAGATCACTAGAAACATGTTGTGTACTAGTAGACCCAAAAAATATAGCTGGC
This sequence comes from Schistocerca cancellata, assembly GCF_023864275.1. Lineage (NCBI taxonomy): Eukaryota > Metazoa > Arthropoda > Insecta > Orthoptera > Acrididae > Schistocerca > Schistocerca cancellata. The sequence continues at coordinate 201,549,629 of NC_064629.1, forward strand.
CACAAATGTCCTGCACTAGCAGCTCTGAAAAAATTAACTAAACATAGTATTTTTTTAGAGAGAGTGATATTTTAACGAAATTTATTATACTTCGAAACATGATTAATGACATTTCTAAATCAAAAAATCAGCCCATATGAAAAAGCTGCCTTCTGCACCAGCAAATCCTCTGACCAAGTGATAATGGCCAATGACAGTTTTTCCACAAATTTTACATCTGCCAATATATTCTGGAGATATACCACTGCAGGCTATAGCTAAATTTGGTTCCTACATAATTAACACCTCTAATATGTTGTTAAATTGATCGTTATTTCTATAATTCTGCAAAACGTTTTTTATAGGAGCATCTCTGTTCCACATGTCAGTGCAGTGTGGAGATTTTGTCAATACATTAACATAGTGCTCTATCTATTGCAGACTGAAACATCCTCCCACTTGTTATGACATCTTACAGATCTGCCTGCAAAAGGTAATGAGTCATATGGAAGTGAGAACAGAAAGTGCATAGTTCAAATGGCAGCTGTCTCTGCTCAGTATGCTTCACAAGCTCCAATAATGAACCATGGTCTTATATTAGCACTTATATAGGAGTCTGTCAGATGGGCATAAGCTTAGATTATGTATTTTTGCTCCTCTGCCTCCTTGAAAAAACATGTTCAAAAAGGTATATTTGTACAGTTTGTGGTGATTTGTCGCCTCAGTGGTTAAGTGGCAGACTAATTATTAAGAAATTATAAGTTACATCAAAAACTATACCTCTCCATACTAGAGGTTAGTTTTTGATGTCACTTATAATTTCTTTCTCTTCTGGTAGCGTTCATTAATATGAAAAATGTGAGTAGTTTAACTATGGATCCCCTTATAACTAGCTCGTAAGTCTGACCAAAGGTCGGAGGATGGCAGAGGCAGATTGCTTCCACTAGGACAACGTCTACTTACTAAAGCACAGTGGCATTCAAACTAACCTTCCGGTTGATGCCATCTATACCTCTTAAATCTTAAATCCTCGGATGCAATGTAATTAAAGTATTTGTAAAAACTAATTTTTGAAGAAAATTGAATGTAAATAATTACTAAAATTTGCATACTTTTTCAGAAAATGAGAAAAATATCTGTATTTCCTTTGAAAGTTGTGGGAAAGTTCTTGTAGAATGTAAATACTTTAGGATTAAAGGAAACCACTCACCAAAAAGCAGAAGCGTTGAGCTGTGGTCAGGCTCACACGACAGAACGAAAACGCGGTAGCTTTTGAAGTTATCCTTTGATGAGCTACAGTAAAATAGACAAACATGAACCCCCCCCCCCCCCCACCACCACCACCACAACACACACACACACATACACACGACTTTGCCCCTATGTGGCGCTGGCTAGTCTAACTGTGCCAGTGACAATTTTGTGGCAGATGGTCTGGCTGTAATGGGTGTAGTGTCGGTTGGGTAGGTAGAGGGAGAGGGAGATGGAGACTGAAGGCAGGGAGAGGCATGTGGGGTGGCTGGCTAGCAGCATGGAGGGAGGCTACCACTTCCCCAGTTAGGAATATGGGAAGGAGGGGTTGCAGGTATGTGGGCTGACATGATTATAGAGGCCAGTGGGAAACGACACACACTGAAGGCGATGTGGGGGCGTAAATTTGAAGGCGGTGACAAGTTAGAGGAAGGAGAAACTGTCAGGTGGAGGGGACGGGGACAGTGTTTTGCATGAGACTGAGGCCAGGACGATTACAGGAGTGAAGGATGTACTGTAAGGATCTCTTCCATCTGTGTACTTCAGAAAAGCTGGTGATGGAGAGAAGGATCCAGATGGCTCAGGTTGTGAAACAGCCATTGAAACTGAGAGTGTTGTGCTCAGATGCATGTTATGGCACCAGATGGTCAACTTTATTCTTGACAGTTGTTTAGTGGTCGCCATTCAGTCTAGTGGACAGTTGGTGGGTAGTTATTCATACCAACATAAAGGGCTGTGCAGTGTTTGCAGCTGAATTGGTGTATGACATGGCTGCTTTCGTAGTCGGCCTGAACTATGATGGGGTAGGGTAAGCTTGTTACAGGACTAGAGCAGGAGATGCCAGATGGGTGGATTGGGCAAGTCTTGCACATTGGTCTGCCACAGGGATCATATCCCTGTGGGAAGGAGTTGAGGCTGGGAGTGGCATTGAGATGAACTAGGATGTGTAGGTTGGGTGGGCGATAGAACACCACTTTAGGAGAGGTGGGAAGGATCTAGTGTAAGATGTCCCTCATATCAGGGCAGGATGAGAGATAATGAAAGCCCTGGCGAAGGATATACATCAGTCATTCCTGTCGAAGGTGATATTTGGTGACAAAGGGTGTGTTCCTTTGAAGCTCATTCTTGGAGATGGAGGTAGGATTGGGGGTGAGTGAGGATATGGCACAGGAAATATGTTTGTGGACTAGATTTGAGGAATATTTCCCCAGTGGGCAAGGGAGCTCTTGTCACTGAAGTTATATAGTCCATGGGTGGTTTGGCTGTATGAGAAGGATTTTTTGGTGTGGAAGGGATGGCAGGTGTTGATATAGATGTACTGTTGGTGGTTAGTGGGTTTAATGTGGACATAGGTGTTAATGGTCAACGTCCAGGAATGTGGCACATATGGTAGGAGAGGAGCAGGTGAAGCAGATGGGAGAAAAAGTGTTGAGGTTGTGAAGGAATGTTGATAGGGTGTCTTGATCCTGAGTCTAGATGAAGATATCATCAATGAACCAGGACCAGACTAGGTGTTGGGAAGCTAGAAAGGTTTCCTCTACATGGCCCATAAACAGTTTGATGCAGGAGAGTGCTGTGCAGGTGCCCATGGCTGTGCCATGGATTTGTTTCAAAGTAAAAGTAGTTGTCCGTCAGGATATAGTAGGTAAGATGTATAACGAATGAGCTGGTGAGTTTGGAGTCTGAAAGACGTTGGTAGCGGTAGGGAGGGAGACGTGAATTGCTGCCATAAGGGACTGTCAGGTCCCCATATTGCCGTTTTGCAGATGGGGTATCAATCAAGTTCTTGAACGACATTAGAGAATGCAGGCCACTTTTCTTTCATGCATGTGTGGCAGTTGAAGTCACTTCATTATCTATTAACCTCATGGTTGCTGTGAAGGATTTGTTTATATGTGTCTGCTTTGTACCAGACCTTTTTTGAGTGTATGTTGGTAACTCTTTTGTATGTCAAATGTATTGTGCTTTAGTTTTCATTTTTCAATTATTTTTTACTTTTATACACTAGTTTATATCTTGGAGAACAGTTCATGTACGTACTTCTGAATTTAGGAATGAAGGAGGAATATTAATAATGAAGTAAATACTAGACAAGGATACGAGGAGACAAATACTAAATGTGGAGGAGAGGTGTTTTGTATCAGACAGGTACATAAACAAGGTGTTTATTATTGTGATTCAGTAACTTTTTCATTCTGTTGTCTATATTCCATTCAAGATTTTCCATTTCCTTACTAAAATAAATACTAAACAAAAGTGTGTGTGTGTGTGTTTTATATGGATCCGTTATGGAACATTACACATGTCTTTATTCCGTACTATAGAATGTGGTGGAACTGAATCAGTTTCATTAAATATCTACGTTCAGAGATAATCTAAACAAACATTATGTTTTGTAGTATGGGTACTAATAATTAGCGCTGTATTGGCAGTGGTTTAGACTGGAACCAGCATTACAAACATGATGATGATTCTGTAAACACTGCTAAGAGGTCATGATATATGAACGTGAAGAATGCTTTGATCCTTGAACATGTTTATCAGCATTGGAATAATCACTCATTTGAACTCTGCATTGAACTCACAGCTCCTGGTTGATTAGAGTGGAATGTTACATATAAATGGTAGACATCTTTGAGTCAGCATCACAATAAGTTATTTGTACAGCCTAATGCCATAGATAGTATACAATCGCACCAAAAAGTATTGGCACACGTGCGTATTTATCGTTGCTGCTTACAAACGCCGCACCTTCCGGTACACAGCACGTGTACGTGCTAGCGTACACACCAGACATTACAATTCTGCTCGCAGTACCTACCTTTAACAAAGAAATGCAGTGTTAAGTGCAAAAATGTATCTCCTCTGCACACAAAAAGTATTGGCACAGAGCGTGGCTTCTCGGTATACTGCTGGGTTTTCGGGTACCGGAACGCCATCTGCTGAATACCACGTTCAAACTCGCTTAAATCTTGATAACCTGCTTTTGTAGCAGCAGTAACCTATCTAATAACTGCGCCAGACACTTGTCTTACATAGGCGTTGCAAACGCGGCGCCGTATTATGCCTATTTACATATCTCTGTATTTGAATAAGCATGCCTATAACAGTTTCTTTGGTACTTCAGTGTAGTCTGAAGAACATTCTGGACAATTTGAGCGAGTGATTGGGCCGCCCAGATCGCCCGAAATGAATCCCATTGAACATTTATGGGACGCAATCGAGAAGTCATTTCGTGCACAAAATCCTCCAGCGGCAACATTTCTGCAATTACGGCAGCTATAGAGGCAGCATGGCTTAGTATTTCTGCAGGTGACTTCCAACGGCTAGTTGAGTTCATGCTAGGTCGAGTTGCTGCAATATTCCGCGCAAAAGGAGGTCCGACACGACATTAGAAGAGAATGTCACATCGGTGTATAACACATAAATGCAAGCAAGAGTGTGTAATGATATAAAATGAACAGGACTCTGACTGTGCCTCCTCTAGATGTATATTTTGCGGTAAATATATGTATGCATATGTAACATAATACACGTGTTATTTGAGATGAAATACTCATATAATTTATGCCACAGCATATTATTGCTTGGTTAAAGGTTTATAAGTGTACGATAGGTATTGCATAGTACTCACTCGTGCCACCCCATAACCTAACCTCCACATGCAACACGCTATCACATACAGGACCAGCACTTTTTTTTCTGGCCCTGGTTAAGTGCTCTCAGGTCCCTCCCCTTAATTTTTTAGTTTCAACTTTGGTTTTATAGATTAAGTCAGAAAATTTTAACGCAAAAATTAAATAATTCCTTTTTTTCTAAGAAATTTTTATGAACCTCGCAGTTTACATAATTTTAATACTTGACAAAATTATGCTTTCGTTATAGCTTTTTTAGATGGGAACTTTTTTATAATCTCGATGTAATCGAATGAGCGGCCTAACTCTGGCGCTATTGCGATTATAGCTAATCCAACAAGACACTCTTGCCCCATTGTAGTTCACAAACAATTTTTGACTCATGGAAGAAAGTTTAATGACCGCTCTGCTTAGGCAACAACTAACAGGTAAAGTGCAGAAAAACCATAAGGCGACCATTCTATTTATAAATATGTTTTAAACTGCACTTATGAAGAGCACTTGAAGGTGCAGAGGGGGAAGTGGTTCCGTCCCAAATTTAGCTGCATAAATATTTTTAACTGCAGAATCTATTGTTTCAAAATCTACTTATTAACTTCTACGCGGTACAAGTACACCATGTTTTCTATGCACTCTGATAGAGTGGAATCGTCTAGTCTTATGAAGTTTCAAAGTAAACCAAATATGTCCATCAAGTTGCCTATAGCAGCATACGTTATAGTTAATTTTCCTACAACTGTATCTTAAATAACGTTGATAAAAAATACTTTAAAGCTGTCCTCTACGTCCAGGTTTAAATCTTCTTCTGGTGTTTATCTAGAAACCGTTTTCTTTTGCCCGTCCGTTTCTCTATGCTGCGAATTGTGACAAGGAAACCAGGTGATATTTCAATATTTTCTGTTACCTTGCAACTTTCTGCGTAAAGACTAATCCAGCTGTTTCTCTCTTTACGTAATTTTTCATCCTAGATTCTTAATATTGGCACTTCCAACATCTTTTGGTACTTTTCTTTTTTGAAACACAAAGTTACATATGTTTATTGCAGCTAATACTTTCTACATACCACATTGAAGACATCAATACACACTGAAATGATCAGAAACGCTTCTGAATGCCCTTCAGCTCAATATCTACCTCCGCAGTCAATTAGAAGTTAAAGGCAAGTTCAACCACCCTTCATAATCCTGGCAAGAGCTTAGCAAATGGGCGTATGAAATTTATCCATACAGACTATCTCGTTTCCGGAACCCGTGTGAAGAGACAATCTAATATTTTCTTTTTAATACTTTAGATCTTTGTGGACCAGCAAGAAAAAAATTACATATTTTCAAAACAATTATAAAAATATTGGCTGCATCAATTCCAAAGAAAGGGGCGGAGAAAAACGGATTTTCCTTTAATACATGTACTTGAGCTCCCTGATACATGTCGACGGTATAGTTCCCATTGCCATAACCCTGCCCACGACCGTCCCCCTGACCGGTCTTCGTTTACAGTCAATAAGTCGAGAAGACGTACTCTAATTCTTGATTAATTTTCTTCATCGAGGGCACTATAGCATAGTATAAAAACATTTGGTTGTGTTTAGGCTTCATGAAGAGTCACATCTATCGTGACAGAAAAGTATTTATTACGTTTTACCTCTGTTAAAATTGTTTGGCGAGCTGCGTCTCCCCCTGTTTCAATAAATTCGTGCTAAACATCATGTGATGAGTAATAAGCAATGAGTTTTCCTCAGCACACATGCACCAAAAGTTCAGGCACATTGACCAAATTCATTGTTGCCAGATTTCCACTGATGTCATGGATGGTGTCATCCAGTATTGTCAGAGTCCCCCCTTCCCCCACCGCCCTGACAAGGCCAATTGCTCTATGTATAAACTGGCGGATAATTCAAAAATTGGCGAGAAATTAAAAAATAGACCAGTTGAGTTACAGTGTTTTCTTCCCACTCCTATGACGTCACTGTGGGAGTAGAGCTATAGTACTATGTATAAACTGACAGGAAAAACAAAAACTCAAGACGGTGCATTGCCCTTTTTTTTGTAGAAGTAGGTCACTTGTGCCAAATATAGAAGTCAAGATGGCCTCTGGCTTTTCCCCTGATGTCGCTGCGGAAGTGAGTAAGTGAGTCACTTGTGCGCTATAGAATCCTAGATGGCGATCCAAGATGGCCAAACTGGGATATCTGTATTACGTAAGAATCCAAGATGCTAGGAGGAAGGGAAGTAACCAGTCTTCTGATTTACTTAACATGTTTTCCCCAAGCTATTACTCACTCAGATCTGTTGGTTATTTGTAGCAGTCAGGTCACTTACATAAATCGTGGATCTTCCCCTCTGACGTCATCATTTAAACAGCTGTCACCCAAAATGTAAGTTGGAAGGAAATTCAAAATGATCAGCACATGCTACATCATACGGCATTGTCTTATTTCAACTCAAAAACCGTAAGCCCATTTTTCCCCTGCGTTCACTTGCGTTATGCTTAAACAATTTCCCCTCCACTACTGACGATAAAGTTTAAGCATTCTCCCCTCTACTCCAGTTACCACAAAATTAAAATGGTGAGAAAATACACGTTATACAGATTTCAAATGATGGGATGTCTGCTGATTGTCAGAACTAGAGCACTTGGCCTAACTTTAAAACTGAATAGTACTACAAGAATTTCCCCCACTCTTATGACGTGGTTGTGAAAGTGGGGCTGTGATTCTAAGTACAAGTTGGTAAGAAATTCTAAAAATCCAAAAACACGATTGTTATACAGGACTGCGAATGTCCCACATCTCAATACACCATAACGACAGCAATAAATTTCCATTTAGTCAAAATGTAAGTTAATGACTATAGCAAATGAACTGTCGTTAAATATAGTTCCTCCACCAGTTGTAAAACTTGGCAAATTATCTTCAGAATGCTTCTAGGTTTACAGTATGGTTTTCTTATAATCTATCATCTTAGAACACTGTTACACAGTCTACATCACACAGCAGCATATGAAAAATAGGATGCAATACAATACTGTTTGTTAGTGTGCAGAAATCCTACAAATAACAGATTAATAATATGTTCCTTCAGTCATGGTACTTTACAAATCCATCTACAGGGTGTTACAAAAAGGTACGGCCAAACTTTCAGGAATCATTCCTCACACACAAATAAAGAAAAGATATTATGTGGATATGTGTCCGGAAACGCTTAATTTCCATGTTAGAGCTCATTTTAGTTTGGTCAGTATGTACTGTACTACCTCGATTCACCGCCAGTTGGCCCAATTGAAGGAAGGTAATGTTGACTTCGGTGCTTGTGTTGACATGCGACTCATTGGGCAGGCATTGTTGGTGATGTCTTGATTGGGCCCCATGTTCTTCCACATACGCTCAATGGAGCACGTTGTCATGATTTCATACGGGATACTATTCCTGTGCTGCTAGAACATGTGCCTTTACAAGTACGACACAACATGTGGTTCATGCACGATGGAGCTCCTGCACATTTCAGTCGAAGTGTTCGTACGCTTCTTAACAACAGATTCGGTGACCGATGGATTGGTAGAGGCGGACCAATTCTATGGCCTCCAAGCTCTCCTGACCTCAACCCTCTTGACTTTCATTTATGGGGGCATTTGAAAGCTCTTGTCTACGCAACCCCGGTACCAAATGTACAGACTCTTCGTGCTCGTATTGTGGACGGCTGTGATACAATACGCCATTCTCGAGGGCTGCATCAGCGCATCAGGGATTCCATGCGACGGAGGGTGGATGCATGTATCCTCCATAACGGAGGACATTTTGAACATTTCCTGTAACAAAGTGTTTGAAGTCACGCTGGTACGTTCTGTTTCTGTGTGTTTCCATTCCATGATTAATGTGATTTGAAGAGAAGTAATAAAATGAGCTCTAACATAGAAAGTAAGCGTTTCCGGACACATGTCCACATAACATATTTTCTTTCTTTGTGTGTGAGGAATGTTTCCTGAAAGTTTGGCCGTAACACCCTATATAAACTGCGGACACCTAGGCTGAGGTCCAGATGGGTCGCTCCACCACAACAGTCGCCTCTAGCCACTGCACATTAGATGAAATGCATAGCTTCGACTATTAGGAAGTAACGCTATTTCGTGCACCCTAAGTTTAGATTTAAGTCACCGCTTCCCGTGATAACGCAGGTGACGTCCTGGATAGCAGTCCTCTGTGCTGGAATGAATGCAATGTAACAGCCTTATAGCCTGATAGAAGAAGTGTGAAAGTCCTGTACACATATTCCGGTGCTATAAATAGCACTAGCTTCGTTGATGTTGTATGTTTCAGATCTCTGTAACCCTCGAGGATGGCACTTTACCCCAGCTACATAGGTTTTACTAACACACTTTTGGTTTTAACCATGGCATACGGTGAACTACTACCTTTCACAGTTAGTTACCGTTTACACTTACAAAAAATTGACTATTATCGATAAACGTCTCATCAACCAATGCGATAAAAGCGAGCTTCTTCGTGGAAATAGGCAAATGCAAGGAATCAGCGTTTGCTGTCTGAACTTAAATAATAGCCCAAACTGCACTAACGCCGTGAACGAGGATATAACAGAACACTAGGTCACCACAATCTCACTCACACAGAATAACTGTCAAGCAAGTGGCTGGAGAAACGTGTGCATAGAGCTAACAGGACTTCATCACTTCGTGTCATTCGATTTATACAGAAGAAGTGACAGAGAAATGGCGTCCTTCATATCATCCCACATACATCTTTGTTTGATGGATTCTATTGTCTGGACGGGAGTTTTGCGCCAGAAACAAGAATTTTATTTTGAAATTGGTTTTACAACCGTGTGCATCTAGCAGTTACAAGTGTTACAAGTAGTGCTAGATAATGTGAATGTCCTTCATCTTAATACACATAAACGACTGACTTATACGGTACATAAAACGTTTGTAAGGGACTTCTAAATTATTTATGATGAACTGTAAGGGCGCTTGTGGAGGAAAATTTGCTATAATAGTTCAAAATGGCTCTGAGCACTATGGGACTTAACATGTATGGTCATCAGTCCCCTGGAACTTAGAACTACTTAAGCCTAACTAACCTAAGGACATCGCACAACACCCAGTCATCACTAGGCAGAGAAAATCCCTGACCCCGCCGGGAATCGAACCCGGGAACCCGGGCGCAGGAAGCGAGAACGACCACGAGCTGCGGACTTGCTATAATGGTTCATATAGACAAATGGTCGGAAACAAAAGGTTCCATGACAAATTCAGTAAGCTGGTAGCAGCAGATTCATATTATAGACAGAAATAGGTTCCTAACTAGCTGCAGCAGTAGATTCACAACCAAGAATTCGCTGTCAGCTGTATCACAGTGACCACCGACTCTTTTGATGGCGGCATTATTATTTTTAACTAACACTGATTTTCGATACAAGTAACCTTGTTGTGATGGAAACCTGATATCAATGAAGACAAAACGTTAACTCCAACCATCCTACCCATAAATATAATGGGGTCGATTGTCCAGACTAGCAGTGTATTTTAAGAGATTCCTCACATAAATTATGAGTGTTCTATGTTGTACATTTCCAGCAGTCTTCTATCCACCCTCACTCCTAGCATACAGGCATAACAGCCACCAAGAATATACTAGAGCAGCATGCACAACTGTTTCCAGACAAGTCCCATGACGCATTCGAGCAGGACAACACTATTGTTTCCAGGTTTTGAGTTTCCACTATCTCTAATGTCTATGTCACTAGCATCACATAGTGCACCAATGAATGTGGTCTTACTCTCTGCAATGTTAAATGTTTTCTTATAGAGTTGTCATCAGAATGAAACTTCAATGTAGCAGTCATTTATGAAAATTCATTATTTGCTGACGTAGATTTATTGCTGTCAGATTATGATTGATATCAATTATATCAGAATTCAGCAGAAATAATTGCAGTTTTCATCTTTCAAATGCTGACAGTGTTGCTGGATTACCACACAATATGTGTAAGAACCACTAAAAAAACCCACCGAGCGAGGTGGCGCAGTGGTTAGACACTGGACTCGCATTCGGGAGGACGACGGTTCAATCCTGCGTCCGGCCATCCTCCAGGCAAATGCCGGGATGGTTCCTTTCAAAGGGCACGGCCGACTTCCTTCCCCGTCCTTCCCTAATCCGATGAGACCGATGACCTCGCTGTCTGGTCTCCTTCCCCAAAACAACCAACCAACCAACCACTAAAAAACAGTGAAAATATGCATCAACAATGAAATTATCACTCAGTTTGCTACCTTCAGCAAAAATATCCAGTGTGTGTACAAATTTTATGGAATTGTCTAATGAAGCCTTATAAAGCTCACCCATCAGAACACTCCAGAAGTAGTCTCTGCTATGAATTCCTAGCGCGTCCTTCACGGGTGACATTCCACAAAGTGTGATATTTCTGGTCGATACCCCTGTGCCACTACCATGCAGGAATCAAGTAACAGTCATGGTTATGTCTAAACCAGAAGCACATTCTGTCAGCTATTTGTAGTTCGTCTGCTTTCCCCAGTACTACACTCCTGGAAATGGAAAAAAGAACACATTGACACCGGTGTGTCAGACCCACCATACTTGCTCCGGACACTGCGAGAGGGCTGTACAAGCAATGATCACACGCACGGCACAGCGGACACACCAGGAACCGCGGTGTTGGCCGTCGAATGGCGCTAGCTGCGCAGCATTTGTGCACCGCCGCCGTCAGTGTCAGCCAGTTTGCCGTGGCATACGGAGCTCCGTCGCAGTCTTTAACACTGGTAGCATGCCGCGACAGCGTGGACGTGAACCGTATGTGCAGTTGACGGACTTTGAGCGAGGGCGTATGGTGGGCATGCGGGAGGCCGGGTGGACGTACCGCCGAATTGCTCAACACGTGGGGCGTGAGGTCTCCACAGTACATCGATGTTGTCGCCAGTGGTCGGCGGAAGGTGCACGTGCCCGTCGACCTGGGACCGGACCGCAGCGACGCACGGATGCACGCCAAGACCGTAGGATCCTACGCAGTGCCGTAGGGGACCGCACCGCCACTTCCCAGCAAATTAGGGACACTGTTGCTCCTGGGGTATCGGCGAGGACCATTCGCAACCGTCTCCATGAAGCTGGGCTACGGTCCCGCACACCGTTAGGCCGTCTTCCGCTCACGCCCTAACATCGTGCAGCCCGCCTCCAGTGGTGTCGCGACAGGCGTGAATGGAGGGACGAATGGAGACGTGTCGTCTTCAGCGTTGAGAGTCGCTTCTGCCTTGGTGCCAATGATGGTCGTATGCGTGTTTGGCGCCGTGCAGGTGAGCGCCACAATCAGGACTGCATACGACCGAGGCACACAGGGCCAACACCCAGCATCATGGTGTGGGGAGCGATCTCCTACACTGGCCGTACACCACTGGTGATCGTCGAGGGGACACTGAATAGTGCACGGTACATCCAAACCGTCGTCGAACCCATCGTTCTACCATTCCTAGACCGGTAAGGGAACTTGCTGTTCCAACAGGACAATGCACGTCCGCATGTATCCCGTGCCACCCAACGTGCTCTAGAAGGTGTAAGTCAACTACCCTGGCCAGCAAGATCTCCGGATCTGTCCCCCATTGAGCATGTTTGGGACTGGATGAAGCGTCGTCTCACGCGGTCTGCACGTCCAGCACGAACGCTGGTCCAACTGAGGCGCCAGGTGGAAATGGCATGGCAAGCCGTTCCACAGGACTACATCCAGCATCTCTACGATCGTCTCCATGGGAGAATAGCAGCCTGCATTGCTGCGAAAGGTGGATATACACTGTACTAGTGCCGACATTGTGCATACTCTGTTGCCTGTGTCTATGTGCCTGTGGTTCTGTCAGTGTGATCATGTGATGTATCTGACCCCAGGAATGTGTCAATAAAGTTTCCCCTTCCTGGGACAATGAATTCACGGTGTTCTTATTTCAATTTCCAGGAGTGTATTTCAGACTTACAGACATGTTACTCTCTAACCTGAAATGTAATGCAGTAAACCGCTTAGATGGGTAACTGTATTTCTGTGACATAACACTACAGATGCTAACCTGAATGGTTATAAGTTCAGAATTTAAGATTTTGATTCTAGATGGTGGTCAACGACATCATCGATAATGTCATAATCCAAGATGGCGGTCTACAACATCATCAGTTATGTCGGAATCCAAGATGGCCGACCTGTGGAAACGGGTGTAGTCCAAAGTAGTTGTCTAGTTTCCGTGGCACTGAGGTCTTCTACCTCCACTGCGCATTCTCAGCGTTAAGGCCTACAAGCCATCAAGTGGATGACGCATCTCCTGCCACACTGGAGTGGAAATCAGCATACAGACTTTAAGTTTCCACTATATCGATTTCCTCTGTACCCATCACTGACACCACTAAGTCAGCACAAAGACAAGATCTCTGATGCAGGACTTGCTACATCGGAGCAAGAGATGAAACTGTTTCCAGAATTTTGTGTTCCCACTATATCCAACACCTGCACCACTCATTGAGTCTCAGGTAATTCGTTTCATAATATTATTGTTCAACTCAACTTATTGTGAAATCAAACTCGCACTTTTCTCAGATGTCATACTGAAAGCCTTGGATCAAGGCATTCGAGTAGATGCATTATTTATTGATTTCCAAAAAGCATTTGACTCAGTACATCTACGCTTATTATCAAAAGTACGATTACATGGGGTATCAAGCGAAATGTGTGACTGGATTGAGGATTTTATGGTGAGGAGGACGCAGAAAGTTATCTTGGATGGAGAGTCATCGACAGAACTTTGGGTGTGCGCCAGGTAAGTGTGTTGGGACCTTTTCTGTTCATGTTATATATTAATGACATTGCAGACAATATTAATAGTAACCTCGGAATTTTTGCAGACGATGCAGTCATCTGTAATTGAGTGCTGTCTGAAAGAAGCTGTATAAAAATTCATTCCGATGTTGATGAAATTTCAAAATGGTGAAAAGACTGGCAACTTGCTTTAAATGTTCATAAATGTGAAATCGTGGACTGCAAAAAACGAAAAATTATAGTATCATATGACTATAGTATCAGTGACGCACGATTAGAATCTGTTAACTCATAAAAATACTAGGGTGTAACACTTTGTACGTATATGAAATGGACTAATCACAGTGGCTCGGTGATGGTGAAGCACGTGGTAGACCTCAGTTTACCGGTAGAAAACTGAAGAAATGAAATCAGTCTACAAAGGAGATTGCTTACAAATGACTCTTGTGATCCATCTTAGAATAATGCTCAACTTGTGGGACCTGTACCAAATAGGACTAACAGGATAAATTGAACGAATTCAGAGAAGCACAACACGAATGGTCACAGGTTTGTTTGACCCATTGGAGAGCGTCACTTTTTTTTAATACAAGTTGTGATGTATTTTATTCCATCATCCACACACATTGTGAGACTTAACAGTTCAGATGTTAGAGAGAGAGCCTTAGTAGTTCATAAATTCGCAATATCAGAGAGACATAATGGTTCAGTTGCTGCTATATCGAAGAGACTTAGCACAATTATTGCCTTCACACTCATATACTATTCATATGACAATACACTTAAAGCCTTAGGACTAACAATCATTACAGATTTCTGAACTTTAGTATTAGCTGCATCCCTCTCTGTAGTTAAATCTTTGTTCCACCATATATGAGGGGCAGTCAAATGAAAGCAGACACCTGCGACTATGGAACCACGGAATAGTTCCGTTCAAAAGTAATCACCACATGCATTAAGACATTTATCCCACTGGGAGACGAGACAATAAATTTCTGTTTCATAGCATGCAGTCGGCTGTTGACGGGTCCACAACTGCACCCACTCTTGCAACTCCTGGTCTGAGTGAAATTGAAGTCCATGCACGTCTTCCTTTAGGTCGCCAGAGGTGTGAAAATCAAATCCTGAAAGATTCAGGCTGTACAGAGGTTGTTGCAGTGTTTCCCACCCAAATTGCTGAAGCGAAGCATTTGTCCAATTTGCAGTGGATGATTCTGTCTGTCAGCATTACTGGGCGTTTTGACTTCGTGGCACGTTACAGTTTCTACGAAGTGTCTTCATAGCACTATTTATTGATTTTGGTTCCATGCTCAAGGAACTGAAGGAGCAGAGGGCCCCTGCAATCGAAAACGAAGGTCATCATGACTTACGTGAGCAGCTTTAGGTATCTTTGGCAGGGGAGATATGGGGGATATCCGCTGTTGGCCTGTAACGGTGGCACTACAAAGGATCATGATGGCTTCTTTAGTACAGGCAGTACAGTACAATAGACTGGCAGTATACTAAGGCGTTGTACTCAGACACGATTTTGGAGGCTGTAGTACAGTAAAATAGACGGATGGTATACTACTGCACTGCACCCAAACGCAGTTTCAGGTGGGAGAGTACAGTACATTAGCCAAATAGTATAGTATGGCGTGGGATAGGGTGATGCTCTCAAGGGGCAGTCTGACTCCTTCTCACAAACAACTTTTGTGGTTCATATGTTCATACTTTAATTCCAATCTGTTCGATATACGTGATTCCAGTAAAACATGATTGTGATTCATCATATCACATGGGGTAGCGCATACATCGAATAGGTATCTGTGGGATCAACCATCTGCCACTGGAGGTGTCATCATATTGGATTTTGGAGTATATATAAGAAGCCCTAAACCATGTACACATTTTTTGCTTTATCGATTAATGATAACACGAAGAAGAAAGTGTAGTTTGCAGCAGAAGAAGAATATGAGTCAGTTCACACATTACATGCATGAGATTTTGCCTGTTGGTCTGTGCATATTGGTCCATGGGAATAGGCGGCCTGTAATCGTAGTTGCTTGCATAGACATATTGAAGAGTGTGCAAAACTTTGTCACCTGTACAGCATGAATGACATGGAAGTCGTATAAAAAAAATGGTTCAAATGGCTCTGAGCACTATGGGATTTAACTACTGAGGTCATCAGTCCCCTAGAACTTAGAACTACTTAAACCTAACTAACCTAAGGACATCACACACATCCATGCCCGAGGCAGGATTCGAACCTGCGACCGTAGCGGTCACGCGGTTCCAAACTGACGGCTTAGAACCGCACGGCCACACCGGCCGGCCGAAGTTGTATAAGGAGTAAATTTCATGAAAAAGTTTTTTTTTTTTGTTTTTTTTTTTTTTAGTTACTGCACATTGGAACAAAATTATATTACTTACAGCAAAGGATGCAGCTAACATTAAACTTCGGGAATCTGTAATGGTTGTTAGTTATAAAGCATCATCGCCAACTGAACAGTATGCGTCTGTGAAGGTCATAATTGTGCTAAGCCTCTTTGATATAACTGAAATTGAACTGAAGAGTCTCTCTGATAATACAAATGTATGAAGTACTAAGGCTCTCTCTGTCTAACATCTTAACTGTTAATTCTCATAGTATACGTGTATAGTGGAAAAAAACATATTGCAACTTGTAAAACAAGTGTTTTTTACTTTGCGAACTGTGGAAAATGAATCACTACTGTTAAGAAACATTTTCATTCTCTTTTTTCTACATCAACCGTAATCGTCACTATGCAATAGTCTCCAGACAACTTTTTTATGTGCTTTAAATTGAGCAAGTATTTCACACAGACCAAGTGGAATACTAACAGATTTAGGAATGCCATCTGTAAACTCCACTTCTATGGACTTTCTCTTACGGAACTAACACTAGCAGACTTAGTCATAGCACACATACTCACACTTACATACACATTCAACTCCTCTGCCTCATCGTGAACTCCATGTTCCAATAGATGCTTGACAATATCAGCAAAGAGCGGTTTAACATACACTTGCCATAGACTGAATCTCTCCATGTCGCTCTGTATTGCACTGCACAAGCCAAAAAAGTTCCTAACACTTGGACACTTTAAATATGCACAGTAAATTTACACACTGTGTTTGGCTTTGAGATGTTAACTTCATCGTATGACATCCAAACATGTTGATGATGGATGCGCTGTTGTTGCTGACAAAGATACTGATGTCTCAAGGGTAGGGATGTAATCAGTTGTCATACAATCTGTTGTGGATTGGCAGGAGAGCCAACACCGGGTATTAGAGGAAGCCGAAAGGCACGCGTTTTAGCTCACGCAGGCTGGCGTGAGGTCTGGAACAGGACAAGGAATTTAGACTTTAGAAAAACGGACGTAGCTGGTGGAATACTTAGCTTTAATCCATTAATGATGAGCGTCTCTCTTGACGGTACATGATTACAGTATCAATAGTAACTGGTAATGGCGCCTTGCTAGGTCGTAGCAAATGACGTAGCTGAAGGCTATGCTAACTATCGTCTCGGCAAATGAGAGCGTATTTTGTCAGTGAACCATCGCTAGCAAAGTCGGTTGTACAACTGGTGCGAGTGCTAGGAAGTCTCTCTAGACCTGACGTGTGGCGGCGCTCGGACTACAATCACATAGCGGCGACACGCGAGTCCGACGTATACTAACGGACCGCGGCCGATTTAAAGGCTACCACCTAGCAAGTGTGGTGTCTGGCGGTGACACCACATTCCTCCCCCGCAAATCGGCGCACGATTGTGGCATAAGACTTCCGCCCGCCGTGGGGAGGACCCCATGTTGACGTATGCGACGAGTTGGGGAGCCTAACAACAGGCGAGGCTGTGCCACCCGCACCCTGCCATTCGGACCGCGGGGAGCTTGGAAACGCCTGAAAACCTGCTCCGGGGTGCACGCCAACATGCGGTGTATGCGCCCGTAGATAGTCAGGAGGGGCCGACGGGTCGACCTCCATCGTGTCGGGGCACCCGACTGGCGAAGACGACATCTGGTCCGGAGCGGGCAAGAGTTCCATGTCGGAGGACAGCTGGTCACGGGAAGCGATCGGCGGCGCGTGACCCAGGGAGGCGCCCGGCGGTTGTAGCGACGCGTCCACTTCGGGCGTCGCCGGCGGGCGAACAGGCGGCGGCGGCGGCGCGTCGCCATGGGGCAAAATGGAAGGCAGCGTCGGTAACACCTGGGGCTGAGGCGAGCCAGTAGATGCGTCCCCAGGGCGCTGACCGGACGGCACCGTCGCTGAAAGCAGACGGGGAGCGGCAGATCCGGGAGGCCACAGAGGCGCAGCTGATTGAGATGCCGACGCACCTCACCAGAGGCCCTCAAAACCAGATACATAGTGCGGCCGAGGCAGCGAAGAATGCGCCCTTCGAGCCAACGCCGTGAACCTCGATAGTGGTGGTAGTAGACAACGTCGCCTGGGGCAAAAGCAGGTGTCTGCCGCTGCACGGGAACCTGATGCGGCGGATGCAGCAAAGACATCAAGGTGCGATGAGGGCGACCGTGAAGCAACTCAGCCGGCGAGCGACCATCTCGAGGCTGAGAGCGATACGAGGACAAAAAGAGCAATAACGCGTCCTCCCGAGAATGCGACTCTTTCAACTTCAACATCTGTGACTTGAAAGTCCTGACCAATCGTTCAGCGGCACCGTTTGACTGTGGCGAAAACGGCGCGAACGTCAGATGTTGAATACCATTGGCCTTGCAGAATGACTGAAATTCTGCGGACATGAATTGTGGGCCATTGTCGGAAACAATAGTCTGTGGAAGACCTTCAATGCAAAAAATAGCGGATAACGCTTGGATGGTGGCAGATGTCGTCGTGGTAGACATCCGGACAACAAAAGGAAAATCACTGAATGAATCTACCACAACCAACCATCGAGCATTCCAGAATGGACCAGCAAAATCGATGTGTAAGCGTTGCCAAGGGGAAGTGGATTTTGGCCATGCAAAGAATTTCCGCAGTGGTGCTGACTGTTGTTCGGCACAAGCCATGCAAGAAGAGCACATATTCGTAATCGCGGCATCGATTCCGAACCAAGTACAGTGCCGACGAGCAAGTCGTTTCGTTCTCACTATACCCCAATGTCCTTCGTGGAGAAGCTTTAAGAGAGGACTGTAACGAACGTGGTACCACGACCCTGGACTGATCATTCGCAACAGCAAAACACCACGTCGTACAAAAAGTCTCTCCTTGTGAGCAAAAAATCGGCGAACCAACGGATCCCCGATCCGTGACTTTGACAAGGGCCATTGCGTAGCAACAAAACGCAAAACGGTAGCAAGGACAGGGTCGGCAGCTGTGGCTGTAGCTACACGACGAAAATCAATCGGAAACGATTCGACCACGTCATCGGTTTCCGAATCAATGAACGTACAAGCAAGTTCTTAGGAATCGAATGCTCTATCCTCAGCAACAGGCAAACGGGACAAAGCATCGGCGTTTCTGTGCTTAGCAGTGGACCGATACAAGATATCGTAGCGGTACTGCGAGAGGAAAATAGACCAACGAATGAATTTCTGCGCTGTACGTGGAGGTACAGGCGTGGCCGGATGAAAAAGCCATGTCAAAGGTTTGTGGTCTGTGATGATGGTAAAGTGACGACCATACAAGAAATCATGAAACTTTGTAACACCAAATACGAGAGCCAATGCTTCTTTCTCGATCTGTGAATAATTTCGTTGCGCAGACGAGAGCAATTTAGACGCAAAGGCAATAGGGCGATCGTGCGAACCATCTTTGTGCGCAAGCACAGCACCGATCCCGAAATCCGATGCATCCACCATCAACAAAAGGGGCTTCTGGGGATCGAATGACGTAAGGCAAGTATTAGAAAGCAACGCCGATTTCAACTGGCGAAAGGCGCGGTCGCATTCCGTCGTCCGGACGAACGGAACACCTTTACGGCGTAAGCGATGAAGTGGAGCTGAAATGGAAGAGCCATGTGGCACATATTTGTTATAGTAATTTATTTTTCCCAGCACACTCTGTAGCTGCTTCAAATTCTGCGGCGAAGGCAAGTCTTGTATGGCACGGAGGTGCTCTGGACTGGGATGTATGCCTTGGGCATTGAGTACATGTCCCAGATAGGGTAAGTCATCAGCAAAAAACACACATTTGTCCTTCCGCAAGTGAAGACCATTTTGTCGCAAGACCTGAAATAATGTTCTGAGATTGGCTAAATGTTCTTCTTCCGTCTTTCCGGAGATCACAATATCGTCCAGATAGTTTGCTGCAGTAGGGACCGACGCACAAACAGTTTGTAGATATTGCTGACACAATGCAGGGGCGGATGCACACCCGAATGGCAGTCGTTTGAATCGATACAAACCAAGTTGCGTGTTAACCACCAAAACGAGCTGGGATTCTTCGTCCACCGGAATTTGCAAGTACGCATCTGCTAGGTCCAACTTCGAAAAATATTTACCCGGGCACAGTTTGTCAAAAAGATCTTCCGGGCGGGGTAAAGGAAAAGTTGCAGTCACTAGTTGTGGATTCACTGTTGCCTTGAAGTCCACACAAAGTCTCAATTTTCCCGAAGGTTTTGGCAAAATTACTAAGGGTAATGCCCAGAGAGAAGCCTGCACACCTTCAATTACACCTTGTGATTCCAAATCGTGTAATGTTTTTGCGACCTCATCACGCAATGCGTGGGGAACATTGCGCGCTCTGAAAAATTTCGGTTGCGCGTTTACTTTCAGTTCCAAATGTGCTTTATAGTTCTTAGCGCAACCGAGGCCCGGTGCAAAAATGTCAGCAAATTCTTCACATAGACGAGAAACACTGTCTGAAGGCACAGTCTGGTTCACTAATAGGACCTGATTTACTATAGACAAGTTAAACAACTGAAATAAATCGAAACCAAACAAGTTCACTGCAGAAGAAGAACGAAGGACGTAAAATGACACAAGTTTTGTTTGTCCCTTGTATGTTGCAAGAAGGCTGCACTGTCCTAACACAGGGATCTGATGAGCCGAATAGCTAGTTAACTTAACAGTTGCAGCACGCAACGGAGGTGTGCCCAGCAGTTTGTAAGTGTCTTGATTGATCAGTGAAACTGCAGCCCCGGTATCGAGCTGGAATGGTATCACTTTGCTGTTAATGTCCAAGTCCACATAAAGTTTATTGTCCTGCTGACGACAAGAGCGACTGTCTCGTGCAACGTGAACTGACACTGGTACAAAATCACTTGCGACTTGACGGGAGTGCCGGCGACGTCGACGCACACTATCTGTGGGACAAACACAGTCACTGTTAGAGAGAGTGACACTGGGTGGAGTGGAATGAACTACATGAATTTCCATGGGCAAAGTTTTGCGAGCCTGAGTATCCTTGGTTCGATTCCGATTCCGGCGCGAAGCAAATGGCCTGGAATGATTTTGAGTTTCCAATCTGAGCTTTTTCTGGCAAACACTCTGAACATGTCCTTTTTTATTACAGCAAAAGCAAATAGCTTGGCGTGACGGGCAATTCTCACGCGAATGTCTAGTAGCACACCACTGGCATGATTTTAGCACTGCATGTGCTTGTCGGCGCGGTACACGTGGCTGAGAGCCTGGCGGCAGCGGCGCGGCCGGGCGCGAGGACTGTTTACTGTTCCGTGCAGCTCGCCCGGCAGGCCGGTTAACCTGACACATGGGTGGCGAAGTTTCAAATGATTCCTGAGCAAAGTCAAGTGTGTCCTGCCGATCCAATACGTCCATCACTTGTTGAAGGGAGGGATTGACTAGTTTCAAAATCTGTTCCCTTATACGAACATCAGAAACGTTCTGTGCAATTGCATCACATACCATAGTATCTGAAAAGGGAGTCCACATTGACACTCAAAAGCACAATCCCTAGTAAGGCCTTGCAAGGTTACAACCCACTCCCGATTAGTCTGACCTGCCGTACGTTTTGTACGAAAGAAGGTATACCGTTTGGCAACTACATTGACTGATTCTTTGAAATATGCATCTAATGCAGACAAAATTTCGTCGTAGGACAGAGTTGCTACGTCATGTTGGGGAAATAATTTGACTATCACATGGTCCGTGTGCACCCCTACAGAGAATAACAAGAAAGGCTGCCGCTTGTTACCTTGAATTCTGTAGGCGGCGAGATGGAATCCAAATTGGCGTGACCACTCCGTCCAGCTTTCCAGTGCCGCATCAAAAGGACGAAAAGGTGGTGCAACTGCGTTTTGTGGCTGCGTTAGCGACTGCCGCATCGTGTTGCAGCGCACGTTGACCCTGGACGAGCTGTCCAAGGGCATCCAGTAAGGCCTGCGTCTGCTGATTCTGTAAGCGATAAAATTCGGACAGTACATCTGGAGATGGTGGCGAAGCCATTACACCAGTAAATCAGGGCAGTATAGTTACGAACGCAGTGTGGCCTCATCGCCAATGTTGTGGGTTGGCAGGAGAGCCAACACCGGGTACTAGAGGAAGCCGAAAGGCACGCGTTTTAGCTCACGCAGGCTGGCGTGAGGTCTGGAGCAGGACAAGGAATTTAGACTTTAGAAAAACGGACGTAGCTGGTGGAATACTTAACGTTAATCCATTAATGATGAGCGTCGCTCTTGACGGTACATGATTACAGTATTACTGGTACTGGCGCCTTGCTAGGCCGTAGCAAATGACGTAGCTGAAGGCTATGCTAACTATCGTCTCGGCAAATGAGAGCGTATTTTGTCAGTGAACCATCGCTAGCAAAGTCGGTTGTACAACTGGGGCGAGTGCTAGGAAGTCTCTCTAGACCTGCCGTGTGGCGGCGCTCGGTCTGCAATCACTGATAGTGGCGACACGCGGGTCCGACGTATACTAACGGACAGCGGCCGATTTAAAGGCTACCACCTTGCAAGTGTGGTGTCTGGCGGTGACACCACACAATCCTCTAGATATTTCAGCGTGCTGCACAGTTTATCCCAATTCACATCAATGAACTGCACCTATTTACTCCACTAGACATTCTCTGTTTCTACTACAATTTGGAAGTCAATGCCAGGTGCTGAACCTACATTCACAGACATAAATCCATTTTTGGTCAGTCGACAAGTCTTGAAACAATTTCAGTCAAGTGCTAATACATTAAAAAATTGTTCAAATGGCTCTGAGCACTATGGGACTTAACATCTAAGGTCATCTGTCCCCTAGAACTTAGAACTACTTAAACCTAACTAACCTAAGGGCATCACACACATCCATGCCCGAGGCAGCATTCGAACCTGCGACCGTAGCGTTCGCGCGGTTCCAGACTGAAGCGCCTAGAACCGCTCGGCCACACCGGCCGGTGCTAATACATCCAGTGTTGCATCAGAGAGCTTGTCTATGTACTGAGTTAATGGCGTCAGTAGTGGAAACTTAAAGTCTGGAAGCAGTTCTACATACTGACTTGATTTCCACTCCAACGTGTCAGAAGCTGAATCAGGCGTTGTGTCACTGTGCTGGCGTGATTTCTGCTGCTGCTCATATGTGTCAGACATAGCATCAACTATGTCTGGGAGCTGTTATGCCGATGGATAAATAAAAGTAAGCCATAAAAAACATGATGGATAATAATAATAAACAATGAAAGAGAGACATGGATTAATACTTACAATTGAGAGTGTAAGTCAGTTTTTCTCTGTCTGGAGGTGGTAGATCTCTGACTATACTTCTTGATGATGATCAACATTTCATAATGGTGTTCAGAGCACAAGTGCAGTGTCCACTTGATGGCTTGTAAGTCCTAACGCAACACAATGGAAACTGGACTGCACCCATCTCCCCAGGTCAGCCATCCTGGTGTCATTGATAGTGTTGTGGATCATCATATTGGATTCTGAGTTTACGAGGGATGTCATGGATAGCTATCTAGGATCTGCAAATTTAATTTTAAACTTAGAACCTTGCAGCTTAGTACCTGCAGGATGAAGTCATAGAAATACCCTTACCTAGCTAAGTCGTTTACTGTGTTACATTCCAGGTGAATGAATAACATATTTGAAGATTTGAAATAGTGCTCTGAGGGAAGCAGGTCAGTTATAAATAGCTGATGGAATGTGATTCTAACTAACACATGTTTATGTTTGTTACTGCCTACTGGGTAGTGGTATAGGGGGATGTAGGTCAGAAATACACTACTGGCCATTCAAATTGCTACACCACGAAGATGACGTGCTACAGACGCGAAATTTAACCGACAGGAAGAAGATGCTGTGATATGCAAATGATAAGCTTTTCAGAGCATTCACACAAGGTTGGTGCCGGTGGCGACACCTACAGAGTGCTGACATGAGGAAAGTTATCAACCGATTTCTCATACACAAACAGCAGTTGCTCGGCGTTGCCTGGTGAAACGTTGTTGTGATGCCTCGTGTAAGGAGGAGAAATGCCTACCATCACGTTTCCGACTTTAATAAATGTCGGATTGTAGTCTATCGCGATTGCGGTTTATCGTATCGCAACGTTGCTGCTCGCGTTGGTCGAGATCCAATGACTGTTACAGAATATGGAATCGGTGGGTTCAGGAGGGTAATACGGAACGCCGTGCTGGATCCCAACGGCCTCGTATCACTAGCAGTCGAGATGACAGGCATCTTATCCGCATGGCTGTAACGGATCGTGCAGCCACGTCTCGATCCCTGAGTCAACAGATGCGGACGTTTGCAAGACGACAAACATCTGCACGAACAGTTCGACGACATTTGCAGCAGCATGGACTATCAGCTCGGAGACCATGGCTGCGGTTAACCTTTACGCTGCATCACAGACAGGTGCGCCTGCGATGGTGTACTCAACGACGAACCTGGCTGCACGAATGGCAAAACGTCATTTTTTCGAATGAATCCAGGTTCTGTTTACAGCATCATGATGGTCGCATTCGTGTTCGGCGACATCGCGGTGAACGCACATTGGCAGCGTGTATTCGTCATCGCCATACTGGAGTATCACCCGGCGTGATGGTATGGAGTGCCATTGGTTACACGTCTCGGTCACCTCTTGTTCGCATTGACGGCACTTTGAACAGTGGACGTTACATTTCAGATGTGTTACTACCCGTGGCTCTACCCTTCATTCGATCCCTGCGAAACTCTACATTTCAGCAGGATAATGCACGACCGCATGTTGCAGGTCCTGTACGGGCCTTTCTGGATACATAAAATGTTCGACTGTTGCCCTGGCCAGCACATTCTCCAGATCTCTCACCAATTGAAAACGTCTGGTCACTGGTGGCCGAGCAACTGGCTCGTCACAATACGCCAGTCGCTACTCTTGATGAACTGTGATATCGTATTGAAGCTGCACGGGCAGGTGTACCTGTACACGCCATCCAAGCTCTGACAACGCTCAGGCGTATCAAGGCCGTTATTACGGCCACAGGTGGTTGTTCTGGGTACTGATTTCTCCGGATCTATGCACCCAAATTGCGTGAAAATGTAACCACATGTCAGTTCTGGTATAATATATTTGTCTAATAAATACCTGTTTATCATCTGAATTTCTTCTAGGTGTAGCAATTTTAATGGCCAGTAGTGTAGCATGCTTCGTCGAAGTCAGGGCTAGCCACGGCGCGCCACACTGCATGCGAGCCAGATGTGCGGGCCACATGGGAGCCGAGGCTCGGCTTTGATAGGTCATTTTTGGAAGTACCCGGTACAGCGCGATATTTCATTTAGTATTGCTGTGTCGAATTATTCTGTCGATACAGCTCTATTCAGTTCAGAAGAATTGTGCTCCCAGTGATATTTACCCTTCACTATTTGTTCGTGGTGTGAAGTATGTTCACAGGTCTAATGGCTGTTTGCACAAAAAGAGGCATTCTAGCGATATGTTATCACAGACCTTTAAAAACCAATGGGAATGACAGGAGATAGAAATCAGAGTTATCAATATCTATTATGCAGTTGCATAATCGACGAATACTGCAATTTTGCCATAAAACGACTTCACAGTACCGCACTGAAAGAATTTAAAGATATAGTTGACAATCAAAGAGCTAAATATCACAAGACAGACGGGATTCACTGTCCTGTACTTAAGGAAGCACTGTGAGCTAAATTTGCAGGTATGGAGCACATGAAGAAATTAGTGGTACGTGTAGATAATTTTCAGAAGTCGCATGCGTTATTCCAGTGTCAGATACAACGGTTTTCGGTGTAACGGAACTAAGAGTATGAGGATTTTATACACTGAAGAGCCAAAGAAACTGGTATAGGCATGGATATTAAAATACAGAGATATGTAAATAGGCGGAATGCGGGGGAGCGGTCGGCAAAGCCTGTGTAAGACAAGTGTCTGGCGCAGTTATTAGATCGGTTACTGCTGCTACAAAAGCAGGTTATCAAGATTTAAGTGAGTTTGAACGTGGTCTTATAGTAGGCGCGCGGGCGATGGGACACAGTATCTTCGACGTAGCGATGAAGTGGGGATTTTCCCGTACTGCCACTTCACGAGTGTACCGCGAATATCAGCAGTCGGGTAAAACATCAAATCTCCGACATCGCTGCGGCCGAAAAAAGATTCTGCAAGAACGAGACCAACGATGACTAATGAGAATTGTTAAAGGTGACAGAGGGGTAATCCTTCCGCAAATTGCTGCAAATTTCAATGCTGGGCCATCAGCAAGTGTCAGCCTGAGGACCATTCAACGAAGCATCATCGATATGGGCTTTCGGAGCCGAGGGCCCACTCGTGTACCCTTGATGACTGCACGACTCTTATGTATTGTTAATAAGTGTTTTGTTCTTTGTGAACTGTGGAAAATGAATCAATATTGTTAAAAACATTTTCGTTCTCTTTTTTCTACTTCAACCCTAATCGTCACTCTGCAATACTCTCCAGCCAACTTTTTTATGTGCATTAAATTGAGCACTTATTTCACGCAAACCAACTGGAACACTATCAGATTTGGGAATGCCATCTGTGAACTCCACTTCTATGGACTTTCACTTACGGAAGAAACAATAGCAGACTTAGTCATAACACACATACACACACTCATATACACATTCAACCCCTCTGCTTCATCGTGAACTCCATGTTCCAATAGATGTTTGACAATATCAGCAAAGAGCGTTAACATACCTTTGCCATAGACTGAATGTCTCCATGACGCTCCGTATTGCACTGCACAAGCCAAAAAAGTTCGTAACACTTGGACACTCTAAATATGCACAGTAAATATACACATTGTGTTTGGTCTTGAGATGTCAGCTTCATCGTATTACACCCAAACATGTTGATGGCGGATACGATGCTGTTGCTGCCAAAGGTATTGATGTCTCTAGGGTAGGGATGGAAACAGTTGTCATACAATATTCTATGTATTTCAGCGTGCTGCTCAATTAATCCCAATCCACACCACTGAACTGCACCTATTTACCCCACTACTCCACTAGACATTCTCTGTTTCTACTACAACATGGAAGTCAATGTGAGGTGCTCAGCCTACATTAACATACTTCAATCCATTTTCGGTCAGTCGATAAGTCTGGAAACAATTTAAGTCAAGTGCTAATACATCAAAAAATGGTTCAAATAGCTTTGAGCACTATGGGACTTAACATCTAAGGTCATCTGTCCCCTAGAACTTAGAACTACTTAAACCTAACTAACCTAAAGACATCACACACATCCATGCCCGAGGCAGCATTCGAACCTGCGACCGTAGCAGTCGTGCGAACTCCGGACTGGAGCGCCTAGAACCACTCGGTCACAGAGACCGGCTGTATTTTCTTACATCACGCATGTTTTTTAAGACCAGTTGTTTTTTATTAGCGATATCGGCTAACATATTCAAGTGTAAGTGCAGCCTCTCAATGTCTAGGTCATTTTTGAAAAACTCAGTTGATTTTTCCAAATTTGTTTCACCTCTGTTTATTAAAGGCAAGCACTCTCGTTCAACTGCAATGACCTGTGTGAGTCCAGTTGAAGCAAACCGCTCAGTAATGCAAGACTGCGCCGTTCCACAAACTTCTATGTAAATAGCTTTGTAGTATTCCTTTGGGGTTCTGAAAGTGTGCGGTGAGCTGCCTTCGTTGTTTTCATACTTCTTTGGTATACTTAGATTCCGAGGAAGCGGAGGATCATCAACTTGTGAAAGGTTTTTCTTTTAAACACAATTCCCAAAAGTGTTCAAAACTATCACGCCTTCCATTCAATATACAAATCAAGACGTCATATATTTTTTTCCAGATCAGCAACTCTTAGATGAGGGCACTGAATTTTTTCATTGACATGCTCTACTGGGTTCACTGCATGGCAATAAAGACGTAAAAAGAAATAAGTCTTGAATTGTAACATTGACTCAAGGTAGCCTGCACATTTGTAACTTGCCTCTGTTTTGTCCTCTGCAGAAAATATTTCAAAAACTCTAGAAGTTTTTCAAAGTTTTTCAATATTCTCAAGATGCTAGAAGCTCACATAGTCCATCGATTCAGGCAAAGGGATCGTAGACCAGCTTTGTCGTTGGCGCTCTCACAGTGTATGCTTCTGAAAAGTCCCATTCTTTTGTTGAATTCCCTTACGATGTTTAGTAAGTCCTTGGCTAAAGCCATAATACCCCTCATAGACGTAAGATGGCGGAGACTGTCTACAACTTCCAAGTCTAAACTGTGAGCAGTGCCGTGAACATAACGTGCTTTTGGTTGTATATCCAAAACTAACTGTTTTAGTCCTTTGAACTTACCTCTCATATTCGAGGCACCATCATAGCACTGACCTCTTAAGTTATCCGCTGACAAATCAAGACTAGCAAAAACGTCATTTAAAATATAAACAGAGTTTCTGATTCAGTGTTGGTGATCATGTATAAGCCAATAAAGTCATCGTTGATGATTAAGGAATCATCGACAGTACGAATACAAAATGACTCTTGTTCGTGAATCTAAGAATCACTTGTTTCGTCAACCATAACAGAAAATTCTTCAGTCTTTCAAAATTGAAGCCAATACCTTTCTCAACACAGACTTCTCTAGTAGATCAATGATCTCGTTTTGAATATCGTGGGACGCCCACTTATAGCCGAATGCCCTAACCAATCTTTAAACTCAGGTATGTCATTCTTTAGGAGTTCCAACAATTGAAAAAAAATTTGAGTTTACATCTTTGTGCCCTCTAATTGCTAGTCCTTGTCGGCATAGAAATTGCACGGTAGTAAAAATTGTCTCAAGAGCTAAACGGCCTTTCTTCATATCACTATCTAACTGTTCATTCACCTGGGAGACCACACTTCGGTTAGTGATAGAATTTAGTTTCAGAACACCTTCTTCATGCGTAAACGTATTTTGATGAAGACGGAATTTTTCCAAAGCCGTTTTCCAGTTAGAAAATCCTACAAAAGTAAATGCATCTTCTGTTTTTGAAGAAAATTGTAATAGTTTTTAGCATCTGCCTCTTTGCAGGTTTTGCAAAAAACTTTTTCGATAGATGCTTCATATTCTAGTCATGTATGTTTGATCAACCAAGACTTCTGAAATGATCTTCCCTAACCAGATTTTCCAGGTTTTGGCTGTGAACGGTTCTCTCCTGAAGACGACGAAGCAGTTGACGACACAACAATTGTTGGAGGTTGACTTGCAGTATCATCAACTTGCAAGCGCGTCTTTTTGGTAACAAATTTATCCATTGCAAACTTAATTCACGATACACTAAGAGACTAAAGTAAACGAATATAGTCATATAAAATAGTTCACTAGACACCAAAGTCGGAATACTAGACACGTATGCAGCATGCACTGAACGAAACTATCAACACTGAATGACTGCAACAGCAGGGTGGGCTCAATATTACTGCGGCGTCGTAATGTCTCTAAGCGTCAAGACGACGCAAGGAGGAGGGTTCCAGGCGCTTCTGCTCCAGTCCTTTTGATGTCACCGTGACCGCAGCGCTGGCCCACCGGGACAAATTCTGTGTGACCGCAGCACCGTAACACTGTCATGATTCACACCACTCGTTTTCAGTTAACCTGCTTACTACCGTAATAATTATTTGTTTTAACTCATTACTGAAAGTATTTTAAAAGGTAACTATCGTCAAACAAGGAAAATAAAAAATTGCAACGTAATTTTGTGATTTTACAAAGCATAATATAACTAATAATTTTTTTAGGTTATTGAGGGGCTCCCCCCGACACCTACCGAGAGCTTCATGTTGTCCTTGAGTATTCAGTAATTTCTGATCCAACTGCGTTATAAGACAGTGGGAACTGGCATTTCACCGCATCATCGAGCAATTGTTTTGTTACTAAAATGTTGTAGGAAGTAGGCACGTTTGCGTGACTTCTTTGCGCATCCCGAGTACTCTTCCCTATAATGTACAGTCTTCCTCCGCTTCCCTAACACCCATGAACGTCTAACAGGTTTTCAAATCAATCACTGCGCTGCATGTTTTACCTTCGCTGCCTCCGCTATTACACTACTGGCCATTAAAATTGCTACACCACGAAGATGACGTGCTACATACGCAAAATTTAACCGACAGGAAGAATATGCTGTGATATGCAAATGATTAGCTTTTCAGAGCATTCACACAAGGTTGGCGCCGGTGGCGACACCTACAACGTGCTGACATGAGGGAAGTTTTCAACCGATTTCTCATACACAAACAGCACTTGACCAGCGTTGCCTGGTGAAACGTTGTTGTGATGCCTCGTGTAAGGAGGAGAAATGCGTACCATCACGTTTCCGACTTTGATAAATGTCGGATTGTAGCCTATCGCGATTGCGGTTTATCGTATCGCGACCCTGCTGCTCGCGTTGGTCGAGATCCAATGACTGTCAGCAGAATATGGAATCGGTGGGTTCAGGAGGGTAATACGGAACGCCGTGCTGCATCCTAACGGCCTCGTATCACTAGCAGTCGAGATGACAGGCATCTCATCCGCATGGCTGTAACGCATCATGCAGCCACGTCTCGATCCCTGAGTCAACAGATGGGGACGTTTGCAAGACAACACCAACTGCACGAACATTTCGACGACGTTTGCAGCAGCATGGGCTATCAGCTCGGAGGCCATGGCTGCGGTTACCCTTGACGCTGCATCACAGACAGGAGCGCATGCGATGGTGTACTCAACGACGAACCTGGGTGCACGAATGGCAAAACGTCATTTTTTCGGATGAATCCAGGTTCTGTTTACAGCATCATGATGGTCGCATCAGTGTTTGGCGACATCGCGGTGAACGCACATTGGCAGCGTGTATTCGTCATCGCCATACTGGAGTATCACCCGGCGTGATGGTATGGGGTGCCGTTGGTTACACGTCTCGGTCACCTCTTGTTCGCACTTTGAACAGTGGACGTTACATTTCAGATGTGTTACGACCCGTGGCTCTACCCTTCATTCGATCCCTGCGAAACCCTACATTTCAGCAGGATAATGCACGACCGCATGTTGCAGGTCCTGTACGGGCCTTTCTGGATACAGAAAACGTTCGACTGCTGCCCTGACCAGCACATTCTCCAGATCTCTCGCCAACTGAAAACGTCTGGTCAATGGTGGCCGAGCAACTGGCTCGCCACAATACGCCAGTCACTATCCTTGATGAACTGTAGTATCGTGTTGAAGCTGCATGGGCAGTTGTACCTGTACACGCCATCCAAGCTCTGACTCAATGCCCAGGCGTATCAAGGCCGTTATTACGGCCACAGGTGGTTGTTCTGGGTACTGATTTCTCAGGGTCTAAGCACCCAAATTGCGTGAAAATCCAACCACTTGTCAGTCCTAGTATAATATATCTGTCCGATTAATACCCGTTTATCATCTGCATTTCTTCTTGGTGTAGCAATTTTAATGGCCAGTAGTGTAACTTAATATGGCGCCGCGCTGCACCGCGCCCGTCAAAATGTTCGTTGCAGCGCGCTGGAACTCGCGCCGCAACAGTGAACCACACAATACGGCTCTCGTCTAGGGGAACCTGTAACACCCACCGACTTCCAGCAAACTGTAAAAACAAAGTCAAACCTTTCTGAAACTTTTTCTCGCTTTGACCCCCATAAAAAGTATAAAGGGAAAAAGTTTGTCGCTTACTACATTTCGGGTGTTGGTTTGCTAAAAATTCAACATCTTATGTTACATTTTAATTTAATGCTTCACCGTTACTGACTCTATTGGCCGGAAAGTTTGCACTCGTTAGCAACATGTTCACGGTGCGGCGTTTAAATCCGGACAAATGGAACTTTTTTTAAAAAAAAAGCAAATTTATTAGAACAAAATACAAATGAAAATCAAAATCCTTTTACATATGAGTAGTGGTATCTTTCAAGAGCAACATTACTCAATGTAACCCCATTCAGTAGCAATGACAGCCACCGATCTTGACCTGAAGCGATCGCACGCACTCTATAAAATAGGGCTGTCCATACTCGTGAATCATGCTGCGGTGCATAGATATGTGACATTAGGGTGCCTCGTCTTATTGGTAACTCTTTCGACTACGCTCCATAGTAGTCGATGGGGTTCAAAAACGGGCTGTTCGGTGTCCACAACACCTTTGCCCAGAACACGTCAACGTTACTCGAGAGCCAGTTTCGGAATAAATGGATAGAATGAGGTCCTCGTCTGCCATCTGGCGCATTGTTCGCTCGCTGTCATTCAGTACTGACGCCAATTTCCTCAGAGATTGAGCCGGGTGCCGAAAATCGGCGCCTGGGTCTTCTCGATGACAGCCGCAGTTCGTGATACGCGTTTCTTTCGAACGAGCTTTCTCGCCGTGTTAGCGGAACCTTCCACAGGCTTCTCCGAAGTATTATACTTGGCCACGATATCAAAACAGTTGCTCAAGGGTACCCGAAGAATCGAACTATTTCAGTGTGCGAAAGCCCAGCGCGAAGACTTGCGATGATCGCGGCTTTTCGGTTGTACTCCGCACTTGTCCGTAACCTCTCGGCCGTTTTGAGGTTGCCTATTTAATATGTCTAATGGCAAAAAAAAGTGTGTGAAATCTTATGGGACTTAACTGCTGCCGTGGTGGCCGTGCGGTTCTAGGCGCTTCAGTCCGGAACCGCGTGACTGCTACGGTCGCAGGTTCGAATCCTGCCTCGGGCATGGATGTGTGTGATGTGCTTAGGTTAGTTAGGTTTAAGTAGTTCTAAGTTCTAGGGGACTGATGACCTAAGATGTTAAGTCCCATAGTGCTCAGAGCCATTTTTTGAACTTAACTGCTAAGGTCATCAGTCCCTAAGCTTACACACTACTTAACCTAAATTATCTTAAGGACAAACACACACACCCATGCCCGAGGGAGGACTCGAACCTCCGCCGGGACCAGCCGCACAGTCCATGACTGCAGCGCCTAGGCTAGGTGCAAATTGAGACGCGTATAGCGCGTGTGGCGCGACGCAGCGCAGCGCGCGTTTTTGTAACAATACATTGCCGGCCGCGGTGGTCTAGCGGTTCTAGGCGCTCAGTCCGGAGCCGCGCGACTGCTACGGTCGCAGGTTCGAATCCTGCCTCGAGCATGGATGTGTGTGATGTCCTTAGGTTAGTTAGGTTTAAGTAGTTCTAAGTTCTAGGGGACTGATGACCATAGATGTTAAGTCCCATAGTGCTCAGAGCCATTGTAACAATACAGGTTCAAATGGGACCGCGCAAATTGCGACGCGACGCGACTGGGACGCGACACGCGCCTGCGCCAGGTCGCGCGGCGTTGTGGAGGCACAGTTTCTCGCGCCTCGCTAGCACCGTGGGAAATTTGAGGCGGGGAGCGGAAAAGTACCCCGGCCATATGCTCACGTCGGAACGGCGCATGTCAGCAGTGGTAGTATTGCCCATACGATAAATTTTGCCTTACTGTGTACTAAATTTCATTGCCTTTGGGTAGTGTTTCGTTTTTCGCCATTTAAACGCTCCATCTTTCTTCGTTAGTATATTATACACTCCTGGAAATTGAAATAAGAACACCGTGAATTCATTGTCCCAAGAAGGGGAAACTTTATTGACACATTCCTGGGGTCAGATACATCACATGATCACACTGACAGAACCACAGGCACATAGACACAGGCAACAGAGCATGCACAATGTCGGCACTAGTACAGTGTATATCCACCTTTCGCAGCAATGCAGGCTGCTATTCTCCCATGGAGACGATCGTAGAGATGCTGGATGTAGTCCTGTGGAACGGCTTGCCATGCCATTTCCACCTGGCGCCTCAGTTGGACCAGCGTTCGTGCTGGACGTGCAGACCGCGTGAGACGACGCTTCATCCAGTCCCAAACATGCTCAATGGGGGACAGATCCGGAGATCTTGCTGGCCAGGGTAGTTGACTTACAACTTCTAGAGCACGTTGGGTGGCACGGGATACATGCGGACGTGCATTGTCCTGTTGGAACAGCAAGTTCCCTTACCGGTCTAGGAATGGTAGAACGATGGGTTCGATGACGGTTTGCATGTACCGTGCACTATTCAGTGTCCCCTCGACGATCACCAGTGGTGTACGGCCAGTGTAGGAGATCGCTCCCCACACCATGATGCCGGGTGTTGGCCCTGTGTGCCTCGGTCGTATGCAGTCCTGATTGTGGCGCTCACCTGCACGGCGCCAAACACGCATACGACCATCATTGGCACCAAGGCAGAAGCAACTCTCATCGCTGAAGACGACACGTCTCCATTCGTCCCTCCATTCACGCCTGTCGCGACACCACTGGAGGCGGCCTGCACGATGTTGGGGCGTGAGCGGAAGACGGCCTAACGGTGTGCGGGACCATAGCCCAGCTTCATGGAGACGGTTGCGAATGGTCCTCGCCGATACCCCAGGAGCAACAGTGTCCCTAATTTGTTGGGAAGTGGCGGTGCGGTCCCCTACGGCACTGCGTAGGATCCTACGGTCTTGGCGTGCATCCGTGCGTCGCTGCGGTCCGGTCCCAGGTCGACGGGCACGTGCACCTTCCGCCGACCACTGGCGACAACATCGATGTACTGTGGAGACCTCACGTCCCACGTGTTGAGCAATTCGGCGGTACGTCCACCCGGCCTCCTGCATGCCCACTATACGCCCTCGCTCAAAGTCCGTCAACTGCACATACGGTTCACGTCCACGCTGTCGCGGCATGCTACCAGTGTTAAAGACTGCGATGGAGCTCCGTATGCCACGGCAAACTGGCTGACACTGACGGCGGCGGTGCACAAATGCTGCGCAGCTAGCGCCATTCGACGGCCAACACCGCGGTTCCTGGTGTGTCCGCTGTGCCGTGCGTGTGATCATTGCTTGTACAGCCCTCTCGCAGTGTCCGGAGCAAGTATGGTGGGTCTGACACACCGGTGTCAATGTGTTCTTTTTTCCATTTCCAGGAGTGTACATTTCTGTTATTTGTAACTGATGAGCCATTGGCTGCTGGAATTGTATCATATGCCACCGCGATGTTTTCAGATCGCAAGAAGGGACTGAAAGTAGT
The DNA here is from genome assembly GCF_023864275.1 of Schistocerca cancellata. Classification (NCBI taxonomy): domain Eukaryota; kingdom Metazoa; phylum Arthropoda; class Insecta; order Orthoptera; family Acrididae; genus Schistocerca; species Schistocerca cancellata. The sequence continues at coordinate 201,584,707 of NC_064629.1, forward strand.
GAATAAGGAAGCAAGGAATATTATAAAATCATGTGATTAAGAACCAAGGTAGGAAAGTAAAACAAGGTTATCTTCGCGCTGCCTAGTATGTCGATCTGTTACAAAAATTTAGAAAGGGATAATCTCCACAGGCGTGATCCCTTTGTGCTCCTGGTAAAAAGCGTCCAACATCTGAAGTATAGAAGTCTCACTGTGATTACTCTGATATGGATGTAATTATGTAATACGACACACTGTACTACATGCATGTGAACATCACATTTCCACTGCAAGCTAGAAACAGTCGAAGAGCAGTCACAAATAACAATGTTTTAATTGGTTCGCCGTGATGAGAAAAAGCATTTCAATTGTTGCATGCACATTATCAGCATTAATAAACTAATTATACAATAGGCTACACAAATGAAGAAAAAGGTCGCTATTATTACGAAAGTAGGAATATCCTAAAAGAGTTTTAGGATTACATATATTTAATTTGTTGGAATGTACTGCTGACAAAGGCAGATCTGCTTTCATGACAATGTTTTTCGAACTCCAACTCACAAGGCACACATTGTGCATTCCTGTCGCGCACATTATCCTCCGGTGCTGACAATACACTGACCATTGTGTTGCGCGACAGATCAGTTGTTTATTTTTCTCAATAACAACTATTTTATTCGCGATCACACATTGTCAGTTTGGCAAACCGTAGGTGAGTAACCAGTGTCTGGCATGTGCCTATCATTCCGCCTGAAGGAACGCTCGTCGTTATTTTAATACTGCTCAGTTCAAGAGAAGGAATAAAATCCTTTGGTAAGTTTCCATTCCAGTCGCTCAGTGTTAAAAATACGATGGGTACGTGGATTCCACCAAAATTCCAACGGAATTGGCAATCTATTTTTGTGTGAGTTCTTAATCTTTTCTCATTCGAAGAAGCATCACCGTTTGTGAGTAACGGCCACATTTCTCTTCGTGAATGGTTTAATTGTGCTTCCTTTGTCACAGTGTAACTTGCCAAACTCATCTCACAGCTGCTATTGAGACAGAATTCCGAAACTGAGTGCCTCATTAAACAAATGGCAATCACAGAGCTCAATAGCTTACGAAAAACCTCATAGTGTCGGTTTGCAGTAACATAAAAGAAAAAATTTCATGTTTATTTTCATACTAGGAAGCTCTTGTTTCGCTAGCTGTCGATAGCTCTTAAAAAATTACAGTCACTGGAGTGAAATAAATAAAAAGGGAAGTATAAGTACTGATATATCGCCATAGATAAGAAAGTTCCGTGTGTTTAAGAATTGACAAAACACTCTCCTCCTTGTGTGCTACCATTCGCCAAACTTTCGTTTCGATGTCTCGAGCGGTTTAGGAGATATGAGAGATGTTGCGAGTATTTCATTCTCGCGGGCGTGAGATTGGAAGTGAGCGCGCTACATGGGATCCATTTTCTCGAGATCGGAGGCAGATAGAGACCTCCTCCCAAATCTAAACAAAAATTCAGCATGTTAGCTAAATTTCATACGCAGCAACATATGCTGTAATACGCACCAAACGCAAAATCATAGCGACCCCTAATTTTCGTTGCAAACTTTTTGAGTTTTGCGTAGTGTCTTACTAAAATGTGTACATCACAATAAGAATGGTCATTAGCGAGTTGATGGGCACTTCGTCACGAAGCTGACATATAACGCTACAAAGGCAAAAATCATATATTTTCAGTGAATAGTTCCTGTAAAATCGTTTGAGGAAGATAACAGGTTGCGCGCGCTTCGGTTCTGTCAGCGCAGAGCGTCGCCAGTCGGCGCGTGCGAAGTATGGTGTACCCGTCGCAATATGCGCTGCACCCGCGCGACTCATGCGGCACGTGCGTGTAGCGCTGTAGTGTCGTGTCGTGCCACGTCACACATGCTATACGCGTCTCAATTTGCGCCTAGCCGCGCTCTGCTAATCCCGTGCGGCTGTCTAATATCAGTTTTGTGTTCTGTTACAAGTCGACTTTATTACAATGTCCGTTTGTTGAAATCCAGGCTACGCCTGTAGAGCGTGCAGATTGTGGTGGGTCACACAGCCCTTATAGGATGAGAGGCTATGGATGTCCAGCTCCGTTCGTAACTGACATGCACCGGCAGTTCTTGACTCGTAGGTAAAAAGAGTATCTCTGTAGCGGCGCAATTGGGCGCCGCGTGGCGTCATGTGGTGCGCTCTGAGTGATCCTATTGTGTTGAATTTGATGGGTCAGCTGGCATGGGTGGATACGTCGCACTCAGCGCCTGATCCAGCACACCACGGGGAAGCGTGGCGTGCTATGAGCGGTGGCAGACACGAACCAGCACCCCGCGACCTGATACCTTTCTTGGGGCGCGGCACGAGATCCGGGCCGCAAGTAAATACCTTTGTTATTCGTTTCGCCACTGCACAAAACAGTGATGAGTGTTTGATAACCGTACAGGCTGCATCAGTGAGTTATAGCGTTTTAAAGGTAGGACAAGGTGCTCTATGGATCTGACACCCAGTGGTGTCCCAACAAGTGGTGCTCTATAGTTCTGACATTCGGCGGAATTACCATCATTTTAAACGTAGGGTGAGTAGATTTTGAATTTCTAGATGTCAGAGTCGTAGGTGGTAATTGTGTAATGTCAGAGGGACATTATGGAAACATAGCACTAGTGGACTTGAAACAGGTTGGTACACATGGAAGGGACAACCAAACAGTTTTAAAGTAACCTCCAAAGCAACATGTTTGAACTGTAACGTCAAGACAGTTGTTTAAACTTACAGGAAGTAGCGAGCTTATGATTTTTGAACGGAAATAACATGATGCTTTATGACATATATTTTGGCCATTTTGTTTGTTGGCAAGCTTAGAGTGACAACTGTTTAAATGTTGACGTCAGAGGGGAAAACCCTGGAATTCTGTAAGTATCCTGACTGCTGTAATTAGTCATAAACAAAATGGTTCAAATGGCTCTGAGCACTATGGGACTTAACATCTGAGGTCATCAGTCCCCTAGAACTTAGAACTACTTAAACCTAACTAACCCAAGGACATCACACACATCCATGCCCGAGGCAGGATTCGAACCTGCGACCGTAGCAGCAGCGCGGTTCCGGACTGAAGCGCCTAGAACCGCTCGGCCACCGAGGTAGTCATAAACATCAGAGTGAATAATAGCTTGGGGAAAACATATTAAGTAGTTTAGCAGGGTGGTTATTTCCCTTTGTCCTAGCATCTTGGATTCTGATGTCATAGAGACTGTGCCAGTATACGAGGTTGGCCTTCTTGGGATTCTATACTTAGCACAAGTGACTTACTTCCACAGTGATATCAGGACAAAACGCAGTAAACATCCTGAATTCTGTATTTAGTAGAAGTGATCTACTTCCATCAGCATGACAATCCACCATCTTGGGTTTTTTGAATTTTCCATCAATTTATATTTAGGAGAAGAGCCCTGCTTCCCCATTGACATCATAAAAGTGAGGGGAAGACACCATAGCACAACTGGGCTATTCTTGAATTCCGCAACAATTTTTGAATTTTCCACCACTTATACAAAGGGCAATTGGCCTGTCAGAGTGCATGACGTCATTGATGATGTAATCAGAAATCTGGAAACAAAGCATTTTGTCTCTGAACTCTCCACACATATCTACTTTCCTCCTAGTTGTGGTGCTTCAACATTTCTTAAATACTCTTTCATAACTGGATCAAACGTAGGAAAAAACTCTAAGACACAAAAAATTGCCATTTTGACGCCCTCCAACTATGTCACTATCACCTCTTAAAGCTAAACGTCTTTCCACAAGAAAAAGAATCACTTCAATTACACGATGCAATATTTCGATTCAGCACTGCTCCCTTCTACAATGTGTTGGTCATTAAGATTTTCTATGGCTGAACTAATATTCAGCTCATTTTCTAATTTGTGCCATTCTAAGTACGACTTTCTGTGATTAGCGCTGCTTTCATGTTCACTCGCTTTTTGTTTCGACTTCTTCCAGCCACTTAATAACCACAAGCCGTAGCCTAGAGTCAAATCAGACTTAGATATCTGTGCTTCGTGAAAACAATTTGCAAGCAAAGCAGTACAGTGATTGCTTTTTTTGTTCCAAACACGCCAGTTCTTTTTTTTATTTACCGCTTTTAAGATGCACTCATACACATTTGAAGGGAAAGCTTGACTACTTTTTCGGTCCCACGGCAGTCTCAGGTACGCACCTAAGGGTTCTTCTACCTCTAAACTGCCAAAGGGCTTTTTCACACTCCACAGACCGATATCGAAATGTAGAAACTGTCCCTGTATGTATCCGTTAAAGTATGTTCTGTTTCTGGAACGATTTCGTTAGTCACTTGCACTAACACTTTTTCGTGTGTACTCCTCAACGCAAAATTCCACCCTTACCGTCGCCTCTTTCTTGATCTAAGTGGTCTCTCATCTTTGCACAGTTGATGCTACAGATACTTCTAAAAATGGCTCTGAGCACTATGGGACTTAACATCTATGGTCATCAGTCCCCTAGAACTTAGAACTACTTGAACCTAACTAACCTAAGGACATCACACAACACCCAGTCATCACGAGGCAGAGAAAATCCCTGACCCCGCCGGGAATCGAACCCGGGCGTGGGAAGCGAGAACGCTACCGTACGACCACGAGCTGCGGACTACAGATACTTCTAAGCAAGCTCTTTGTGCATATCAAAATCTCCAAAATTTTGCAAAGTGGGCTAATTGTTGCACAAGACGCTCGTTCGTAAGTACCGACACCACAACGACATTAATCAATCGTAAGTGGAACTGTCTAACGACATACCGGAGGGGCGGAGACAAAAATATGGAAACATCAGAAACACAGCACGTTACCATGCCCAATATGGTGTAGGGAACTTTTTGGCATTCAGAACAGCTTCCAATTGCCTCGGAGTAGTTAAATATAGGTTCTGTGTGGTTTTGGTTTTCAGAGGAATTACCATTCTTTCTGTAAAATTTTATATAGGTTCTGTGTGGTTTTGGTTTTCAGAAGAATTACCATTCTTTCTGTAAAATTTTTGCAAGTTTAGGCAAGAGGTGGATTGTGATCACGTACCCTCCTCTCCAAAGTAGGGTCACAAAGCACAAAGACTCATTGATATTGATATCTGGTGACTGTGGTGGGCAGACGTGATGTGACAATTAATCCTCGTCCTCACAAAACCAGTCCTTCTGGACAATGCGAGCTGTGTGTACAGGATCCCTGTCGTTTTGGAACACGGCGTCACCATTTTACCATGGGATGGACCTGTTCAGCCCAGTTGGTCACATAAATCTTGGCACTGATATGACCAAACCCCCACCTCGTTTCATGCTTGGTACCCAAACTCGAACAGGAGTTGGAAACAAGTCTCATCCCGCCAAATTATTTTCTTCCATTGCTACGTAGCCCAAGTTTTGTGGCTTCGGCACCAAGTTTTCCTGTTACGGGCATTTGCATCACTGATGAGTTGTTTAGGAATTCGACTCGCCTGCAATTCCCTGCTTATGGAGCTCAATCCGTATTGTTTTGGTGCTGACACGGTTCGCGAGTGAGACGTTCAGTTCTGTAGTCGCTTTTGCAGCTTCTTCCTCTTATTTTTCGTCACGATCCTCTTCAATGATCGTCTATCACGATCACTCAACACACACTTTCGTCCACGTTGCGACATAGTAGATGACGCTTTCCAGAGGCTCTGTTGTATTGGCTTGTGATCCATTTCTGCTTTCTGCACCATTAACCAATTTTCGAGTAACAATAGGGGAACTATAATTAATATCGCACCCATTTTTATTTTTGGGTGTAATTTTGCTGTTATTACTTTTATCGAGTTGCTTTGTTAAGTTTTTAGTAAGCTGGTTATTGCTGTCCCTTATACGAAATAATTAAGTCAATATCTCATCTAATAAATAATTCAAAAATAAAAAAACCACACCAATCTGGAAATGACTAACTACTCTACCTATACGATTTTTCAACCAGTTTTCTATTTCCTGTGCATGGTACATTTTCAGGGGAAACATGAATGCTCTGTCAAGAGATTGCATCTTATGAGAACAGTGAGGTGGTAAACTCACGTACACCATTTTCCCTAGCTGACTCAAGTAAGTGTAAATTTCTTGTGTGTAAATAGTGGCCATCTAAGACCAGGATCGTGGGGTCTTCCTTGGTAAGTTTCACTTTCTAAAAACTGATCTTCAAACCATTTAAGGAAACTTTCAGAGTCTGTCCATCCTGATTTGTGGTAGACAGCCATTCGGTGCCCCAGCTAATACCTCTAGATTTTGATTTTTTCGTGGAAATACAAATAAAGGAGGTATAAAGTGACCCGACGCAATCATGCAAGTAACAACCGTTACTAACGATCCTCTTGTTACTGAGGATACAGAGCCAACTTGGCGTTTACCTTTCAGTGCAATGACTTGAGTTGTCTTATGCTGTAAAACTGTCAGACCAGTCCTATCACAGTTGTAAAGTCTCTTAAGGTAAAAATTCATCCTTTCTAGAAGGGGTTCATAAATGTCAAAAAACTGCTGAACATTTTCCCTGCAAAATCCTCTAATTCCTTAAACTAAGCTCTGGGTGTCTCCGCATAAATGAGATGAGCCATTTCCGGCCAGCAATAGTTTTCTCTGTCTTAAAAGGGGTCCGTAAAGAATTTTTTTTCTACCAAATCAAAAGCCATCTTCTTTATATCTTTTGCGGTTAAACCATAAAATGTGGCCTCCAAATCCAGGTAACATTTGACAAGGGATTGCTCTAGCTTAGTGTTAAGCACAGGTTTTCTTCCATGTTTAACTGATACTAACTTATTTAAATCAGTATCTCCAGGATTAACTTTGTCTTTCAAAGTTGATTGTGGAACGTCAAATTGCTTCGATGCATGTTTCAGGCCCATCTCTCTGTTCCTAACAGCTATGATAGCTCTTTTCATATTTTACTCGGTCCACTGCTTTCTCTTTTTAGGTGGCATCTGTAACAATAAAATTGTAACTTGTTGCAAGGAGAGATAGAGGGATGAAATGTTAGAAATGATATACATAAAAAAGTGAGCATATTTTCGCACAGTGCAATATTAGAACGACAGTAGAGCTGCAATATTAGAAGCAAACCAACATTACATTATGACCGACTAACAATACAAACAACAATATGCTGATGTTCTGTTAAGCTACATTATTCTGTGGCCCTCTTTTATGCTGTACTGTTTAAAAATAGATTACCTCTTAAAAGATTGATTACTGTGCTTTTGAAACGTCAAAAACTTTTGCTGTGCACAAAACTTTCAAAAAATTACACAAACTCAACGCTGCTGCACATCTAACCAAAGTGACACAGTACTGATGGGTTGCTATTACAACCTAATCCCGCCAGGTGGTAGCACCTATTTTGTGTTATTTACAATGGTGCGATATTAGGCTGGGATGCGATAATTGGCAGAGTTCCCCTATGTTCATACTAAGTAGTAAAATTCATAATTTTGACTGTAACTCATATTGAAGCATCATGATTAATCCTGTATCATACCGTACTGAATCACTTTTTGTGGCAACGAAATACAGACAGAAACGAGAAATGGACTGCTTATATGCGAAACTTCTATCTATATTTGCCAGTGTCAGCACCATCATTATTCTCTATGAGCACTACAGTCATTTATCCCAGTTCAACCAGAAACAAATATAAAACTCTCCCAAAAATCCTTGTACAATCTGGGATAGATATAGTACTGATCTACAGGGTGGCGCACGAAATGTGTTACCATTTTGTTTTTGAATATAAACTTTATTGTCAATACAATCTGAAAGGAACATATACTACAATGAAGAGCCGTCCATGTAGATTTGTTCTAACTCAGCACATGCTCAATATGTCCACCATTTCGTTTCCTAACGTCCTTCAAACGAACGCTGAAGTTAGTGATTGCCCTACGGCACATGTCTTCCGTAATTACACTGCAAGCTTGAAGAATAAGTCTTCTGAGCTCCATTAAATCAAATGGACCTTTCGGGAAAATTTTTTCCTTTAGGTACCCCCAAAGAAAAAAGTCACATAGATTGAGGTCTGAACTATTGGGGGGCCAATTTTGTCCGTCATTGAAGAGACCTGGAAACCTGAGTGAAATGATCCGCATGTCGAAATGCTCGTGTAAAAACTCCAACATAGTGTTTGCAGTATGTGGCCTTGCTCCATCTTGCATGAACCACTGCGTGTTGAAGGGCAAGGCAGTAGAAAGAAGCTGTGGAATGAAGCTGTTGCGAAGCATGCTCAAATAACGCTCGCTGTTCACAGTTTCTTCAAAGAAAAAGGGTCCAATAAGTCCCTGACTGGAAATTGCTGCCCACGCTGTAATCCTCGGAGCATAATATTGTCGTTCATGAAGCACTTCTGGGTTTTCAGTGGCCCAAAAGCCTACATTTTGTTTGTTAATTACACCGTCTAAATGAAAATGCGCCTCGTCTGAAAGCCAAACGTTGTTGAGAGTTTCTTCCCTATCCTCCGCCCACTGAGCAAACAGTAGTCTCTGCTGCTTGTGTTCTTCAGTGAGCTTCTGTGCACAGGTCATCTTGTATGGGTACATATGGAAGTCACTTTTAAGAATGCGTTGAACGGAGCGTCTGGATATTCCCAGTTGCACTGCTGCCTTTCTACACGATTTCCCGGGACTTCTCTGTACAGCAACTCGTACCGCTTCAATATTCTCCGGTGAACAAACAGTCTTAGGCCGAGGTCGCTTCGCTTCCAATACTGTTCCTTCCAGTACAAATTTATCGTACAACCTGTGGATGGTCTTCTTGCAAGGGACCCATCGTGCGTTAAACTGTTGTCGAAAACGCCTCTGAGTCACAATAAGGCTTTTCGTTTCATGAAAAAGTAACACAATTGCCGATCGTTGCTGTGTCGTCAGTCTTCCATTGTCAGCCATTGCTGCTTACTTGTCTCCTAGCGGCAGTATCGTGAATTACTCGTCATCTCGTAACTCATTTGTTTTTTCAAGCTCTGCTGGTACTGCTGTAGAGATCCTAGCAAGGTATCTAATGTGCGTCGTAAATTGTGAAAGAAACAATTGGTAACACATTTCGTGTGCCACCCTGTATATTATAAGGGGTGATCAAAAATTTTCCAAAATGAATCCAGTGTGGGTATACAACCAGTGACATGTAGGCAAGGGATTCGTGTGGCATACATGTCTTTACGATGTGCTTGCAGCACCAAATGCATCCATAAAGGACCAACATGCTGCTATTCGTTTCTTGGCTGCCGAAGAACAAACGCCAGTAGACATCCAAGGAGAATTATGAATGTGCATGGAACAGCACGTCTCTCGAAAATCACTGTTGTGGAATGGTGATCCAAAGTGTGCTGCTGTTTCAAGATAGTGCATGTCCCCGTATCGCAAATGTTATATGCAGAAGTTATTCCAACACAAGTGGGAGTCACTCGAACAGCAGTCTTGTAGGAGGAGGAAGGCGAGGAGATTAGTATTCAACCTCACATCGACAAACAGATCATTAGAGATGGAGCACAAGCTAGGAATGGGGACGCATGGAGAAGGAAAGCGACACTGTCCTTTTGAAGGGATCATCCTGGCATTTGCTGAGGGAAATCACAGGAAACCTAAGTCAGGATGACCAGACGCGGATTTGAACCGTCATCGTCCCGAATAAGAGTCTAGTGCACTAACCACTGCACTACCCCACTCAGTAACTGCCCTGTTATCCTGATCTCGTGTAGTTACACGCCTTTGGCCCCTTAAGAAAGGCCTTGAAGGCCAACGACTCCTGTTGGTCAAGGATGTGCAGTAGGTAGTTTATTTCATCAGAGTATTAGAATATTGAAAAATCAAGTGGAAGAGATTCATATATGTTTCAGAAAGCTCTGAAAAGGTATACATCCTGTGCCTATGTTGGCACCAAATGACCACAGGGTTAGAAGAGTTAAGTATAAAAGATTACACTCTAGCATCTTATTCACGTAGAACTAATATGGGAAACAGAGGAGATGGCTTTGCAGAGTGGCTGCAGGTTTGAGGTGCCACATCACGGATTGCGCAGTCCCTCCCGCTGGAGGTTCGACTCCTCCCTCGGACATGGGTATGTGTGTGTTGTTCTTAGTATAAGTTAGTTTAACAAGTGTGTGAGTCTAGGGACTGATGACATCAGCAGTTTGTTCCCTTAGGAATTTACACACATTTTAACATTTGAAGGAGCAGATGTTACATGTATTTAGAAAAGGCACAAGTTCAAAAAACATTGAAAAAAGTAGGTTTTGTAGTGATTAGCACATAAAAGTCTGCCCTTTTGAGTTAATATTGAAAAGCTGCCCTCTTTTAATTGTAACTGTAAATAGATCCCCACTGGAAAATTGTGAACTGTTTATGAGGAATATAGAGTCCTTACTATGCTATCTGTCAGACAGCAGCAACAAGCCTCTGGAGATTTTGGTGTAGATTTTCTAAAAATAAAAGACTGTACGACCCTTAATGACAGTATTTTCTTTGATGAAGCTCAAAGCAAGAGTGCGTGTGTTTGGGGCTTATGGGCGCTCAATGACAAGGTTATCAGCACCCTCTCAAAGCAAGAAAATAACTATTAGGATAAATAAGTAGTGTCCAACAGTATAAATACTTCTCATTGGAAATCAGTTTGAATTATTAATGACTCCATGACAAATGTTTTTAAGGATGTTTATGAGAGATGATGGCGGATGAAACTTATAGTGAGCCAAATTCTGACAAAAAATTTATTATATCCTATGATAAATTCATATCATTGTTTGAAAATAACTTTCTGGATAGGCCAATCAGAAATGACATTAAAAAGCCATGTAAAAACCATAGCTCACTAGAGTGATTAATGTATCATGTGAAAAGAAAAGGAAATTTATCTGTTGACTAGAACATTGATTGATTAATTGGTTGATTTGGAGGGAGGGGACGAGACAGCAAGGTCATTGGTCCCATCAGATTAGGAAAGGATGGGGAAGGAAGTCGGCCGTGCTCTGTCAAAGGAACCATCCCGGCGTTTGCCTGGAGTGATTTAGGGAAATCACGGAAAACCTAAATCAGGATGGCCTGATGCAGATTTGAACCATTGTCCTCCTGAATGTGAGTCCAGTGTACCACTGTGCCACCTCACTCAGTGTTGGCAAGAACAAGTGATGATCCTGTAGTAGTTGAAAATCACAACTACTACCCAAAATTACTAATAAAAGTTATAAAGAATTTAAGAAACATACAAATTATGTCAGAAATCAGTAATATGGATATTTGCTGATGACATTGTGGTATATGGGAAGGTGTTGTCATTGAGTGGCTGTAAGAGTATACAAGTTGAGTTAATGGGAATTTCTGGTTGGTTTGATGCATGGCAGTTTACTCTAAATGTAGACAAATGTAAGTTAATGCAGATGAATAGAAATAAACAATCTTCCTTGACACAGTTACATCAATTAAATACATAGGTGTAATGCTGCAGAGTAATAGAAATGGAATGAGCACAACACGTGGGCAAATGCATGACTTCATTTTATTGGGAGAGTTCTGGCAAAGTGTAGCTCATCCATAAAGAAGACGGCGTATAGAATGCTAATGCATCCCATTCTTCAGTATTGTTCAAGTGTTTGGGATCCCCACCAGGTCAGATTAAAGGAACACACAGATGCATCTGAGAGGTGTGCTACTAGATCTGTTACCAGTAGTTTCAATAAGCATGCAAGTATTATGGAGGTGCTTTGTGAACTCAAATGGGAATCCGTAGATGAAAGACAATACTCTTTTCATGACACATTATTGCAGAAATTTAGAGAACTGTGACTTGAGACTGACTGAAGAATGATTCTATTTCTGCCAACGTACATTTCACATTAGGGCCATGAAAATAAAATGTAAGAAATTAGGGCCGGCCGTAGTGGCCTTGCGGTTCTAGGCGCTACAGTCTGGAACTGAGCGACCACTACGGTCGCAGGTTCGAATCCTGCCTCAGGCATGGATGTGTGTGATGTCCTTAGGTTAGTTAGGTTTAATTAGTTCTAAGTTCTAGGCAACTGATGACCTCAGAAGTTAAGTCGCGTAGTGCTCAGAGCCATTTGAACCATTTTTAAGAAATTAGGCTTCATATAGACACTCTTATTCAGTCATTTTCCCCTCACTCTATTTTGGAGTGGGGCAGGAAAGGAATTGACTAGTAAAGGTATGTGATTCTCTCTGCCATGCATCACATAGTGACTTGCACAGTGTGTGTGTGGATGAAGATGAAAAATGTAGTGAAATGAGAGGCAGGGCAGCAGGTCACAGAACGGGATAACATCATTATTGAGTTAAATGGAAGGGCTGTAAATGACCAGTCACAAAGTCAGAAATAGAAGATATATTGAAAAATATTTCTTAAATATTGATGAAATGGAACTGATGGCCAGGAGACCCCTCCTGGAGTAGTTTGGCTGCTGAGTTACAAGTTGTTTCAGGTGTTGCCACATTGGGCTTGTCAATAATGATGAAATTATGATTAGGACAACACAACATCCAAACCCTGAGTGGAGAAAATCTCTGTACCGGCTGGGAATCAAATCCAGGCCTACCGCGTGGCAGTCAGACAGACTGACCACTCAGCTACAGAGGCAGACAGTTTAAGAAAAAAGTCACAGCAATATGTTTAAAAAGCAAATCTCATAATAAAAATTGGGTCATATGAATGTATCACCAACTTCTCCTTCTCAAATTAAGAGAATTATATATTCTCTCAAAAATAAAAGCTCATTTGGATTTGATGGTGTTTCTAACAGACTGATAAAGATTTGTTCATACATAATAATCCCTATATTGTCTCAAATATGTAAGGCATCACCAATTGAGAGCATTTCTCCAGAGGGATTGAAATATTTAAACCCTTCTATAAGAAAGGTGATAGGAGAAATGTCAGTAACTACTGAACTGTTTCACTACTGACATCACTTTCCAAAATTTTTGAAAAGGTGTATTCTAGAATAGTATCCCACCTGAACAACAATAATATCCACAGTGAATCATGATTTAGATTTCAGAAAAGTTGTTTAACTTAGAATGCCAATTAAATAGTCACTCACCAAATTTTACATGCATTAAATAATGAAATATAACTGGTTGGTATTTTCTGCAACTGATCTAAGGCATTTGACTCTGTGAATGACAATATTCTCCTAGATAAATTGTGGTTTTTTGCAGTGGTATAGCCAGCCAATGGATAATGTCATATCCAGCCAAAAGAATGTAGGAAGTTGTACTTATTAATTCAACTAAAGCAGTCAGGGGGAAATTCTTCTGAATGTGGGGAACTGACATATGGGGTTCCCCAAGGCTCAATCTTATGTCCAGTGTTGTTCCTCACACATGTAAATGATTTTTCATATAATACATAATATGACAAGCAGAATTAGTGTTTTTTGTTTGGATGACACTAGTATTGTAATTAATCCAAGCATATACACCATAACAGAAGAAACAGTAAATTAAATGTATCATTTACTAGTTTTCTTGTAAATGGGCTCACTCTCTTATTTGAAAATGACACAACACATTCAATTCTGCACACCTAGAGGTACTACAGCAATGATAAGTGCAAAACATGGTGAAGAATTAATAAATAGGGTGAAAACTACAAATTGTCTGATGTCCACATTGATGGAAATTTCTTTAGGAACTGCTGAAACAACTTACTGTTGGCCACATTCACACTTAGAATCACTGCAAATCTTGAGGAGACAGAAGTCAACAATTTGACATATTTTGTATATTTTCATTCAGTAATGTCATATGGAATAATTTTCTGTGGTAACTCACCTTTAAGAAAGAAAGTCTCCATTGCTCAAAAATGTACTGTAAGAATAATGTGTGGTGCTCACCCACAGTCATATCGTAGACACATGTTTAATGAGGTAGGCATTTTGATTACTGATTCACAATATATTTAATCCTTCATAAAGTCTGTTGTAAATAATCCACTGAAATTCAAAAGGTACAATGATGTGCATAATTATGACATTTATTACTCCACATTAAGGTTGTCTCCAGCATAACAAGGGGTATACAATGCTGCAACAAAATTTGATAACAAACTGAAAAAGTTTCTCCTTGACAGATCCTTGTATTCCATAGAAGACCCTATATTATAGTGATGCATACAACATGGTGGGTAGGAATTAGTAACACACATCTGTGTTTAAAAAAATAGTCAGCAGTAATTTGTGGTTTGACTGTAAAATGACTCATTCCACACCATTATGATTTATCATGTAAATGATCCATGGAACATCGGAGTAACTAACCTGTAAGTACCTCTGACGTAAAACCTCTATAACTTATCTCCCTCCTTGAAGTGGAAACCATCAAAGTGAGAGAATTTTCAAGAAAGTAACTAAAATATCATGCTACTGATGGAAACACAAGAATGGTTCTGGATAATCTTGACTTTTTTAAAACTGATTTTGTTCTTGTGGCGGTATAAATGACAAGAAGATTTAAGTCAGTGGGATAGTAGCAGACATCGTTACATTTACAATACATGAATCATATTCCTTTGTACACACTGTGGAGAAGTGAAATGAGGTCATAGGACGCAGATTTAGAGTCAGTAAGTACTGAATCAACATCAGGCTAAAGCAAAATACACTAATAAGCAAGAGGGAGGAAACAATTATTATAATCATCAGCTTCAAGGGTTAGATTGTTTTTTTTTGTTACTTCATTTTTTTACCCATGTCTCATTGCTATGCAAGAGTAGTTAACCAACCTCTTTTCTACTTTGCCCCTCAAGTGTCCTGCATAATGTGACACTCGTTTCAGTCCTAAAAATTATGCTACTTTAATGTCTTAACAATTTTGATATGTGATACCACACCCAAGATATTTAAAGTCTGTAGTCTATTATAATGCCACCTTGATACAGGTATTTGGTCTGACTCTGTGTGTGTGTGTGTGTGTGTGTGTGTGTGTGTGTGTGTATTGTTTCATAAGACTTACAATTACTAACATCCTTTAGGTATTTTGTTCTGTGAAGTTCACTAACAGAATGATCACCTCTATGCCAGTCAGCATGGAAACTAAAAATGTCAGTCATTTGAGATCTAACTCATACATTTTGCACACGAAATCCCAAAAGCCATGAACTGAGGCACTCAGGTAGATGCACTATTTCTCAGTTTCTGAAAAGCTTTTGACTCAGTAGCAAATCTATGTTTATTATCGAAAGTAATATCGTACGTGGTAGCAAATGAAATTAGTGAGTATTTCTTGATACTGAGGACACAGCCTGTTATCTGGATGGAGATTCATTGACAGATCTATAAATACCTTTGGGTCTGCCCCAGGGAAGTGTGTTACAGCCCTGCAGTGGAGATACTTGCTACAGTGATCACTTCAGCTATCACCTGCCAACTGTCAGTGATAGTTGAAGCAATCACTGTAGCAAGTATCTACTAATACCAGTATTGCTGGCCCCTGTTTAGACAACAACTGAGGTAAATTCTTCCTACCATCAGTCAGTGGCCTGAAGATGGCATATATAACGCTGAAACTGGTTGCAAAATAAAATAAGGTTGGAATTTTGATGGCTGAAAGATGTTCAATTTGACATCCTTTATAGAACAGCCAAATCGTGCAACCATCTCTAATAAGATAGACATACAGAGAGTATGCAGAAAAGGGCTGCACATGTAGTCTCATGTTTGTTTGAGCCATGCAAGAGTGTCACAGAGATTCTGAAGAAACTGAACTGGTAGACACATGAAGATGGATGAAAACTATCTTGAGAAAGCCTACATACAAAGTTTCAAGAACTAGTGTTAAATGATGATTATAGGAATTTACAACAGCTCCCTACATACACTATGTGATCAAAAGTATCCGGACAACTGGGTGAAAATGACTTACTAGTTTGTGGAGCCCTCCTTGGTAATGCGGGAATTCAATATGTTGTTGGCCCACCTTAAGCCTTGATGACAGCTTCCACTCTTGCAGGCATTTGTTCAATCAGTTGCTGGAAGGTTTCTTGGGGAATGGCAGCCCATTCGTCACAGAGTGTTGCACTGAGGAGAGGTATAGATATCGCTCAGTGAGGCCTGGCACAAACTTGGCATTCCAAAACATCCCAAAGGTGTTCTATAGGATTCAGGTCAGAACACTGCAGGCCAGTGCATTACGGGGTTGTTATTGTTGTGTAACAACTCTACTACACGCCGTGCATTATGAACAGGTGCTCGATCATGTTGAAAGATGCAATTGCCACCACTGAATTGCTCTTCAACAGTGGGAAGCAAGAAGGTGCTTAAAACATCAATGTAGGCCTGTGGTGTGATAGTGCCATGCAAAACAACAAGGGGTGCAAGCCCATTCCATGAAAAACGTGACCACACCATAATACCACCGCCTCCGAATTTTACTGTCGGCACTACACACACAGACAGATGATGTTCACCAGCCATTTGCCATACCCACACCCTGCCATCAGATTGCCAAATTGTGTACTGTGATTCGTCACTCCACACAATGTTTTTCCACTGTTCAATTGTCCAATGTTTAGGCTCCTTACACCAAGTGAGGTGTTGTTGGTATTTACCAGCATGATGTGTGGCTATGAGCAGCTGCTTGACCATGAAATCCAAGTTTTCTCACCTCCTGCCTTATTGTTATAGTACTTGCAGTGAATCCTGATGCAGTTTGGAATTCCTGTGTGATGGTCTGGCTAGATGTCTGCCTGTTATACATTATGACCCTCTTCAACTGTCGGCAGTCTCTGTCAGTCAACAGACGAGGTCGGCCTGTATGCTTTTGTGTCCCTTCATGTTTCTGCTTCACTATCACATTGGAAACAGTGGACCTAGGGATGTGTAGTAGTGTGGCAATCTTGCATATGGAGGTATGACACAAGTGACACCCCATCACCTGACAATGTTCAAAGTTTGTGAGTTCCGCGGAGTGTCACATTCTGCTCTCTCACAATGTCTAATGACCACTGAGGTCGCTGATACGGAGTACCTAGCAGTAGGTGGCAGCACAATGCACCTAATATGGAAAACATATGTTTCTGTGGGTGTTCGGGTACTTTTGATCACATAGTGTATTTCTCCCACACGTATTGTGATGACAAGATTAAATTAATTACTGTGCACTCATATGCATTTAAACAGTCATTCTTTCCAGGCTCCATATGTGAATGGAATGGGAAGAAGACCTAGGTGCCGTGGGAAGTGTCCTCTGCCATGCATTTCACAGTGGTTTGTGGACTATGGATGCATGGATGCTGATGTAGATGTTGAATTTCCATAGACCAAATTCTGGAGTTTTTAATATTACCTAGTCATCAGCAAATGAAAATCTGTTGACTGTTTTCCCTGACATAACTGCAGTCCAATATATACTTCCACTTTCCATATTCAAACTACATCATAAAGGTATAAGGCGGGCCAGTGTTGGCAAGTAACACTATCTTTTTTTATCATGTTAATTTACTTTCACACTCTTACTTAACACTGAAAATGTGTTGTCTATCAGTATTGTGATGCATGCATTTGTAGAAACTTTATGTTATTTATGTGATCTATTCTGTAAAATCTTTCCTAAATACTATTTTCAATACCTTCTGTCTTTTCATCCTCTCAAATGCTTTTGTGTAGTTAATGAATGTAATGTCCATTTCTAGGTTACATTCTAAAAACTTCTCAGTTATTACTTTGGAACTGGATGTGATCTTTACAGGGTACATTTTGGTATTCATGTAGGAGAGAATCCACAATTTTCCTGATTCATGTTGTAATTATTTTAGCATGTAACTTATGTCCTTCTGTCATATTTGTTTGAAATTCTCATGTTTCCTATTTTGAACTCAAGCATAGCCTTTTCTAACATTCATCCTGTTGGATGCCTCTCTGTTTCAATAGCATGTATACAAAATATAATAGTGAAAGTGTGAACTGTATGTGAGAATATTTCCAAAATTCTGCATTAATGTTTCTTCGACAGCAACTTTTTTTTTTTTTTCCTTGTGTTAATGTCATGGATGATAGAATCATTTGATCATTTATATTTATCAGTTACTTCTTTCAGTTCAATGCAGATTTATATGAGAAATGTTTATAGTGTTTAACCTATTGTTCATTTGGCATCGAATTTATCATAAATGTCCTGACCTTTTCATTGAAATGTTGAAATATTTTCTAAACATATCCCATTAACAATGATGATGATGATTCTGGTGATTTTTATGGTTTTCTTTCGATTAAAGCTCTTAACATGAAAAACAGAGATGTGATTAGAAGACTAGTAACAATAATAGTAATGGTAATAATAACAATTACCCTAGTGCCCAGGTAATGATAGCAACAGACTGAATGCAACAAGCCTAGAATTGTGGAAGGACAGTAAAATAAATAAATAAGTAAATAAGTAATAAATGTGGAAGAGGAACAATAGCAATACTGTTTGTATATAATGTTATGATGAGGCTGCTGAAGTGGATAAGATGATCTAATGAAAGAAGGACAGATTACAGTATAGAAAGCAGAGATGTGCAAAGAATGAAAGGAAACATGATGGCACAAACATTGGGAGGAGAAATAGAAGGGAATATCAGGGAGAAGATGTAGAAGCATGCAGGGATATGAGGAAATCTGACGAGAAACAAGTGATTTGGCGGTGCAAGGAAGGGGGTGTTATTATACATTGAAAAATGTTACGTCCAAAGGACAGTATTTGCTCAGGTGCCAGATCCCACATCCAAATGCCAAAGGACTGTCACTGTGTTAGATGATATGGATTATCCACATTAAGTAGGCACATCTTTCTGGATGAATCTCAAGAAACAAATCACAAATACAGACAACACTGATTTACCTTTTATTGAACAAAAGTAGTTGTTGCAATTCTGACATTATCTAACTGTCTCTCTTTTTTTGTACAGCAGTTACTTACATACTTAAATTCCATATTGTTAATCTAGAGGTTAGCATTTAATCAATGATTGAACCAAGGTTTCTGTGATGAATTTCACCACTAGCATACTTATTTTTATGAAAATTTGCTAACTGTGCTGTGGTTTGGCTTCCACTTTAACCTACAAAATTTACAGGGTGCTCTAATTGTCAGATAGCAAAAGACATCTTCTTTCAACTGTATCATACATTCTAGACTACTGTGATGTCTAAACTAATATTTATGTGTATGATTGGCTTACTTTTTTGCTTTCTGTTACATTACATGTGAACCATAATTCTTCTGTGAGATGTATTGATCACTGCCTTTTTTTTTTTTTTTTTTTTACATTACATCTGAACTTAAGATGTCACACCTTACTTTTGTGAGATACAGTAATCACTTATTGTGTGAATCTACAAAGCTTCTTCACTTCATATCTTTAAGAAATACAGCCTCCTCCTGTCTCCCTCAACATCATTACACCATGCAATTTCTAATTCTCTCTCTCTTTTTCTCTTCCACTCCATTTTGTTTTATGATTATGTCGATCATGATTCTCAAAGAAAGTTTAGTGCATTTTTTTTTCCTGAGGTTTTGCTTTCTTCACAGCTCCTCCCCATGCAAAAAGAAATAACCTGTCCTCTGGGCTGATAAAAGCTTTCAAATTGTCCTTCATATCTTATGGAATATCTGTTGCAGTTCTTAATTTAATATAGCTTTCTTCAATATTTTCTAGTACCATACCAATCATGTCATATACAGGGTTGTCATAAACAGTCTGAAAAGCATGTAATGGTGTTGCAGAGTAGGTTTTCTGAGAAATAATTGTTAATAAAAAAATTCAATATGTTGTGCTGTTTCTTAGTTGTTTGGCATTGAACTTAACCAGTCAGATCATCACACACCGAATCAAGCAGCCTTCCAGAGGTGGTGTCGACAAATGTGTTCTTCATTTGGTTTCCTCAAACAGAACACACATAGCTTTTGTTCACTTGTCTTAAATTTATCACTTCCAAAAAAGGCATATTTTAACTCGTTATGAACATTTCAGATAGTGGTAATTCATGGACCCACAGATGTCGGTATTTTAGCAAGTGAAAATGCTTGAATTTGCGTGCACAACAACCTCATTGGCTAACTCTAATGCTAAATAGCTCAGAAATGGTGTAATGTATCTGACTTTTTATCTTAACAATCATTTTTCAGTGCAGACTCCTCTACAACACTCTTACAAGCTTGTATACACTGCCTGACAAAAAAGTGAAGTACCAAGAAAGGGATGAGGAAATGAAGTGAAACTTAAAGGGTTGAGAGTCTATGTGATATTATTTGAAATTCTTTTGAGCATGCAACCAGACTGATTGTAGAATGAGTTTTCGATGGCATAATGTGCCATCATCATAAGGTTACTCCTGCTGACTGACATACTGGACCCATGGAAGTGATATATACAGGGTGGTCCATTGATAGTGACCGGGCCAAATATCTCACGAAATAAGCATCAAACAAAAAAACTACAAAGAACAAAACACATCTAGCTTGAAGGGGGATACCAGATGGTGCTATGGTTGGCCCGCTAGATGGCGCTGCCATAGGTCAAACGGATATCAACTGTGTTTTTTTTAAATAGGAACCCCCATTTTTAATTACATATTCGTGCAGTATGTAAAGAAATATGAATGTTTTAGTTGGACCACTTTTTGCACTTTGTGATAGAAGGCACTGTAATAGTCACAAACATATAAGTACATAGTATCATATAACATTCTGCCAGTGCGGACGGTATTAGCTTCTTGATACATTACCCATGTTAAAATGGACCGTTTACCAATTGCGGAAAAGGTCGATATCGTGTTGATGTATGGCTATTGTGATCAAAATGCCCAACGGGTGTGTGCTATGTATGCTGCTCGGTATCCTGGACGACATCATCCAAGTGTCCGGATCGTTCACCAGATAGTTACATTATTTAAGGAAACAGGAAGTGTTCAGCCACATGTGAAACGTCAACCACGACCTGCAACAAATGATGATGCCCAAGTAGGTGTTTTAGCTGCTGTACCATATTTCTATGTACCAGGAATTGCATGGCGATGACTTTGAACATTGTGTACAGTTCTGCCACTGGGCACAAGAGAAATTACGGGATGATGATAGATTTTTTGCATGTGTTCTATTTAGCGACAAAGCGTCATTCACCAACAGCGGCAAAATGAACTGGCATAATGCAACAAGTGGAACATCAGCGACCTTTGTGGGTTCATGTATGGTGCGGCGTTATGGGAGGAAGGATAATTGGCCCCCATTTTATCGATGGCAATCTAAATGGTGCAATGTATGCTGATTTCCTACGTAATGTTCTACCGATGTTACTACAAGATGTTTCACTGCATGACAGAATGGCAATGTACTTCCAACATGATGGATGTCCAGCACATAGCGTGCGTGCGGTTGAAGCGGTACTGAATAGCATATTTCATGACAGGTGGATTGGTCATCGAAGCACCATACCATGGCCTGCACGTTCACCAGATCTGACGTCTCCGGATTTCCTTCTGTGGGGAAAGTTGAAGGATATTTGCTATCGTGATCCACCAACAATGCCTGACAACATGCGTCAGCACATTGTCAATGCATGTGCAAAGATTATGGAAGGCGAAGTACTCGCTGTTGAAAGGAATGTCTTTACACATATTGCCAAATACATTGAGGTTGATGGACATAATTTTGAGCATTTATTGCATTAATGTGGTATTTACAGGAAATCCCGCTGTAACAGCATGTGTTCTCAGAAATGATAAGTTCACAAAGGTACATGTATAACATTGGAACAACTGAAATAAAATGTTCAAACGTACCTACATTCTGTATTTTAATTTAAAAAACCTACCTGTTACCAACTGTTCATCTAAAATTGTGAGACGTATGTTTGTGACTATTACAGCACCATCTATTGCAAAGCGAAAAAAGTGGTCTAACTAAAACATTCATATTTTTTTATGTACTACACGAATATGTAGTAAAAAATGGGGGTTCCTATTTTAAAAAACGCAGTTGATATCCGTTTGACCTATGGCAGTGCCATCTAGCGGGCCAACCATAGTGCCATCTGGTTTCCCCCTTCAAGCCTCACAAGTTTTGTTCTTTGTAGTTTTTTTGTTTGATGCTTATTCCATGAGATATTTGGCCCGGTAATGATCAATGGACCACCCTGTATACCAGTTGTCTCCACCATCCTCTGAACCTATGTATGGACTATGCAATATGCTGGCCACAATGGTGGGGATAGCTCCCACTCTTGTGTTCCAGTGGTCGTCCTTTATCTGCACTCCACCTACGCTGTGCTTGGTGTTCCATTTCTGCTGCATTTGGAGAATTTTTAGCACTGGAGCCCATGCTTAACTAAAATAGTATCCATTATCCTTGTTGATTAGGTTCTCATGAAGTTGGATTTCAGTCTCAATAGTGACATGTATTGTGCAGAATTTTTGTATGTTTATATTTCATTGTGATTGGTTTCAAGGCAATGTTCAGCAATTGCTGATTTTGCGGCTTGCTGGAGGTTGGTGTGTCATTTTTGTTCCATGCACCTTTCTTCAATTGTGCAAATGATTTGTTTCTGCACTCGCATAGTATGTAATACATTCCAGATTTCCAGAGTCTGAGGTCATCCTTTAGTGTCACTAAAAAGGATTTGGCCATTTCTGGTGGCCAGACACACATTTGATATTTTGTTGTCACAAAATTCTACCATTTTTTTCCAGATACATTGCGTGTGTATGGAATGAAAGCTATCTTTTTCGTCTGTCTTCATTGGGTGGTGTAGTCTTCTGTTTGAAGATGCATCAAATTTGGCAGTCATCACAGCTGTTTTCTGGAATGCATCCCTGAGGTGGTCCAGCTCCAGTTTTAGGCTTCCTTTGTTGGAAATCACACATGTTCTGTGGACCACCATGTTTAGCACTCCTTCCCTTTGTGATGGGTGATAACAGCTGGAGATGTGAAGGTACTGGTCCATGCGGATTTTCTTCTGGTAGACACTGTGTCCCAATGTTACATCCAGTTTTCTCCATATCAGAACATCCAACAATGGCAGCTGGCTATTTTGCTCCACCACTGTGGTGAACTGAATTTGGCTGTGGATACAGTTCAAGTGTTGCAAGTAAACTTGAATCTCAAAGCTCATCTTTCCTGTGAGCCCAGATGATGAATGTATTGTCAACATATCTGTGAAAGACTGTCAGTTTTAATGGTGCTGAGTCCAGTGCCTTGCCCTCAAAGTCATCCATAGTGAATAAGGGTGCAAATTTCTTTTCCATAAATTCCAGTGACTCCTTGAGTGGGACTCCGGTGAAAAGTGACAAAATGTTGAAACTGACCATGAGATCTGAGGTGACCAATCTGAGCTTCCATAAACATTGCATGAAGTAAATCACATTCTTGATTTTGTGCTCACATTTGCCAACCAAAAGACTCAAAAGTAACATCAAGTGTTTGGCAAGCTGGTACATTAGTGCTCTTATTGTACTCGCTACTTGTTTCAGAGGTGTGCCCTCTTTGTGTAGCTTTGGAAGCCCATAGAGTCTAGGTGGTGGGGCGGCATATGACAGAAATTTTTTCACTCTCCATTCTGTAAAAGTACTTTGGAAATGTTCAACCATCTTGTACTGCATCAGGCTTGTTGGAGCCATCATCATCACCTTGTAAGCTGTGTTGTCTATCAGTTTGTACATGTTCTCTTTCTATTCTGTGACTGTGAATAAGATGCTTATGTTCCCCTTATCCGGGGGGGGGGGGGGGGGGGGGGAGATAACAATGTTTGGATTGGCATGCAGAAAACACAGCAATGCTCTTTCCCATCTGGAGGTGTTATGTCCCAGTGATGTGGACCCGGTGAAAGTACGGTACATTTCCCACTGTATCTCCTCAGCCATATCGAGTGGTAGAGTGGCGGCAGCTTATTCCGCTCCACTGATTATTTCTGCAAGAGGTAGTGCTGCCAGTGTTGGGGTAAAGTTTAAGCCTTTCTCGAGGACAGACAACACAGTCTCATTGATGTTCTCCCCTCTAAGATTCATTGTGGTTTATCTAGTCTCTTGTTTTGGATGTTTTGATGCTAGTTGGTTGAATTTTTAAGACTGTTTCATAGATGCATTTCATTGTGCCCACTCTGCTTGCACCCAGGATGAACCTTCAAGCCATGCACAGGATCAGAGGAGGGGGGAGACAGGCAGTATATATATCACACCAACTGGTCCAGGGCGTCAGTCAGCAGGAGTAACCTGATGATCATGGCATGTTATGCCAATGAAAATTTGTTCTGAAACAATCGATCAATCTGGCTGCATGCCAAAGAGACTTTCAAGAAGCATACTTCCCATAAAAACATATGAACACACATATGTGGTATTATTTCAGTGATTACAAAATGAAATCATATTTACAAAGAAATTGGCAGTCTGAGCCCACTTAACAGTATGATGTTGCACCACCTCTGGCCTGGATGCATGCATTGATTTGGTGGGCAAGGGAGTCATAAAGCCATTGTATCCTCTCCTGAGGCAAGCTGGCCTACAACTGGTGTGATTGGTTCTTAATATCCTAGATACTGGGACTGGGACAGAGTTGATGTCCAAGCTGGCCCCACACATGTTCCATTGGTGACAGATCTAGGGTTCTTACTGACCACAGGAGTACCTCAGCATCATGCAGAAAGTTCATACATGTCACGTGTGGATGAACATTGTCCTCTTTAAAAATGGCATCACAATACTGATGCAAGGTAGGTAACACATGAAGACACTAGATGTCTGTGACATACTGTTGTGCTCTCAGAGTACCACCAGTCACTACCAGCCATGACCTGAGGCTATGCCTGTTGGTTCCCCACACTGTGACACCAGGAGTAACAACACTGTGCCTCTCCAAAACATTGGAAGAATGAGATCTCTTCCCTGGTCACCATAATATTCACCAAGAATGGATATTCAGTGTAGTGCAGAGCTGTGATTCATCACTGAACACAATGTGATTCCGTTCATCAGCAGTGCATACTTCCCAGTCATGGCACTACTCCAAATACAGCCATTTGTGTTGTGGAGTTAACAGCAGCCTACACATGCACAAGTAATTTCCTCACCTGGCTGGTGATAGGCCCTGAATGATGTGGGATGACACAGAAAGTTGAAGGGAGTTCAGTACTTGTTCTCAGATGGCAGGCACAGATGTGAAGGGGTTACAAATTACTTAGTACAAAATGCAGTGAGAAATGGTGAGCCAGAACCTAGATGAGGAGTATACCTGCTCTCACATTCTCATGCTGTCCAACATCAGGCCACTGTCATATCCAAATGCCCCAAAAATCTGAATATTGCATGATTCAACCAGCCAGCCATATGGAAACCTTCAATGAGGCCTCTTTCAAACTCTGTCAAACGCTGATAACAGTTTCTCACATGAACATGCAGCATCTCCATGTCCTTCACAGTGATCACTCCTACATGCATACCAAGCTTGGCAATAATGCTAAAGTAATACACTCTGATGGTCATTCTACCTGTCAAAGAGAATAGCAACTCTACGAGGGGGGATCAAATATAAACGGAATTTTTGTTTCTGAACATCAACAGTTTGTAGGGCTGGCCCTGCACTTCTGCTATGCTTAGGCAGGACTGGTAGAATTGAGGTGAGCATGCTGTTAGATATTTCCTGCCATTTCATCAGTAATGTTCATGATGTCTGAGCAGCAGGTACACCCCTCCATTGAGCAATGCATAATTATCAAATTTCTTCCTCGCAAAGGAGTTACAGCGGCGGAAATTTGCCAAAGATTGACTGCACAATTCAGTGATAAAACATTATCAAGGACGTTTGTGTTTGCCTGGCATAAGCAGTTCAAGGAAGGACAAGGATGTGTGGAAAATCAGCAACACGATTGCCATCCTCAGACTAGTAGTACAGATAAAAGCATTTGTGTGGTTAAAGACATTACTGACAACGATCGACAGGCGATAATATCAGAAATTGCACAAAAAGTCAGAATCAGTTATGGGAGCTGTCAAGTAATAATCATATCAACCTACAGTTCCACAAAGTGTGTTCCAGAAGGGTCCCTTAACATTTGACCAAAAATTTGAAGTTGAGACGTTTGGAGGTCTGTCAGAGGCTCACAACAAGGTTTGCGGAAGAAGGCGATGCATTTTGAGTCAGATCATCAGCTGCGACAAAATATGGGTTCACCACTACACTCCAGAATCCTAACAAGCCAGTAAGGCTTGGCGGAGGAAAAGGGAGGCAGCACTAGTGAAAGCCAAGACTCGACTGTCAGCTGGCAAGTTTATTTCAACCATTTTTTTTTCTTTTTTTTTTTTTTCTTTTTGATCAGTGAGGCATTTTGCTGATTGTTTTTTCGCATGAGTGATGCACAATCAATGCTGCTTACTACTGCTAACTGCTGAACAAGGCGAGAGTTGCATATCGCCGCAAAAGATGAGACCAATCGATTCAACAAGTCATCTTCCTCGACAACAATATGCGTCTGTCTCCAAGCTACAGGAAATGCACTGGACTACACTTGATCATCCTCCTTACAGCCCGGATGTATCGCCCTATGATTTCCATTTATTCAGACCACTTAAAGAAGCTTTAGTAGGGTGATGATTTGAAGATGACAAGAGTATGGAAGACTTCGTGTGCAACTGGCTGGTGACATGACCCAGTTCTCTTTATGATGAGGGCATCAAAATGCTGCCCATACACTGGGACAAATGCATTTCCAAAGCAGGAGACTATGTGGAAAAATAAATTATAATTGCCTTGAGTTTTTCAATGAATGAATTTAAATAAAAAATAAAATCCCATTTATATTTGATCTGCCATCGTGAAATCCTCTTTTTGTGTGTATGTGTATGAAGTTACATTGACATCTGGCCATGTCTTCTGGGTGCTTCACTTATTTTGTCTATTTGTGTATACTTGATGGATCCACATCAGTAATAATTATCTGCTTCCACTCAACCTCTGTTTTTCAGTTTTGAAATCAATGTAAAAAAAGATAACTGTTTACTTGACATCAGATTCTGAATGTAAAGTAGTGATTCAAAATCATGATATTTAGTTGACAAGTGTACAGAAACGTCTGTAGAAGAAACTATATATTGACTATTTTAAGGTTATCAAAGTTTCTAGGCAGTTCCACATGCATAAATCTTTACAGGATCAGTTACCAGAACATGCATTGGGACAATAAGATGAGGATTTTGCTGCACATAAATAAACAACTCCCTGTTTGTTTTGCATAGCTGACTGATGCCTAGTAATGGTTACTACTTAATCAATGTTTTCAGTGCTGCCATCTAATCAAATTTTGTATGAAGATGGTTTAACTGAAACCGGTTACCAGGAATGAATAAATATGTGACTTGGCTTCTTTAAAGACTAGTTTTCATCGCCATTTACCAAAGTTCCTTAGGTACTATGACTAAAATGATTATTTAAGAGAAGATAATTTGCACCTTAACTCTTCAATGATAATACAGAGCTACGTTGAGAAATGAGAAAAACTGATTTCACAGTTTTATTTCTTATCAACAGAGATGAATGACTTGCTATAGCCTTGCCATATTTATTGAAAAAGTATGTACCTTCTTGTTCATAGCATCTAGATCCATGATTTTCGCAACTACCCTTCATTCTGAAAGAAACACCAGAAATTTATTCACCCATCAGTGCTATAACCTTATTACCCAGGAAAGAACATTATTTACATGTTTAGAAACTGTTTTCATATTTCACAAATTATGAACCATTGCCTAATGGTAATGAGTGATTACAGAGCTTTACTTATTAAAGTTTTACTTACTGTATATGCACCAGTTCTGTTTCAGTTAAATTATTTAAGTAATTATCAGCTACTGTCTCTACCATCTACATGGGTGAAACAATGCCACATTATTTAATGCCTCACACAAAGATGAATCCCCAGCAGAAATAACATTTGTCTATAGGTATTTCCC
The DNA here is from genome assembly GCF_023864275.1 of Schistocerca cancellata. Taxonomy (NCBI): domain Eukaryota; kingdom Metazoa; phylum Arthropoda; class Insecta; order Orthoptera; family Acrididae; genus Schistocerca; species Schistocerca cancellata. Next base: position 201,612,657 of record NC_064629.1, read on the forward strand.
CAGAAACAGTATTATTCCTGAAAATGACAGCATAATGGAAAACATAGTATTTGTTTTGAAATTTCTGTGGAAAAAAGAAGAAAACAGAAGCTTCAGGTTATTGACACCTGAAAGTGTCGTTTCACTGTTCTTAGACTTTTAAATTTATATAATTTCGTCCAAGTTATGTAAAAAATAAATAAATTACAGGTAACAGTGCGATCTGGTGGGCAAGAACAGACCGTGTCTGTATGTCGCCAGTGCCACAAGACGTGCCTTGGCAACAGCCGACAGTCACCCCCAGATATCAGCACACTCGAGGATGACACAGACTGTGCTGACAACTGGGGTCCTCTCATGCTAATGGGCATGTCCGCACTAAATGCCACTGTTGGACTTGGCTCCTCTGTTGTCACCGACCCGTTCTCACCGACAGAGGTGCCATTAATTTCCGTCCTGCCCCCAACCCCTGACACTCTTCCCCAGAGTGACAGCTTCCAGTGGGATGATGTGGACAGGGGGCCCACTGAAGCCACTGCCACAAACCCTTCTTCTTCTCAGGTAACTTTTCAGTTGTAGCTTAGCTCTGAATGTAGAACTCAGATTGCTTCATTAGTGTATTAGGTGCAGTATCACAATAAAATTACACAGCTGACACTTTGAATGCTCTTCATTGTACTCTGAAGGATTATGAGAACTGAGAAATGAGAAGGGTGATTGTCAGATATGTACAAATGTCCTCCTTCTATTGAGCAGTAATACAATTTTTCCAGTGTTTTATCTTGAGTTTAACAGAAAGTAATTTTTGTAAAGATGTGGATCAGTAACATTCTTGTATTTCAGTACTGCTTATTTGGCAAAGTTTCATTTTTTCAAAAAATTCTTCATTCACATTTTACTTTCAACCGCTGTCAGGGCATCTCCTTTGAGTGTGAGCTCTTATGGATACTGAGTTAATTTCAAACTACATATTATCATTTGTGAACTACCTTCACAATCTAAAATAAAAAGAGAGGGTAAAACAGTTTATTGCTACCAAAAAATGTAGTTATCTGGCACAAAATTCAGATAATTAGCAGCTAATATGATTACAATTATACACTTTTTTTCTGTCTTTGAAGACCTTTATCTGTAACATTCTCTCAAAACTTGAGCTATACATGGATTGAAAAAATTGCATAGTTTTTTATAATTTTTGTTTTGTATATATTGCATCTTCAGCATGTATAGAAGAAATTAATAAGTACTTGCATGTAATTCCACATTTGACATTATTTTCAGATATATGCAATTTCCATCATGTTATGAACGTGCTATATGGAATAGAAGTCCAATTTCAAGAATTCCTTCTCTGTATTTTGAATTTTCAGCAAGCAATAGTGTAGTATAAAGGGAAATATAATTGCCATTTATGAAAAATTTAGGCCAGCATGTCTATAACACACATAACGGAAGCAAATTACATTTTAGAAAATTGTTTCTCACAGAAAATGCATTCATCAACAGCAATTAACTTAATATTCATTATAACTTAATAGGATAAAATATGTAATCAGTTTGTTTAAGGAAGAAGGAGGTATGAGACTCGATCATTTCTACATTGCTGAGTGAAATGCACATGAACTATAAGGTGGTCTAATCTTCTAATAGTGATTATGTCAGTAAGAAATGTAAAAAAGTGACTGAGAGTACACATAAAATGATTATGCGAATGTAGTTTATACTACACTGTGATGTTACTAATGTCTGCCCATCATAAGTGTGAGAGGGAACACATATGGCAGAATTCATTGCGTATACAAATCTCAGGGCACGTTGTTTGACAGATTCTCACTTCAGAATTTCTATCTGGTTCTGTTGCTTACCTTACCAGCAATAAATTACAGGACAGTTGTCACATCATAACTTGTTTCTGTAAGGGATTTGGGAATCAAAGGTTTAGACTCAGCAATAGTTATCATGGACACATATTTGTACATATATTTCAAAGGACAGTATGATACTCTATATTATGTAACTATTCTATGCAAAAGCATCATGAACAATTGTAATATACATCCCTTCAGAAAAGCAAAATCCACAAGTCAGTCAAAATTTCAGTTTCACAACTAAATGATTGAAATCGATGAACCATAGACTGAAACTGACATTTAGCATAGAATAACTTGATGACTGCATTTCTCTAACAACAATCCCACCCCAGAGATAAACAGTGATGTGATTATTTTTTTTATTTCGTAACAATAATTATTATCATTGATAATATTTTTAAATCATAGTCCTATTCTGATAATAGCTCTATTTCCTCAGCCACTTCCTATTTCCTTTCTATTCTTGTTGAGCTTCTAAATGGTGTTGTTGTTGTTGTGAACTTCAGTCCAGAGACTGGTTTGATGCAGCTCTCCATGCTACTCTATCCTGTGCAAGATTCTTCATCTCCCAGTACCTACTGCAACTTACATGCTTCTGAATCTGTTTAGTGTATTCCTCTCTTGGTCTCCCTCTATGATTTTTACCCTCCACACTGCCTTCCAATACTAAATTGGTGATCCCTTGATGCCTCAGAATATGCCCTACCAACCGATCCCTTCTTCTAGTCAAGTTGTGCCACAAACTCCTCTTCTCCCCAATTCTGTTCAATACCTCCTCATTAGTTATGTGATCTACCCATCTAAACTTCAGCATCATTCTGTAGCACCACATTTAGAAAGCTTCTATTCTCTTCTTGTCTAAACTATTTATCATCCATGTTTCACTTCCATACTCCATACTCCATACTCCATACTCCATACAAATACTTTCAGAAATGACTTCCTGACACTTAAATCTATACTCGATGTTAAAAAATTTCTCTCCTTCAGGAGTGCTCTCCTTGCCATTGCCAGTCTACATTTTATATTCTCTCTACTTCAACCATCATCAGTTATTTTGCCCCCCAAATAGCAAAACTCATTTACTACTTTAAGTGTATCATTTCCTAATCTAATTCCCACAGCATCACCCGATTTAATTCGACTACATTCCATTATTCTCGTTTTGCTTTTGTTGATGTTCATCTTATATCCTCCTTTCAAGACAGGGTCCATTCCATTCAGCTGCTCTTCCAGGTCCTTTGCTGTCTCTGACAGAATTACAGTGACATCGGCAAACCTCAGAGTTTTTATTTCTTCTCCATGGATTTTAATTCCAACTCCGAATTTTTCTTTTGTTTCCTTTACTGCTTGCTCAATATACAGATTGAATAACATCAGGGTTAGGCTACAACCCTGTCTCACTCCCTTTCCAACCACTGCTTCCCTTTCATGCCCCTTGACTCTTATAACTGCCATCTGGTTTCGGTACAAATTGTAAATAGCCTTTCGCGTCCTGTATTTTACCCCTGCCACCTTCAGAATTTGAAAGAGAGTATTCCAGTCAACATTGCCAAAAGCTTTCTCTAAGTCTACAAATGCTGGAAATGTAGGTTTGCCTTTCCTTAATCTATTTTCTGACCTAAGTCGTAGGGTCAGTATTGCCTCACGTGTTCCAACATTTGTACGGAATCCAAACTGATCTTCCCCGAGGTTGGCTTCTACCAGTTTTTCCATTCGTCTGTAAAGAATTCATGTTAGTATTTTGCAGCCATGGCTTATTAAACTGATAGTTCGGTAATTTTCACATCTGTCAATACCTGCTTTCTTTGGGATTGGAATTATTATATTCTTCTTGAAGTCTGAGGGTATTTCGCCTGTCTCATACATTCTGCTCACTAGATGGCAGAGTTTTGTTAGGCCTGGCTCTCCCAAGGCTGTCAGTAGTTCTAATGGAATGTTGTCTACTCCTGGGGCCTTGTTTCAACTCAGGTCTTTCAGTGCTCTGTCAAATTCTTCACGCAATATAATATCTCCTATTTCATCTTCATCTACATTCTCTTCCATTTCTATAATATTGTCCTCAAGATTATCACCCTTGTATAGACCCTCTATATATACTCCTTCCATCTTTCTGCTTTCCCTTCTTTGCTTAGAACTGGGTTTCCATCTGAGCTCTTTATATTCATACAAGTGGATCTCTTTTCTCCAAAGGTCTGTTTAATTTTCTTGTGAAATATCAGTACACCACTGGTATGTTTTTTCCATATTTATTTTAGTACTGTACCTTTAAAATTACATAGTACTTTTTGTCTTGCTAGGCCATTTTACACATATGTCTTAAATTTCTTTGACTCTAATGGTAGTGTTGGATACTAATATGAGATCAATACACCATGGGAAATTAGCAACACTTCTGGTCCATGAGAGAAAGTATTGTCATTTTGAAGAGACCAAAACATATCATTAAATTAAGAGTTTAAAAGATCAAAGACATATATGATTGGTGTAGAATGTACAATTAATTAAAAAATCGCAACATTCCTTGTTTTATTTCTCTTATTGCGTTGCTAGCCACCTCAAGGGAAAGAAGTGCTTTGTTGGTGCTCCATTGTTTTTGCTATTCTGAGTGGGACAAACTGACATTACAGGTTTCATCTTTGGCATGCTGATGTAAAAGGTGTCATAAATTCAGATAAAAAACCCATACACTTCACAGGGTTTATGTATACAGGATGTAAACTATAACTGTTTACAATCTGCTACTGTGATGTAGGGGATGCTGAAATGAATGATTTGTGAGGGTAAAGAAGGAAAATGACTTTTTAACAACTTATGCAAAAACTAATTATGTTTCCAATGTGATCTAAATTTAGAAGAAACAAAAGGATGTAGCTGTTAATTTTATGCTGTTAGAATCCACAAAATTGTGAGGTAACATTTACACAAACATCAATTTTACAGTTTGTTGGTGCACAACTAAGGTGGTGGCATAAGATGACAAGAGAATGTTGAAAAGGTTGTGTGGTGCATGTATAGTGTAGTTTAGGTGGCTTTTGAAGGCAATTTGAGTTCCTGGCTTGCTGGGCCACAAGCGTGTTATATAGAAATGTTTGTGTCGACTTCCCTTACACCCCTTAGGTATATTGTAAACTGTAAATGTTTACACCCTGTGTGTGTGGAAATTCTATACTGTAATGTTTTACAGTTTGTGTTGCATTCCCAAAACATATCACTGATCATACCAAGACTTTTGTGTATCATTATTTACTGTGAATTTTCCAACATTTGTGAGTTATGCACAAGAAAGGTACTATTTTATCAACTGCAAATTACATTTGTGCTTCTTAGAAATTTTTACAAGTCTCCTCATTCAGTCATCCCTGCTAATGTTGTTGTGTATTTATATGATGGAAGGTAGGTTTTGAGTATTTTTGGGCCATTTCAAGTATTATATGTAGCCCACTTTGTAGTAAATTTTGAGCTACATTTGTGTATTCTGCAAGCTTTGCAGCAATTTATTTTCAAAAACTCATTTCTTCCTATTGCCGTTGTGAGTACTTACGTGACTAGTGCAATATTTCCACTTTTTCCACTCTTTTCTTCTATGTCAGTATTTCAGATTTTACAAACTCAACTTCTATGGTGTAATATTACTTTTTGTTCATATTTTAATTGTCAAATTTGCGTTCCATTTAGTTTCACTCTTCAGTAGCAGTACCTGTTGTCAAAATCATCATACATTAGCCTTGTTTTTGACGTTGTTGCATGCAGGTGTAGTTTAAGATCATACATGGCTTGTGACACTAATAAACTGTGAGGCCCTTGTACAGCATTATCATATTTTTTAAAAGATACCATTTTACTTTCACACAATCTAGGAAGTTAATGTCTAATAAACTTCTATTTCTGTAATTTTAGCACTAACTGATGCTATGCATCTTAATATTTTAACCCTCATAAGCAAAAATAGTTATCTTTGCTGATGATGCAATTATTGTGAAGAAACCTAACAGAGTGACTTCAATACATGAAAATGTAAATGATATTTTCTTGAAAATTAATTATCAGTTCTCTTCAAATGGACTGTAAGTGAATTTAGATGGGACACAATAGATACTGTTTGGTACTACTCAAGGCCTAATCTCTCCATTAGAAATAATGCACAAGGATAATTCAATAAATTAAACAGAAAATTCAAGATTCTTAGGTGTTCATATTGATGAGAACTTCAACTGGAGACGACATGGTACAGGACTTCTTAAACATCTAAACTCTACAACTTTTGCATTACAGATGACATTAGATTTTTTAGATAAAAATGTCAAAAAATTTATTTAATTTTCCAGTTCTCATTCACTAAAGTATTATGACATCATATTCTGGGGTAACTTGCCATGGAGGAAAACTTTATTTGTTGTGTCGAAATGTGTAAAAAGTGGAATATGTTATCCCTCTAGAACGTCTTGTAGACAGCTGTAGAAACAGTTAGGCATACTGACAACAGTATCGCAGTACATTTACTTCATTATGAAGTTTGTTGGCAACAGTGAATTAAAGTCTAAAAATAATGGTGACATTCAGAAATATAACACTGAAAGAATAAATTATCACATTATCCATCAGTACACCTTAGTGTGGCATAGATAGGAGTGAGATATTCGGTTATAAGAATCTCTGGCTGCCTATCCAGTGATGTAGTGAATTTAATAACTAATAAATTTAACTTCAAACACAAAGTAAAATTATAGCTGCTTGAAAATTATTTGAACTCCATGTAAGAATTTCTGCATGTGCAGTGCGTGTGTGTGTGTTTGTGTGTGTGTGTGTGTGTGTGTGTGTGTGATTAGCACTTACATGGTATACAATAACTACTTTATCCATATTACTGATCTCAAGCATAAAATATGCTACATTCTTACTTGTTACACACCAGATTAAAATCAGTCCACATCTCAGTCTTTTACCTGGGAAAGCTTTTTTTTCCCCACATACGTCAATCCTGATCTGTCTGTCTATCCTTGAATTTTAATATTGTTGTTGTTGTTGTTGCTACATGTCCCCCACCCCCCCACCCCTTGCAATGCATGGCACTAGGGGAATAGGGGATGCACTATTGTGCATGTAATATTTCCATTATACACTGTAGGACACATTAGTGGAACAATAAAACATGAAATGCACAAAGACACAACAAAAAAATATATACAAGTTCAACAATTCTGCAGTCCAGTTAATATGTGTAGAAATATAAATACTGTATGTTACACAACTGTTACATATGTAAGATAAACTTCACTTATAATTTAATGTTTGACAGTACTGGAAACATAAACAACACAACAGCTGTGGAAAAGCCAGTAACATAATCTACCTGATTATTCCTTTAAGATCCCGTATCCTTTGCCTGAATACCATGACATGTTGAAATAATTTTAAACTATACACAAATGCAAAGTACTTCCATCTTAAGAGAAAATAAAGGAACATGAATCATGGCAGTCATAATATGCTTAAAAAAAGATCTGTTCACCATTCTGACAGTGATTAACTTACAGAAAATTTTTTGACAACATATGCTCTGGTAATTTGTATGACCAGTTTTGCATACTGCATGATAGTTGTTTGGCTTGCAGTGTACTGAAACTGTTGATGGTCTTCCATGTAGGATAATGTTGAATGTATTATCTTCTCGGCGTAGCACTTTGTGTGGCCGCAAGTATGGCTGTTGGAGTGACAGCTTCATCATATCATCATGCAACATTACAAAATCACTGTGTTTCACTTTTTTTTATATACAAACACTCATGGAGAAGCACGAGACTGTGTAGGAGGAGTGTGAATATTGGCAATATGCAGTTTCACATGTTGTACCAATTCTGGCAAATCAGTGGAATCCAGTAATGGCGCTGATTTGACAATTCTGCCAGTAGGTCATGTGCTTGTCCATACATAATTTCCACCAAGGAATCTTGTAAGTCCTCCTTGAAAGCTTGAAAGCAGATCTCATGCCTAATAAGATTCAAGGAAGAGATTCATGCCACTTCCTCCCCATGATATGTTAACACAGCTTTTAATGTGTGATACCACTGTTCTACCCACCCGCTGCTTTGGGGATGGTAGGCAACATTTTACAAATGTTCGAGGACAGGGCCAACTCAAACTGTCAACCCTGGTGCATTGTGGCAGCAATGGGACATCCAAAGCATGCAATCCACATATCTATAAATACTATTGCTGTCAATTCTGCTGTGATGTCAGACAACAGAGAAGTCTCCACCTATCTTGACACTCTGTCAGTATCTGATAAGATATATTTAAATCCCCCCCCCCCACCATGACATGGGAAGAGGGCCAAGCACATCTAAGTGTACTTGATGTAAACAGCCAGCTGGAATGTCGAATGTGCCTAAAGCTGGGCTCAGATGCCATCCTATTTAGCTCCTTTAACATTCCACACAAGTTATGTGAATTGAAAGTGGAGGGGGAGAAAGAAAAGGAGGGAAGGGACTATTGGTATCAGCTGCATCGGGACTTTATGTAGAGTCAGCACAATGAGTGAAAATATGTGCCAGACCAGGATTTAAACATGGGATCTCCTGCTTACTAGGCAGTTGCATTAATCACTGCACCACCCAGATGCAATGTTTATCACAAATGTGTGGACTATCTCAACACACCTTCCAGCCAACCCATATTCCAACCTAGTGCCACCTGTCCACTGTCCCCATCCATGTCCTTCAAGCTCACTACTTTGAGATCCCGCAGGAGGTCAAAAATAATTGTATATCCACTCTGAAGGTGGGGAATTCATTGCCCATTAGAGCAAATCAGTTATATGACTGTGTGGTGTCTGTTCTTTTGTCCAGAAGAACAGACACGTCCATTCATAAAATTTAATCACTTTGATGGGCAGTGAATTCACCACTTTCAATGTGGATGCACAGTTATGTCCAACTTCCTGCAGTAGTAAGCTTGGGGACATGGAGGGGGCTGTGGATAGGTGGCGCTAGGTGGAAATGTAGGTCAGCCAAGAGGCATGTCGAGATAGTTCATGCATTGTCTGGGGGGCGCAGTGGTTAACATAACTGTCTAGCAAGCAGGAGATCTCAGGTTCGAATCCCAGTCCAGTGCACATTTTTCTTGTCACCACAGATTCCACATAAAGTACTGATGTAGCTGACATCAATAGTTCCCATTTTCTTTCCTTTCTCCTCCCTCCATATTCAATTCACACGATGTGTATCACAGCTGCAGATTCCACACAAGCCTGTGTCCAAATTTTGCAATCCTTTTTTATATCAGGCCGTACAAAACATGTCATCACCAGCCTGATAGACAGGTGTATTTCTTGCTGAGTTCTTGTAGATGGTTTTTCTATATATTTTGGATACAAACAGTCAAATGCTTCTTTGCAGTATGTCAAAGTTGTTTGCTGTGGCATTCATTTGCAAAAGTTCTAACTTTAGACTCATTGTAATGTTTTTTTAACAACTGTTGGTATTCATCATCATTTTCTTGTGCTGCCATGAGGCTGTCAAAATTGAGGAAAACTGACAGAGAACTAATTCTGGAACAGTAATTGATGACAATATCATTCATCTCTTTTATTTGTACTATGGCTGTGGAGAATTGCTTGATGAAAAATCCAAGTGCTTAAAGCATCAAGGTGAACAATCTTTACAGGGATTCTGATCACCTAACTGGGGGTGATGATTCGTAAATAATTTAAACTTTTGCTCTTCAGTGTCCACCTTAAAATATTAAACAGCTTCATAAAACACTAGCAGCTTGTGGTCAAATGTGGACCACTTGCATTGAGTCATTGTTAATTTTTTTAAAAAGAATCTCAATGGGTATTGTTTTCTGTCAATTTTCTGGTGCAATACTGCACCAGTCACCACATCACTCACATCAGCTGTCAGAGATAATGTTGTGCCTTTTACCATGTGTGCTACTGTAACAGCCTGTTCTAAGATGGGTTTGATCTCCTCTACAGCTCTCCAAGATGCCTGTAACTGTATTGCTAGTTGCAAATGTCTCCTATAAATGTTAACTGTTCCTAGAATATGGAACAATTCCTGAAATGTTGTAGATCTAGGCATAGAACAATTTGTTTCAACCCATTCCGCCATGGATTTAATTCCACTACTGTTTATGAAATTACCCTGAAAAGTTACTCCATTATTCATAAGCTGACACTTCTCACCATTGATGACAATGCCTTGTTTTTGAAAAGGTTCAAAAATTATTTTTAAGTGTCTTTCATGCTCTTTATCAGATTTTGAGTAAACCAGTATATCACCCACATAGCAAAAATATAATGAAAATCCTCTTAATATTCATTTGATAAAATGCTGCCATGTCTGGACAGTGTTTTTTAGCCCATAAAGCATACATACAAATTCCAAAGGGGATGATGACCACTGTTTTGTGTATGTCTTTTGAAGCCATAGGTATTTAGTGTTAGGCCTTCTTGCAGTCTATCACACTAAATATGTTAGCACCTGTCAGAACTTGTGAAAAATCCTGTAAGCTGAGAGTAGGATACCTATGCAGTACAGTACCAGTGTTAAGTGACCTGCAGTCTCCACCACATCTCAAATGAACCAGTGACAGCCATTGGCTGGCTGAAGGCTGTACTACTCCTGTCTGTTAAATTTCCTCTACAACTGAAGCTAGGGATGATTCTAGAAGTCGGTCAAGGGGGTTGGCTAATGGGGGTGGGGGGATGGAATATCGCTTAACAAAAGGAGAGTTGGGGTCTTCCACTGACAAGTTGGTAAAATTTGGTGTTGCTTAAAGTATAAAGTGCCCCTCGTGGTCTCGCGGTAGCGTTCTCGCTTCCCGAGCTCGGGTCCCGGGTTCGATTCCCGGCGGGGTCAGGGATTTTTCCTGCCTCGAGATGACTGGGTGTTGTGTCGTCTTCATGATCATCATCATTCATCCCCATTACGGTCGGAGGAAGGCAACGGCAAACCACCTCCATTAGGACCTTGCCTAGTAAGGCGGTGCGGGTCTCCCGCATCGTTCCCCTACGCTCTGTAAAGAAGCATGGGACTTCATTTCCATTCCAAAGTATAAAGTAGTTTTTGGTAACTGTTTTGGAGTTCAGGGTAAAAATGTGTATTAATAAATAATAAGATGCCCATTTTAAGTTAAATGATATTTATTGGTTTAGATAGTAAGCTATTTGCCGCTCTTAATCTTTTGTTAAAATGTGTTTTAAATACAATGCAACCAGTATTGCTATGTAATTATTAAAAAAAAAAAGATTGAATCTGTTGGAGTAATATATTTGCTGATTTCTGAAGTCATTTTATCCAGGGTAATATGATATTCCATCAGGAGGGGGGGGGGGGGGGGGCTACAGCTCCAATAGTCCCCCTTGCCACCACTCATTTCAAAACTGTCATGAGTCACAAAAATAAAATTTTTCAGGAGAAGACAAAAACTTCCCGCATCTCTGTATTTATTGTTATTTTGATATCAAAGGCTACTGAGTCTTCAGGACTGTGTAGCATTGTGTATTTTTGTTTTGTAATTTATAGTATAGCATAAAAGTAAATTTAAAAACTGCTGACTCATGACCTTTTCACAATAAACAACTATTCGTTGCCATAAATGAATGCTGTACTTGGAAAAACCTGTTGATTTTATTAAAAAGTGGTAAATATGGCGAACTACAAACTCAAATGAGACTATTACTATTTTACTCACATTTTAAGCTGTATCTGTGCTTCTTATAACAATGGTGAAGCAAAACACAATAAAACAAGTTCATTTCCTTGATCAACATCATCATTGTCTGTTCCTGCTACTTTCCATTCTTGCAATTGTTCATAAAATTCCTTATACTCAGGTGGAATGTACCTTCTCACTTTCAATATATCTTGTATTTTTTTGACATTGATGGGCACCCATTTTTCAGGATATACTAAATCAGTGGGAAGCACAGAATCCTTAGTAAAGATGTAAAGGAGCCAAAATATCTCTGCGACAGCACCATCAATGAACTGATCTGTGTTCACTGCCCAGGATAATGTTCATCATATTCAAAACTCATCCATGCAGAAGGGGGAAAGACAGTTTATGTTCATTAGGAAATTTTTCCATGCTTGATTCAGGGAGACAAATCTTTTTAAAATAGACAGGCCACCAATTTTTAAACACTAATACAGCAACATCATCAACAGTTTCCACCGAGAATTTACTTGGTGCCTTTTCGGTCATTATGGCATACTCTTCTGATACATAGCTCCTGTCATGATGGCTCACCAACTTCTTTATAGTCCCATCTCTATACTTTGGGAGAAAACTATGCCCATGTATGAGGAAGCAACACTTCATCTTCTTAAATCTCCCAGTTGATACAGGTGTTAAACAAAAGTGAATAATTGTGTTATTCCTCTTCTGACTGGCACATCTCTTGGAGAACAGGTGAAGCTCATTTACGTCTTTTGGGGTATGTTTCTGGATATGATATAAAAATGAGCAAACTTCATTTCCACCTTTCCTGGCTTCATCTTTTGGTAGCCATAAAAGTGTAAGTGCTTACTTTTCAAAGTATGTATGTTAAAAAATATTAACCTGTAGCTTTTTCAAATAAAAGATATCCTGAACAGGAATATTTGGGAATGGTAAATTTTTCATGTAGTCAAACTTCAGCCTACAGTCATTATTTTCATTTCCACTTAATTAATTTTACTACAAAACATTTTGGTCGTTATGCCATGAACTGCTAACCAGATTGTTGTAGTTCATTGAACTTAATGAGAAGAAATGCACATGAAAGCAGCAATAGTCCACCAATATCTTTTGCTTTCAGTTAAACACACTTCCATGTAGTCATTGCAAAAATGTCATGAATCAATGACTCATGATGTTTCTACATGGAGGGAAGATTTCAAAGTCTGATGGTGATGCTATTTGATGTTTGACTACTGCCCTTTTTGTATTCATTAATCTGGTTACTGTCAATCACCCAGTTCCAATATGCAACCCAGTTTTGTAAAAAAAGTTGACTTATGACCTTGCAGCAATGACCAATTCAACTCATTTAGCTATTCAATGTCTATCCAGTGTGAGTGTGCATGCTTTTGCATAAACTGGGGGACCTTGTGATGTGTGACTATATTGCCATGTCCCATGTCTGACTCCCCAAAATGCAGTGTAGATGTGACTCTTATTAACTTTGTGTTGTTTTCTGATGGTATGAGTGGGTGTACTATGGTTGACCTTCACTCCACTAACCAGTGTGTTCAGCGTCTGTTGCCTTGGTCCAGGTTGAGGCTGCTGCTCCTGCTGCTGCAAGTTGGCTATCCCTGTATCTATACTGTACAATATACTGTTCTGGACAATGTTTTATTTTATTCCATAGCACAGTATTTTCATGACTTAATAACAATTTGTGTTGTACTACCTCCTGTAATATGCTGTTAGTAGTGGTGATATCAAGTTTCATATTATTTATTACGCTCTTACTTTTGCCTTAACTTTTGAGCTGTGATGGTATACCTATACTGTACATGTTCTTGAATGCCTGGACTGATTATCCTGTAAAGATAATCTGCCCTCAATATTGGCTCTGACAGATCTTCTACGCCAAAGTCCCAGCTGAAGTTGCACTGTTAGGTATATTTTTCCACAGTGATGAACAGGTGTACCATTAATAGCATGTAGAAAAGTTCTTGTGGATTTGCTGCCTAAACAAGATTGTTCCCACGTTAAGGTGCTGACTGCTGATACTGAATCTACCAGGAAACAGTGGCTCGACACCCAGTCCCATATGAAAAGTCTGGGGTCCATGGGATGATAGATTCTAAGCTTCTTTTGGCAAGCTTCATCTTTTAGCCTGCTTGCATCTTGCCTTATGCCATCCAGCACTCCTATAGTAGGCTGTTGTTGCTGATATTTGAAACTACAAGGTGAAATACATTTGCATGCCATTGTGCCAAATTTCTCATCATACCAATATATTTGTCGAAGAGGTAAAAGTCACTGGTAAGAAATGTGTTCTGCTGTACAAACATGGCTGACTGCATAGCAAAAGGAATATTTCTGAGCTCAAATCTGACACATTAAGTAACTGCAATTCTCTCAGCCAAGACCAATTTGACTTGTATTGGTTCCTTTTCCCCTTGAAATAAGCTTGACCTGTTGGAAGGTGGAGGTTTGAGTATCCAAACTCTCCACAACATGTCATCCGTGTATTTATTTTTTGGGTGTCTTTGACAAATGAAAAAATAAAATCTATTTTATCATATCAAATTTGTTTGATGTAGGTAGAGAGGCAATAATATCACTAATGAGATAAGAATGTGCAGCTAAATTGTTCAGCACTGCTACAAACTTTTGTGTATTGTCTGCTATTCCATAACTTTGTAGAATTAATTCAACTATTTGAAACCAAGTCTGTAGTTGGCTGAACTGGAATGCTGGTAATCTTGGAATGGTTCCTGAGCTCAGTGGCTTGTTGCTAACCACTTGCTAGAAGAGCATCATTCTGCCAGATTCAGATGGTGAAAGTTCCTGGCATACTCATGACATGGTGGTACACTCAGTGCACATCTCGAACGTCTGTGCAGCTATTACTGGCATGGCAGTGAAATTGAAGTACACTTCATGTAGCTCAAACAGTTAGGTAATATGGTGCAAGTTGAGCAGGTTAGGATCTGGCATGGTAGACTTTGGTGTGGGTTTGTCCTTCAAGAAAACTGATTGGTCACGGAAGTGTCCCACGTGCGAGACTTTTTAGAAGGTTTGATGGCCTGTGGCACCATTGAATATGTTTATGGCCACATTGTACAAGTATTGCTGTTGGTTGCTCCAGTCTGTGTAGTCTGTAGTCACATTCTCCTGCCTCCTCGAGTTTACTTCATCCAGTGTTGATGGAATGATGATGGTGTGCAACTCACCATTTGGGTCTTTGTTCTGATTGGAAAACTCTGCTTCTTGCTGGTGATCTGAGTTGCCATTGCAGGCATATGTCTATTGCTGTACATCACACTGTTAATCCAGAGTTGTGAAGTGTCAACCACCTCAGGGTCACCATTGTAGCTATCTGGTATTAGTGGATCAAAACTAATGATGATCAAATGCACTATATGGTTCACAATAACTACTTTAGTCACAATACTTACCACAAGCACAAAATGTGTTCACACTCTTTCATGTTAAACACCAGATTAAAATCAAAACTTTCTCAAAACAGTCCATTTCTCAGTCTTTTACATGGGAAGGTTTGTTTTATTCCATATATCAATCCTGATCTATTTGATTATCTTTGAATTTGAATATTATTGTTATTGTTGTTGCTACATGCATTTAACAAAGAACTTTGAGAAAACACATAAATAATTAGCGTATTGTTACAGTTTTTGCTGAGAAAGTGCACCATAATTGAAAACGAATCATTCCAGTGAGAGGTCACAATTATGTTTCCCAGAAGATGCAAATAAGTAACTAAATGAAAAATATGATCAACATTACTAAAGCACTAAAGCTACCCATCACAGCTGACATAATAGACTGTGACTTCTTGTACTTGTGCCATAGGCTTCACAATTGTAGTGTGGGGATGCAGGTTACTATCCAGGTGGCTAACTGTGTGTGTGTGTGTGTGTGTGTGTGGAATGCACACAGATTGTTTTTATCTTGGGTGACTTGGTGAAAGAGAAAGCTGCTAAAACCCAAAACTTACAACAGTGAGATTTTTGGGGCAAATCTAAGTACATATTGAATTGGTAGGGGAATGGAGGTGATTAATTTGTTGCAGTGGACAAGAAACTCAATTCCTACAATGTAGAAACTGAAGCTGCATGTAAGATTGTTTTGACAAGTTTCAGTATCAAGGTCAAGCATAAATGTATTATAGGATCCATATATAGAGCATCAAACTCACCTCCAGCTGTAAACCAAAAACTTAAGAAACCTTCAACATGCTAATTCATGTTCCCCAATCATACCATCATTACTGGAGAATATTACAGTTTCATTTGTAGCAGTAATGACAAGATATCCTATGAAATAAAAATGATGCTTTCTATGAAAACTACTTTGAATGAATAATTCAGAAGCCCACACATGATGGAAATATATTAGATCTAATGACAACAAATCTTTTTTGATTATCCCATACTGAAACTTGTATCACTGGCCATGAGGCAGCTGTAGCAAGTATGATTACTGAAGTAAAAAGTGCATCTAAAGCAAGAAGAAAGATTTACATGTTCTGTAAGCTAGACAAAGAGTGAGCCATGCCATAGTTCAAAGAAGAACACAAAAGATTTATCTCTGGACAAGAGCATATTGAGGAACTGTGGTTTCAGTTTAAAAGAGAAGTTGACCAAGCACTGTATATAAGAAGGAATCAGGGTCTAGGTGTCCACTGGAATCCGTGTTAGATTCTATATGGAGAGTTAGCTAAGATTTGAAGCATAATATACTCTAGCTCCTTTTTTCAAAAAAATAAAAATAAAATAAAATAAAAATAAAAAGTAACTATGTCCAATGGTTGGAAGAACACACAACTCACACCCATCTACAAGAAGGACAATAGAACTAACCCACAAAGCCACCATCCGGTACTATTAATATCCATCTATTTTAAAATTCTAGAACAATTCTGAGATCAAACATAATGAGGTATCACAAACAGAATGACTTACTCCATGCCAACCAACATGGATTCCAAATACATTGGTCATGCATAACCCAGCTCATGCTTTTCTCACATGTTATAATGAAAGCCTTACATCAAGTCCATCAGATAGACTTTCAAAAACCATTTAACTTGTTCCCACATCATTATTAAAAATATGATCATATGGGATACCAAAAAAGATTGTGAACGGAATGAGGATATCTTGATAGGGAAGATGCACTAGAGCCGTCAAAAAAAATAGAAGTAGCTTCAGATGTTCTCCAGAGAAGTATATTGGGGACCTCAATGTTCATGTTTCATATTAATGACCTAGTATTAATAGCAACATCAGAATTTTTTGCAGAGTACTATCTCCAAAAAATCTCCACAAATATCCAGCCAGATCTTGTTAAGATTTATAGTGGTGCAAAGAGTGACAGCTTACTTTAAATATACTAAAATGTAAAATTCTACAGATCAAAAATGGAGAAACATAGTGCATTTCACAAAACAAAACTTCAGAAGTTTATAGGATCTGTGGAAGGATATGGAGACACTTCATGAAGAATTTCACTCTAAAGGGCAAGCTGAATAGTGAAGTCAGGCCACAATATTAAACACACTGACCTTAGGTGCATAATGGATCAGTCAATTTGTAGGAGTGTTTGATTCTATTATTTATTTTGTGTTATTCTCTAGACATCCTCTCAAGACTACATGGTAATAAAATTATCATGATCAAACTCCATTCAGCACTGTCCATGAAAGTGGAGAGATTAAGTTCACAAGTAGTTGAGAGGTATATCAACACTAGTAGACTTCCAGACATAGCATCACATGCCACATACCACATGGTTATAATTTAACTTTCGCTATTAACGCATTATAACACAGAAATTAATTACTGTATGAGTACCAAACTTGGTAGCATTGATGTCAATGACACAGGGAAGAGAAATAATGCAGAATCAATTCATTTGAAACAATTTTAATGTGCTGCTATGGTACATCATATCATTACACACCTGCGCCATTATTGCTACAGAAGGGGCTCAATATGGTGCCCATAAGTGTCCAGAAGAGTCTAAAAGCACAAGATTGCATTCTGCACAGCAGAACAAAGCATGTCTGTAGGTATGCTTGCTATCTCTCTTGATATGCTGCACTTGTGTGAATGAATGTTTCCCTTGTAAACCCTGTCCTTCAGGTAGCCCCACAACCAGAAATCACAGCAAGTAAGTTCACGTGATCATGCTGGCCAAACATTTTGAAACAATTTGCTGATAATTTAAACATTTCCAAATGAATTTCAGAGAAGCAGGTGAACTTCATGAGTGATGTGGTCCCATCTTGCAAGAAAACTGTTGAGTTCAATGCATCTCTCTCCTGTAGGGTGTGTATGACATGCTGGTGAAGCATATCACAGTAATGCTGAGCAGTCACACTGCATGTCTTTGGTCCTTGAGCACCAACCTGTTCAAAAAAGAATGGACCAATAATGAACGTAGCCATGAAGCCACACCATGTGGTGGTACATTCACCATACAGAGGAACTTGTGCACAGTGACTGGAGGTGAAGATCCCCATACTCGGCAATACTGCATGTTCACCTCACCCATCAGAGAAAAATGTGCTTCTTCTGTCCATAGGATGGTCCAGGGCCAGCCCTCATCAACGTCAACCCTTGTGGGAAAGTGGGGAGTGAAGTCGACACATCATAGTGCATCCTGTGGTGCAAGATGCTGTATCACATGGATCTTGTACAGACACCATTTGAGAATGGTTTGAAGCACCTTACATACTGTGGACCACAGGATGTTCAATTGTCTTCACACAGCAAGCACACTGCCTGATGATCAGGAATTACATGCAGCATTGTCTGCCATAACAACAGTAATTTCATCAACTACCTGTGGTGCAACCAGTTGTTGGCCTCTTCCCAGAGTGATGCCCAGTTCTCCAGTTGATTTGAACTTCTTTATCATGCTCCACACAACAGGTGGGGAAACAGGACCCTTCTGTAATCCTTTCAGCTGGCAATATTCTTGAAGTGCAGCTGCAGCATTACTGTTGTTTTGATAATAGAGCTTCACCAATAGTACCCTGCTCCTTCTGTTCTAGCTCATGTTGACACGTCAACATTTGCACTGTGACTAGTCAGGTGTGTGAGACTATGCATCACAATGACTGATCACGGCACCCAGTGGCCATAGTTAGAACTGGATGGCAGCACTGTGATGCATGGGAATCATGCATCCCATACTCTGGACATTAATGTTACGAAGTTTGGTACTCATACGGTAATTTTTTTCCATGTTATAATGTGCTAAACCGGGAATGTTTAATTATAACCACCCGGTAGACTCTAGCAGAAGAACCAGGCTGAATATATCAACAATATTGTGTCACATCTGTATTCCACGTTTTCCATTCTTTATCCCTTCATATTATAAACCAATGTCCTATTTGTATAGCTGGACTTCTGTTTCATGAACAATATGTCAGCCTATATTGAAGACAGCATGGGAAGTAATTGTGTAAAGCACTCCAAAAATGTTTTAACTGGATAAATAAAAAATTTACTCACCAAGCAGCAGCAGAACACACACAGTTGTAATCGGCAAGCTTTCAGAGCTAGTGGCTCCTTCTTAGGCAGAAGGATTGAAGCGGAAGGAAGAGGGGTGAAGGAAAAGGACTGCAGAGTCTATGAAAAGGGGTAGGTTTCAGGAAAGTCACCCAGAACTGCAGGTCAGGGGAGAGTTACTGCATGGGATGAGAAGGAAAGACTGATTGTTGGGGACTGCATTGGACGAGATTTGAAAACCTGAGAGCTTAAAAGTGGAAGACAGGGTAATATGCAGACAGAGATTACTGCTTAATCATCATGCATCAGTTAATAAGAGTAAAAACGTAAGTGTATTGTACGTAACAGAGGTGGGAGGGGGCAGTGAAAAATAGATGAGTAAGATAATGTAAGATGTAGAAAAATAAAATGGAGTGAAGCAAAGATAGCTACTGTGAAAAAATACCAAGAGAGAAGAAATTAATGTAAATTAAGGCCAGGAGGGTGGTGAGAACCAAGGACATGTAGTGCTAGTTCCCAGTTGTGGAGTTCTGAAAAACTGGTATCTGGGGGAACATTCCAGATGGCAGATGTCAAGGTCAAAATTGTCATGTTGTAGAGCATGTTCTGCAACAGGATATT
The DNA here is from genome assembly GCF_023864275.1 of Schistocerca cancellata. Taxonomy (NCBI): domain Eukaryota; kingdom Metazoa; phylum Arthropoda; class Insecta; order Orthoptera; family Acrididae; genus Schistocerca; species Schistocerca cancellata. Next base: position 201,632,335 of record NC_064629.1, read on the forward strand.
GCGAGTTATCAGTATACACACTCTGCTTATGCCCATTCATCCTAATTGATAATTTGATGGTAGTCATGCCAATTTAGAAGGCCGAACAGTGTTTACATAACAGCTGGTATATTATGTGTGGCATTTCACAGGTACTCTCCCTTTGACAGCATATGTTTTGCCAGTTACAAGGCTGCCATAGATGGTGGTAGGAGGGTGCATAGGGCAAGTCTTGCAGTGGAAACAGTCTCAGGGGTAGGAGCCATAGGGTGGGGAGACAGGTGCAGAAGGAGCATGGGGTCTAACAAGAATATTGTGGAGATTGAGAGGGCAACGGAAAACTATTCTGGGTGTGATGGGCAGAATTTCAGACAGAATGGATCTTATTTCAGTACATAACTTTAGAAAGTCATGACTCTGTCAGAGTAGCCGATTAAAACTTTCCAAACCAGGATAGTACTAAGTCAGCAATGGTGTGCTCCAGAGTTGTTCTTTGGAGGGTAGCAGTACCAAGATTGGATGTGATGGCCCAGGAAATCTGATTTTTAACTATATTGGTGGGGTAATTATGTGCAGTGAAGGCTGAGGTGAGAATGGTGGTGTATTGCTGTAAAGAGCCTGCATCCAAACAAATATGAGTGCCTCAGATGCCAAGGCTGTATGGGAGGGAATATTTGACATGGAAAGGATGGCAACTGTCAAAATGTAAGTAGTGTTGTTTGTTGGTAGGTTTAATGTGGATGGAAATGTGTAGCTGGACTTCTGTGAGGATGAGATCAACATCAAGTTAAGTGGCATGGGATTCAAAATAGGACCATCTGAAATTTAATTGGGAGAAGGTATTCAGAGAGTCCAGGAATTTTAGCAAGTTATCCACATCATGAGTCCATATGGTGAAGATGTCATCAATGTATGTAAACCAAATCATCTCCTGTAACCCATAGTACAAAGACTCTCCAGCTACATCAAAGATACCAACTATTTCCTAGTTTGCCTGAAGTGAGTAGATATTTTATCTATCCAGTTAAATTATTTTGTCAATAATTGATTTTTTTATTGTTATATTACTCCACACATGTTGCATTACTTTCTTCAGAAGAAAACTAAGTGAATGCTATTGATTAATCAAGATGAGATTATCATCTGCGATCATTTAAACTGCATAGAAATATGTGATTTACCCAGTACTGATGCTAAGAAACAAACATTGACAGATGTGAGTACTGTTCTTCTAATGTTTGACAGTAATCACATGTTTCACTAGTCTGTTTTGAGTTGGACAGGCTATTGAACCATGGGTGAGGTGGTCAGAGGCCCTGCGTTCAAGAGTCTTGGCATATTTGTGTCTTGGAATGGTTGTTAGCACATTGAAACAAGTGGACAAAGGCATCTTAGGTTGTGCACTTGAGAAACTGATTACATCAATCTACTTTTGAGTCAGCAAATTCCTACATAAAGTCTTATTAAAGTAGTAGGAGATGTAAAGACCTAACTTCTTCTATTATACATCATATAAAAGCCATAAACTCGCCAACATAGTTGAAGTGGAAAATGAACTTTGTGATAAGTAGCCTCTCTCTCTCTCTCTCTCTCTCTCTCTCTCTCTCTCTCTCTCTAAGAAATCTTTTAACATAAATACAAAATATTCATTAGAAATAAAGCAGGTTTATAGCATAATATCATCACAGACTGATGGAGGAGATCTTTCATGATCCATTACAAAAACTACAATAGAAAAGTAAAATGTTCAGCCAGATAGTAACAGGAACATTTGACACAATCAGCAAAATGTAAAAAAAAAATCCTATTGAAATATGTGAAATAATAGTAAAACAAACACCCTATTGCAAATGAGTAGTGAAACAAAAAAGTTTCACAAAATGTCACATCTGATAAGCCAAGAAGGGACTTACAAGTTCCTTACATATGTTTCAGAACTAAGCATTCCTTTTGTTAATGCCTCTGAATTGATGTCAGGCTATATACTGTGGAGATGATAGTAGAGAAAAACAAAACATGAAGAAATGAAAACAGGCTCACATTTGCTATCTTAGTAATGGATTGCATCCATTCACTCATGATGTGGAATGGCATCCACTGTAACCTAAAGGGTATAGTGTTGGTAACAGATGGTGAGAATGAATATATTCTTGAAATGTTCCTAGATATAGTAGACAATGTCACCTGATACACACAGAAATAAAAGAAACTTGGTTATAAGATAACACAACATAGATTATCAAAGCATGAAAAGATATGTAAAATTTGAAATTTACACAATTATCCACAGAATGTGTGTGTAAGAATACATGTCATTCACACTGATATCATAGTAGTTTGAATTTTTATGAAAGAAATAGCCATAATTAAAACAAATTTGTTTTCTTTTGGGCACACTGCATAGTACATGTCTTTTAAAGACATTTTATTGTACAATAGTCCTATTTTTGCTGAACTGTCAGCATTAGGTTATCTGTAAGTAAATGATACACAGTTTCACTACATTATTTTGAAGGTAATTATTAAATGCATTTCATTGTTATACATATTGACATGTGTCTGATGATTTTGACACCCATGCAGTATCATTGATTCTGTCACTGTCTGTTTGCTTGTTAGTTATATCCTGATGGTGTTATTTTAGTAATTATCATTGGTTATCACCTTATCTGACTTATTACTTTATGTAGTTATCCGATTACATTATTTACATTGACATTTTTGTGACAGCTTCTTTGATAGATAATCTATGGACATTGTATTGTTACAGAATGTACAGTTTATCACTGCTGTTGTGTAGGTATTGATCTTTTCATGTCCATAAAGCTTCACTGGATGCTGTCATTTTAATCTATTTTTGTAGATGTGTTTTGGCATAGGCTGTGTTTAGTCATATGTATTCATTTGTTGTTGTTGTGGTCTTCAGTCCAGAGACTGGTTTGATGCAGCTCTTCATGCTACTCTGTCCTGTGCAAGCTTCTTCATCTCCCAGTACCTACTGCACCCTACATCCTTCTGAATCTGTTTAGTGTATACATGTCTTGGTCTCCCTCTATGATTTTTACCCTCCACATTGCCCTCCAATACTAAATTGGTGATCCCTTGATGCCTCAGAATATGTCCTGCCAACCGATCACTTCTTCTAGTCAAGTTGTGCCACATATTTCTCTTCTCCCCAATTCTATTCAATACCTTCTCATTAGTTATGTGATCTAACCATATAATCTTCAGCATTCTTCTGAAGCACCACATTTCTAAAGCTTCTATTCTCTTCTTGTCTAAACTATTTATCATCCACGTTTCACTTTCATACATGGCTGTACTCCATACAAATACTTTCAGAAATGACTTCCTGACATTTAAATCTATACTTGATGTTAACAAATTTCTCTTCTTCAGAAACGCTTTCCTTGCCATTGCCAGTCTACATTTTATATCTTCTCTACTTTGACCATCATCAGTTATTTTGCTCCCCAAATAGCAAAACGCATTTATTACTTTAAGTGTCTCATTTGCTAATCTAATTCCCTCAGCATCACCCGATTTAATTTGACTACATTCCATTATCCTCGTATGCCGTTATAAATGGAATTAAACATTTCTTTCTTGTTATTTTTTTGTTACATGTTCTTTTAAATTTCATATGTACCTCTTACTATGTGCTTGTTGACAGGTTTTCCAGTGATGCTGTATGTTTATGGTATTGTTTGTTTTAATCTATATCTTGTTGTGACTTTAACTATAATGTAATCTCTGACTGTCTCAAATTATTTCAAAAATGGCTCTGAGCACTATGGGACTCAACTGCTGTGGTCATAAGTCCCCTAGAACTTAGAACTATTTAAACCTAACTAACCTAAGGACAGCACACAACACCCAGCCATCACGAGGCAGAGAAAATCCCTGACCCCGCCGGGAATCGAACCCGGGAACCCGGGCATGGGAAGCGAGAATGCTACCGCACGACCACGAGATGCGGGCCTCAAATTATTTGTTTTTATGCATTTGTCCATTGTCCTGGTGGATAATTTCAATAAAGCTCTCAGTGTATTACTTGTGTTTCAAGTCAGTTTGCTCATTTAGTATTTTCTGTTGCTATTTGTGTGTGTGTACATAGATTTCCGTATCTTCCAGAATGTTCATTAGTTGTCCTTTCAGTGTTATGTGTGAAATTTTAACAGCTTGCTCTATATTATGTATGATGTGCTGTTCGCTCATTAGGTGGTGGAAAAAGTAGATGGATTGTTCTCCATGTCTCTAACATGTTCTCAGTATCTAGTGGTGAAGTTTCTATTGATTTATTATTCTATTAGTAAATAAATATCTACCACTAGAATGAGATACCATACAAAAAGAATATGTGGCACAACAAAATGATTACAATCCAGAAATAATCACTCAATTACACAGTAAACACACAAAAACAGCACAATCTGTGATAAGAATAGAAAAGACACTCATAAGAGAATTACTAGTAGAACCAAAATTTATATAATTGTATACCAACTACATATCTAGGAAAGAGATATCGAAAAAATTAATAAACTACTAAAAAACACAAAAGTACAATTTGCATACAAACAAGACACAGTCTTAGATCACAAATTCAATTGCATAAAACAGAATTACACTCAAACCCAGGAATATACCAAATTCAGTGCAAAGCCTATGATGAAGCCTACATAGGTCAGGGAGGTAGAAACCTCACCATTAGAAACTGGAAATACATTAGAGACAGTGACAACAATCCATCAACTTTTTTCCACCGTGTAATGACCAAACAGCACATCATACATAATATAGAGAAAGCTGTCCAAATTTTACACATAATGCTGAAAGGACAACTAATGAACATTCTGGAAGAGATGGAAATCTATGTACACACACACAAATAGCAATAAAAAATACTGAATGAGCAAATTGACCTGAAACACAAGCAATACACAAAGAGCTTTGTTGAAATTATCCACCAGGACAATCTACAATTGCATAAAAACAAATAATATGAGACAGTCAGAGATTACATTATAGCTAAAGTCACAACAAGATATAAATTAAAACAAACAATACTATTACCATACAGCATCATTGGAAAACCGGTCAACAAGCACATATTACGATGCACCTATAAAAATTAAAAGTATATGTAACAAAAAAATAACAAGAAAGAAATACTTAATTCCATTTATAACTGCATACAAATGAATACATAGAACTATACACAGCCTGGACCAAAATGCATCTACAAAAATGGATTGTAATGACAGCATCCAGCAATGCCATATGGGCATGCAAAGATCAATACCTACATAACAGCAATGATAAACAGTACTGCCTGTAGCTTTACAATGTCACTGGATTATCTATCAAACAAGCTGTCACAAAAATACCAATGTAAAGAATATAATTTGACAGCTACATAAAGTAATAAATTAGATAAGGTGATTACTACAATATTGTCAACAGAGCATAACTAAAAAGCAAATAGACAGTGACAGGATCGCCAATATTGCATGGATGTCAAAAGTATTGGGTCTATATAAAAATGTATAATAATGAAATCCATTTAATAATTACTTTTAAAATGACAAATAATGTAATGCAATTGTATATCATTTACTTACAAATAACCTGATGATGACAATTCAATCAAAATAGGCCTATTGTAAAATAAAAGCAATCCAGCTTAGCATTGTACTTGGAATTATAATTATACAATGTCCTTATAAGCTCATTGGTATACAATATGCTTTACAAAAATTCTCATTAAACATTTGGAAATCAAACATTAGGCTGTAACCAGTGCAGAAAATAATAACATCTATGCTGGAATCACTTGAGAAACAACAACATTACCAGTATGTCAAAGAATGGTAAATTCAATACTGAAAAAGAATTAGGTCAGGTGACTTCATTTTCATTAAAATTATTTTCGTCAGCCTTCCAAGAAACATTCAAATCACTTAAATCAGACCAAGACCACATACAATCACTGGAAAATATTTCATCCATCCTGCAATTATAGACTGCATCACTTTGGTTGCTGCAGAAGAACTGAAACAAATGAAGCAAGAGCTTAGTAGAGTAAGCACAACTGTAAGGATGCAAGTTAATTTAGGTACTGGTAAGTCTAAAATGATGGACAGTCAGTATGCTTGAAGGAAGACAACTGAGATTAACAATGATGTGTGTGGACTAGTTGGTAAGTTCTAGATTTACATCTACATCGATACTCTGCATACCACCGTGAAGTGCATGGCAGCGCATTGTAGCAGTTACTAGGCTTTCTACCATTCCATTCACATATGGAGCATGGGAAGAATGATTGTTTAAATGCCTCTATGTGTGCTGTAATAAATCTAATATAATCCTCATGGGGCCTCTGGGAATGATACATAGGAGGTTGTAATATATTCCTACAGTCATCATTTAAACCTAGTTCTTGAAACTTTGTAAGTAGTCTTTCCCAGAACAGCTGTCATGTTTCTTTCAACATTTCTGTTACATCCTCCTCTTATCAAATAAATCTGCAACTATTCGTGTTGCCCTTCTCAGTATGTTCAATATCCCTTGTAGATCCTATTTTGTATGGGTTCCACACTTGGGCAGTATTATGGGATGGGTCACACAGATTATTTGTAAGTGATCTCCTTTGTAGACTGATTGGATTTCCTTAGTAGTATACCTGTAAATAAAAGTATTCTACCTGTTTTACCCACAACTGGGCATATGTGATCATTCCATTTCATGTCCCTACAAAGTGTAAACCCAGATATTTGTATGAGTGGACCAATTCCAGTTGTGACTCACTGATATTATAGTCAAAGGGTACTAAATTTTTTTTGTTTTGTGAAGTGTACAGTTTAACATTCCTGAATATATAAAGCAAGTTGCCAATGTTTGCTCCATCTTATCAAGATCTGACTAAATATTTGTGTAGCTACCTTCAGACAGTACCTCATTGTAGATAGCTGCATCATCTACAAAATGCCTGAGGTTATTATTATTATTATTATTATTATTATTGTCATTATTGTGCACAATGTCATCATTATGCATCATGGACAGCAAGGAACACAACACACTTCCCTTGGGCACACTCGATGTTACTTCTAGATCTGTCGATAATTCTCCATTTGAGATAACTTGCAGCACCCTCTTTACCAAATAATCTTCAGTCCAGTCACAAATTTCACTTGATACCCACATGACCATGCTTTTGATAATAAGCATAGGTGTGGTACTAAGTCAAAGGCTTTTTGGAAACCAAGAGATAGTGTATTTACTTTACTGCCTTGACTCTTAGTGTTCAGAAAGCCATGTGAGAAAAGTGTGGGTTGGATTTCACATGATCTATGTTTTCCAAATCCATGCTGGTATGAATGGAGGGTTTGAGATAGCTCATAATGTTTAAGCTCAGAATATGTTCTATGATTGTACAACAACTGGATGTCAAGGGTATTGGATGGTAGTTTTATAGTTCACTTCTGATAACATTCTAGTAGATGGGTGTCAGCTGTGCTTTCTTTCAAATACTGGACATGGTTTTTTGTTCAAGAGCTCTATGAAAAATTGAAGTTAACAGATGGACAAATTCACCTGCAAATTGAGTAATGTATTATATATTTTGGTCATGTTCTCTACAAAAGACTCTTTTGCATAAGACATTGGACAGGTGAAGCTATAAATCAATAAATAAATAATGTCTGCTTGTGTCTGTGTATGTGCGGATGGATATGTGTATGTGTGCGAGTGTATACCTGTCCTTTTTTTCCCCCTAAGGTAAGTCTTTCTGCTCCCGGGATTGGAATGACTCCTTACCCTCTCCCTTGAAACCCACATCCTTTCGTCTTTCCCTATCCTTCCCTCTTTCCTGATGAAGCAACCGTTCGTTGAGAAAGCTTGAATTTCGTGTGTATGTTTGTGTTTGTTTGTGTGTCTATCGACCTGCCAGCACTGTCGTTTGGTAAGTCACATCATCTTTGTTTTTAGATATATTTTTCTCATGTGGAATGTTTCCCTCTATTATATTCATATCAATAAATAAATATAAGTACACTTAAAGTGATTTCTAAACATGCTTATATTAGGTTACAATAATACCCTTTATACATTAAGTATTTATATAATATACTTCATAAATTTAAATATTCTTCAATGGAGTAAAAGCAGTGATGCTGTAGATATGGCTTTAGAGATTTTCCAAAGGTTTTGACCTCAGTAACAGCTTTTGTTTTCAGGACGTTTGTTATAAAATTTAACTTCCATGTGTAAAGTACCTTTTTGGCACAGAGATATGTTGATTTGTGTTATATGTAACTTTTTATTTAGTTTGGTAAAGTGGTCATGTATATCACAGTTTTTTGCAGTCTTCAGCCCTTACCTATCACATTTATTTTAAAGAATGTAAGGTTTCCCTTCATGTATGCACATGGTAATGGAGGAATGCCAGATATCTTAAACAGAGATTTATGAGAATCTCTAGATTTGCAAACAAGATTCTGATGGCCATTTTGTGTAGTTTGAAAGTGCTATTAGCTGTTTTAGATTTTCCCCAGAAAGTGACTCCATATTTAAGTCGAGAATGGAAGTAGGCGTGGTACACATTCATTACTGTTTTGTCACTGCAGTATGATTTTAGTGAACAAAGAAGGTAACATGTCTCACTCAGTTCTGCATTAAGGTATTCAATATGCTTGTTCCATTTTGCATTGCACTGCAGCCAAAGTCCTATGAATTTGGTTTCAGTACTGTTACCATCTAGTTCATTGTTGATACAGACCAATGGGATAAACATGTCCTTCTTTGGAGCATAGTAGAATTTTAGTGCAATGGTTTTATTACTATTTATTACAAGCTGATTATTCTGTGCCCAGCTGCTAAGTTGTTTTGTGTCAGTGTTTACTGATTGCTATAATTATTCACTGCTGCCTACTGTTAGTAGAATTTTGATGTCATCTGCAAATATGATTGTTTTATGTATGTCCACATTTAACTTGAGATCACTTATATACAGAAGGAACAGAAAGGGTTGCATTACTGATTTTTGGAGTACACCATATTTAATTTGTTTATAGTCTGATAAGTCTTCAGATACAGTTTCAGATAGATATTTGTGTGTTTGATGCACACTGCCTGCTTATGATTGCTCAGGAAGGAACTAATCTAGTTATTGGACAGACCTCGAATACCATATTTTTCAAGCTTTGACAGCATAATCTTATGGTCTACCATGTCAAAAACATTTGAGAGGTCAGTAAATACTCCTATTGATTCCTGTTTCTCCTCCATCAAGCTTAATATGTAACTGATACATAAGTAGCAGTAATTGTTGACCTCTTATCTGCACAATGGAAAATCCATGACGGAATGTAACAAAATTATGAGAAGGAAAGTTGCTTCTTAGGACTTTGGCTGCAGTGCAATGTAAAATGGAACATGCATATTGAATACCTTAATGCAGAACTGAGCAAGACATGTACCTTCTTTGTTCACTAAAATCATGCTGCAGTGAGAAAACAGTAATGAATGCGTACCATGCCTACTTACATTGTCATAGATAGGCACAACAAAAAGACTCTCACAATGACAGATTTTGGCCATTAAGGCCTTCATTAACAATAGACAAAAGACCTCTTATTTATGAATCCATGTTGTTAATTACACAGGGATTTACAAATTTCATAAGTTTGTCATACATAACTCTTTCTAATACTTTTGAAATGCAGGAGGATAGTGAGATGGATCTTTAGTTATTTACATTATATTTCTCACCTTTTTAATATATTGTAATGACTTTTGATGTTTTCAATACATCAGGGAAAGTGCCTGCCTGAAGTGGACAGTCACATAAGTGTACAAGTATTTCAATTTCATTAGCTACTTCATCTTGTGCAACAGAACTGATGTATACGGACCCTTTACAAGTACTTATTTTGCATTCACTGGCTTGGGTGCTCTTATGTAAGTTTGATTGTAAATTGTTAAATGCAACTTTTAAGAGGTTTTTTTTTGTGTAATAGTGATATATTTTTGCAGGATGTTATGTGTTTACCAGATTCTTTTTTTATACCACTCCACATAGTCTTCACTTTATTAGCTGGATTATAAATGTATTCATCATTAAGCACTATTTTTGCTGCTCTTATTACTTATCTTAGTATTTTGGAGTATTTTGATAATATACAGGGCTATTACAAATGATTGAAGTGATTTCATAAATTTGCTGTAGCTCCATTCATTGACATATGGTCACGACACACTACAGATACGTAGAAAAACTTATAAAGTTTTGTTTGGCTGAAGCCGCACTTCAGGTTTCTGTCATCAGAGCACTCGAGAGCGCAGTGAGACAAAATGGCGACAGGAGCCGAGAAAGCGTATGTCGTGCTTGAAATGCACTCACATCAGTCAGTCATAACAGTGCAACGACACTTCAGGACGAAGTTCAACAAAGATCCACCAACTGCTAACTCCATTCGGCGATGGTATGTGCAGTTTAAAGCTTCTGGATGCCTCTGTAAGGGGAAATCAATGGGTCGGCCTGCAGTGAGCGAAGAAACGGTTGAGCGCGTGCCGGCAAGTTTCATGCATAGCCCGCGGAAAATTGGCTCATGCCACAACTGGAGACCGACCGCGCCGACTTCATCTTTCAACAGGATGGTGCTCCACCGCACTTCCATCATGATGTTCGGCATTTCTTAAACAGGAGATTGGAAAACCGATGGATCGGTCGTGGTGGAGATCATGATCAGCAATTCATGTCATGGCCTCCACGCTCTGCCGACTTAACCCCATGCGATTTCTTTCTGTGGGGTTATGTGAAAGATTCAGTGTTTAAACCGCCTCTGCCAACAAACGTGCCAGAACTGCGAGCTCACATCAACGATGCTTTCGAACTCATTGATGGGGACATGCTGCGCCGAGTGTGGGAGGAACTTGATTATCGGCTTTATGTCTGCCGCATCACTAAATTGTATGCCATGGAGGGTCCCTCTCAACATGAACTGTTCTAATGAGTACATGTCTATGCAGTGCATGGTCAACTGTTCTTTTATACTTGAGACATAATTTTCCTCTACATCCTCCTGTACTGAACTAACAGTTTCAAGTTACTCATTCATGTATGAGACTGAACATATAAACCTTTCTACTTGTTTTAGTTGGCCTTTGAACTTTGGTATTCATTGTTGTTGTAATTGCCTCATGGCCATTGATACCAGTTTCAATATAGACACCTTCAAGGAGGTCAGGTCTGTTTGTTGCCAATATCTCTTTTAGGCAGATTTCAGACAAGGCATTTATTAATATTTCACAGGATGTCTTGTCATGCCTACCCCTAACAAAAGACTGTAATTATCCCAATTAATTGTTGGATGATTAAAGTCTCCTCTGATGATTACAGTATGATTAGGGAACTTATGTACAAGTTTTCTTGAAAGTTCTCAGTTACATGAGGAGGTGAGTTCAGTGCTCAATAGACGAATTTAATTTATAATTTTATGCTTCCCTCAGGCCACCACCATCCCAAACTTGGTACTGAGTCTTGCCTAAACAATCTCAGATGCAGATTCAGTTCCTGTCTTGGTGGATTTTAAATTCTTCTCCACTGTGACAAATGTATCACCTCCAATTCCCATTAACCCACACTTTTAGCATATGTTTCAGTTTTCCCGAAAAGCTTCATTACTGTCAACTTCAGGTTTTAACCAGCTTTCTGTACCAAGTGTTATGTGAGCTTCACTCCTTTTTAAGAGTGCTTCAAGCTCTGGCATTTTGTTTCAAATACTTTTGGCAAGTAAACCACTAATTCATGTACTTATGGCAACTAAAAATTACTAGGAGATGGATGCTGAAAGAAGCAAAATTGAAAATAGAATTCATTTGGGAATTTGATAATTATTGTGGCTGAACTGACTTTTTTTAGGAATTCCTCAAAGCCACTCTTTGAAACATATTCTTCTGTGAACATTTCGCAACTGAGAAAACAGTCCAAACACTTGCAGAAACTGTATAAAGTTGTTGATAGATCTCATCATCATTCAAGAGAAAACATCATCATCCTACAGCAAAAATAAGTAATATATTGACATGCATACAGTTAGAACTTAGATAATTATGACTGATATAATTAATTCACATTTTCACATATCAAGGTTTACATTACTGTCCCTCACCATAAAATGGTCATGACTACTACCAAGTCATCTTATGATGAATGGAGATAGGCAGGGGGCATATACTGACAACTGATCATATTGAGCTGTTGTCATGCCGTTTTATTGTTCAACTGGAATGCACATACTTCTGTATTGGATGGGTTTGAGCAGAGTCTTCACCCCTCATTCAGTATTTTAAGGTCTTTGGACAGGCCTCTTCTTTCTTCTTCTAGAATTGTAGTTTAACCATCTAATGCTTGTACTACAGCATAGCAAAGTTTGACACTAGTGGTATCCAGCAAGTCACTGGTGTATGAATTGAAGAGCCAATACAAAACCTTGCACTAGCTCATTCTATACTATGATCTAACTGGATAAATAAAAAGTCTTCTCACCAAGCAGTGGCAAGAGAAAACACATATAAAAGTTAAGGAAATGTGCAAGCTTTTGGAGCCAATGGCTCCTTCTCCAGGCGGAAGGGTTGAAGGGGAAGAGAGAACGATGAGGAAAAAGGATGGGTGAGGTTTAGGAAATTGGCAGCTACACAGAAAAGTTATCAAGAACCCCAGATCGAGTGAGAGTTCTTGGATGGGATTACAAGCAAATACTGATTGATGATGACTGACAAAACATCTTGCAAGAGTTAATAAGAACAGAAAGCTAAGTGCATTATACACGGTAGAGGTGGGTGGCAGGTAACAAATAGACAGGTCAGAGACATGTGTGCAAGTTGTGTTTGCATGAGTGTGTGCGTGCATGTGTGTATGTGTGTCTACTGCTGTCAAAGGCGTTAATGACCAAAAGCTATAATTGTGTGAATCTTTTTGTTGTGCCTATCATGACTCAGCATTTCCACTATATAGTGAGTAGCGACTTTCCTTCTTTGGTATTGTCAGAAAATAAAAGATATAGAAAATTAAAAGTGAGTGGAGAAAGGAATAGTTACTGAGAAAAAATGCTGAGACTGAAGAAATTAGTGTAAGTTAAGGCCAGGTGGGTGACCAGAACCAAATACCTATTGTAATGCGAGTTCCCACCTGCATGGTTTTGAAAAATTGGTGTCAGGGGGAAGCATCCAAATGGCACATGTTGTGAAACATGACTGTCATGTTGTAGAGCATGCTCTGTAACAGAATAATGAGTATTGCTGGTGCACACCCTCTCTCTATGACGATTCATCCTAACTGATAACTTAGTGGTAGCCATACCAATGTACAATGCTTGGCCCTGGGAGTTACCCCCAAAGGCCTAACACTGAAAGTGCCTGTTTCTGGATGTAATCCTGCTCTACACCAGTCCCTTTTCTAGTTCCAGATACAACACTCTCTTGCACTTACACAGCTAACCTGTGACCTATTACCTCATGTACTCATTTCCGCTCCACCAGACTTTTCTCCATCCATAAAATCCTGCAGTTATCTGCATCTCATGTTTCCTTGGATGATATCATCCAAGAAGCCAACTTCTGACTGCAACAGTAGGCCAGACTTCACCTCAAACAGCTATCTTACCTTCTCCTAAACTACCTCAGCAGCAGTGTTTCGCTTCCTATCATTTCTCCAGCTCCCCAAGCAGCTATGTCATCAGCAACTCTTCCTCTCCTCTCCTACAAATCAAGCTTTGCCCACCTTCTTAACATCCACTAGCCTTCACAACTGCCTCCCAGGGCAACGGTAACTCCTGATCACAAGAACCAGCCACAACAGCACAGTGTTCTCAACCTCTCATCTAAGGCACTCTCCCCTCCTGAATTATCTGAAGTATCCGAAAGGCTCACTTTTAGCCCTAAGCCTGCACTTAATCTTGCTGCTTTAGTGCAGAACCTACATTCCTTCAGACATAATGTCAACTGGAAATATCACTTCACAACATAATCCCAAAACCTATCCTACTGCAAACATGACATAGAACAGTAGTTTTCAGTTGATGTTTTTCTGGCATTGCTATTAGTTGTGATTTAGTAGAATTAATAAAAGCAGTTGCTTTCTTTGTAGAGAGAGAATTTTGGGACCACTATTGTTAGGTCTTTAAATAGTTTTACTGCTGTAATTGAACTTAGGTAACATAGACATTTAATTTTTTCAGTACCTGTTAAAATTTTACCATGAGTGATAGGGGAAGGGAGGGTTAGGGGGGGGGGGGGGTTGTTATAGGTTTGTGAGTAGTGGATTATGGTTTGAGATTTGTTCAAAGTATTTTCAGAAGTGGGGGGAGGGGTGGGGGGAGAATGCAATGGGGAAGTCAGTGGGCATTCTAGCGAGATCCTCTTTTGGAAATGCAGAATTTGTAGCAGAAATAAGTTGATAGAGGAGCAGGAGCATAAGATCTATGCCCTTCAGTCGCAGTTACAATATGCAAAGGAGGAACTAGATAGGTTGAGGAGGGTGAAGGGCACTAGGGAATTGGAACTGGTAGTTGGGCAGTTGGTAAGAAGGCAGCTAGGAGGAGAAGATATTCAGACAGTTGTACTTTACGTGTAACCAATAGATTTGACCAACTGTCAGAGTTAATGGAGAGGAGTCTCTTGTAGCTGTAGGTGTAGGAAGCATGCAGCAGTCCTGAGCAGTTAGGGAGCCTAAGTTAGCTACAAATTCTAACAGAAAAAGAAGGTTCTGCTGCTAGGTAGTTTGCGTGGTGGAGGTGTGAGCCAGCAGATTCAGGAAGTGTTGGGGAGTGAGTACAAGGTCACCAGCATTGTGAAGGCTACTGCAGGGTTGGCTCAGGTGACCATTAACATAGGGGAGCTATGTAGGAATTTTATGAAAGAGGATAAGGTAGTGATTGTGGATGCAGCAGGAAATAATCTTGATAGGGATGGGGAACATGATGTAGGTGGTGAACTGGTAAAAATAGCTACTCAAACTGGTGACACTAATGGGCACTTCATGCAACTGTTTCAGCATCATAATTGACCTCATCTTACTGTTGCTGTTAGGCATGTTAACATGGGGTTGGAGAAGGCACTGACGATGGATGGCATGGCTCACATTGCAGTGGTGCCAGTTGAGTCTGTCAGTAGATCGGGTTTCACTAGGTATGGCATGCACCCAATAGATATGGGAATAGGAGGCTGGCTAAGGTTATAGGTGACAGTGTAGTAGGTAGTGGTGGGATCACTCATGGAAAAATTCCTGTAGTAGTTGATGACAGAGCTGCACCTTTTTTAGATTGAGGTCAGCTGATAGGTATCCCTGCTTAAAGGAAGACCCTCTAACAAAGAAATCACCTTCAGAGGAGGTCAGGTACCCAAGTAAAGAAGGAATTAGCATATTTCATCAAAATATAAGAGGTATTAGATATAAAATTAGTGAACTGCTTATGTATGTTGACTCACGTTATTGGTATATAGGACACTACTTAAATAATTTGATGATTCAGAGGCTTTCTTTATGAGGACACAGATTAGCTGGCTGTTTTTTCAAGGAGTTCTTTGTGGAATGGGGGACTGGCCATGTGCATAAAAAACAGCATTCCATTTGAGTCTGTAGACGTATCATGGCACTGCACTGAACAGGTATTTGAATGTTGTGCAGCAGCTGTTGAATTTAGTGAAACTAAACTTCTAATTGTTGTAATTTATAGATTTCCTGACTCTGACTACAGAGCATTTCTGCTCAAGCTAGAGAAGGTTCTTGGTTCACTTTATAGGAAGTACCAAAAATTAGTTTTATGTGGTGACTTCAATATTAATTTTGTATGTGATTGTGCAAGAAAAAGGATGTTGTAAGATCTCCTAAACTCATTTGATCTGATGCAGACTGTGCTTTTTCCAACCAGGGTGGAGGGGAACAGTAGCACAACCACAGACAATATTTTTATTCCATCTTTATTACTAGATGGGCATTATGTTAGTAAAAGGGTGAATGACCTTTCAGACCATGATGCACAAATTTTAACACCAAAAGGCTTTTGTACTCAAACAAATGTTATATATAATTACAAACTATGTAGAAAGGCTAATCCAATGGCAATAGAGAGTTGTTTAAACCTCGTTAAACAACAAGAGTGGCAGGATGTTTATACTGCTGATAACATAGGTGACAAATATAATGCTTTCCTTAACACATTTCTCATGCTCTTTGAAAGTTGTTTCCATTAGAATGTTCTAAACAGGGTACTAGTGGTAAAAGGCAGCCTGGATGGCTGACTAATGGGATAAGGATATCATGTTGAACAAAGCGGGAATAATATCAAAATCACAATCAAGCTACAGTAGTCCATTACAGACAGTACTGTAAGGTGCGTAAAAATGGTATTAGGAAGGCAAAGAGTATGTTGTACAAAAATAGAATAGCTAATTCACAGGATAAAATTAAAAGCATATGGTCAGTTATGAAGGAAGTGTCTGGTGAGTAGCACAAGGTTGATGATATAAAGTCAATTCATAGTAAAAATATTTATGTTACTGGTAAGTCAGATGTATGTACAGTATTTAACAATAATTTTCTGAGCACTGCTGGTGAATTAAACGAAAACTTAGTTTCTACAGGGAATTATATATAGCTATCTTGAAAATGCCTTTTCGAGATTAATGTCTGAAAAACTCCTCTGTGATACAGACAAGAGGGAGATTGAGTCAATAATTAAATCACTGAAGACTAAGGACTCTCATTAATATTAAAATACTGTGCTGTACATGTTAGCCCTATTCTTAGCCATATTTGTAATTTTTCCTTTAAGAATGGTCAGTTTCCTGAACGATTAAAATACCCAGTAAACTACTGTATAAAAAGGGAAAAAGGGGTAATGTAGACAATTTTGGACCTATTTCTATGCCACCAATGTTTGCTAAAGTTATTGAAAAGGCTACATATGTAAGGATAATTGATCATTTTATTTCACATAATTTGTTATCAAATGTACAGTTCAGCTTTACAAGTAGTGTAATAACTGAATATGCTATATTCTCTTTTCTCTGTGAGGTACTGGATGGATTAAACAAAAGTTTCAAATGCTAGCCATCTCTTTTGATTTAACTCAGAAGTTTGATTGTGTTGATCACAAAATATCACTCCAGAAGTTGGACCATTATGGAATATGAGGAGTAGCTCAAAATTGGTTCACCTCTTACTTTAACAACAGACACCAAAAGGTCATCATTCATAGTGTTGAGAATGGCTGTGATGTGGGGCCTGAGTGGGGCACCTTCAAAAGGGGGTGTGCCAGGGATCATCACTGGTGCCACTCCTGTTCCTTATTTATGTAAATGATATGCCCTCTAGTATTACAGGTAATTCTAAAATATTTCTGTTTGCTGATGACACCAGCTTGGAAGTAAAGGATGTTGTGTGCTACATTGGTTCTGTTTCATGACATAAGTTCATTGCTCGTAGAAAATAAACTAATGCTAAATCACAGTAAGACTCAGTTTTTACAGTTTCTAACAGACAATTCAACAAAACCCAGAATTTTAATTTCACAGAATGGGCATATGATTAGTGAATCTGAACAGTTCAAATTACTAGGTGTTCAGATAGATAGTAAACTGTCATGTGATGCCCACATTCAGGAACTTGTTCAAAGACTCCATGCCCAAACAGTATTTGAAATAAGTGACAGTCTGACACAAGAAGTAGTCTACTTTACTTATTTTCATTCGCTTATGTCATATGGTATTATATTTTGGGGTAACACTTCCCATTCTCAAATGATATTTTTGGCTCAGAAATGGGCAGGTGGGCAATAAGTGGTGCAAGTTTGCAAACCTCTTGTCAACCCCTGTTCATTCACTAGTCTGGGTATTCTGACATTGGTTTCTCAATGTATAAATTCTTTACTGTCATTTCTTATTAACAATATCTGCTTATTCCCAAGAATTCCCAGATTTCACTCAGTTAATACTAGGCAGAAATCCAATCTGCATTTGGATTGCACTTCCTTTACTCTTGTGCAGAAAGGTGTGCAGTATACTGTTGCATCCATTTTCAATAAGCTACCACAAGAATTCAAAAATCTTAGCAGTAATCCATGCACTTTCTAATCAAAGCTGAAGAATTTCCTCACAGGTCAGCTGATTCCTATGTTATATTGTTGATTTCGTTTACATAAACTTATGGCTTGTCTTTTTTGGGTTCATAAACATTTTGTTTTAACTGTTATTCCTTTTAAGCTGTAATTTCCTGTACTGACACGTTCCATGACCTTGGAGATGTGCTGCTCAGTTTTGTCCTATGGTATAATACCAACTTCATCCTCCACCACTACCTCAAAATCACCCCTTACAAGCTTTCCAAGAATCCCTAACATCCAGCAGTTTTTCACAACTCTTTCTCAGGTCCCTACATCATGACCCTAACCCTCTGCAGAACTCCAGGCTCTTTGTCCCCTAAAAACTGATGACTTAATCGTTATATCCTGGCAGACAATGGGTCTATCACTGTGGTACTTGACCAATGGGGCTATGTAAGCAAGGGTCTATGCCAGTTATTGGCACCTCTACATACAGGATCTACCATCAAGATCACACCCCTGTGATGCAAGATGACCTACAGTCCCTCCTTAAAACCTCAGCCCCCTCACAAGGACTAATACCTCAATCCATAGAACTTCTTACCCCAACCAAACCATGTACTCCCACCTTTTATCATCTTCCTAAGATCCTTAAATGCAGTCACCCTGGCCGTTTCATAGTTGCTGGTATCAAAGCACCCACTGAATGTATATCTGCCTTAGTCTATCAACACCTGCAACGTATAGTTCAAAGACACCCTTCCCATGTTAAAGACACCAACCATTTCCTAGATTATCTGAAATCTGTACGCATCCCACTCTAACCATACACTGTGCTTGACGCCACCTCCCTCTATATCAACATCCCCCATGTTCATGGTCTGTCTGCTGCTGGTCATTACCTCAACCAGAACCCACCTGAGTCCAGACCTATGATATCCTTCCTGCTCACCGTAATCAACTTTATACTTAGAAATAACTACTTTACTTTTGAGGGCCAGAAATACTGATAATTAGGGGCACAGCTATGGGAACCAGGATGGCTTCTTCCTATGCCAACTTCTTCATGGTTTGCTTGGAGGGGGCTTTCCTTGGATCTGTAAGCCTTCAGCCCTTGGTTTAGTTTAGATACACTGATGACATCTTTGCCATGTGCACACATGGTGAAACTGACCTGTTAAAATATTTGGTCTCTCTAAAGACATTCTTCCAATTAAATTTCACATTGTCCTATTCTGAATTGCTGGCCGGATTGGCCATGCGGTTCTAGGCGCTACAGTCTGGAGCCGAGCGACTGCTATGGTCGCAGGTTCAAATCCTGCCTCGGGCATGGATGTGTGTGATGTCCTTAGGTTAGTTAGGTTTAATTAGTTCTAAGTTCTAGGCAGCTGATGACCTCAGAAGTTAAGTCGCATAGTGCTCAGAGTCATTTGAACCGTTTATTCTGAATTATATGCCATATTCCATGATTTTGACCTCACCCTCACCAAGAATCAGCTGCAGGCTTCTGTTTACATTAAACCTACTAACAAACAACAGTTCTAACATTTTGGCAGTTGTTATCCTTTCCATGTCAAATGTTCTCTCCCATACAAGCACTGGCATTCATGGCCAATGTATCGCAGACTCTTTGCAGCAATACATCACACCTCTCACTTCAGCCATCACTGGCTGTAATTACCCCACCAGCCTAATTCAAAAGCAGGTTCCTAAGGCCATCACATCCAGTCCTGGTACTGCTGATCCCTCCAACAAACAACTTAGGAGTACACTTATTGTCACTTGGTACTATCCTGGTCTTGAATGTATGAACCAGCTTCTTCGACAACAAGGCTATGACTTCCTAAAACCTTGCCCTAAAATAAGGTCTACTCTGGCTGGCTGAATAGAATAGCTTTCCACCCTCCTCCCTCCCCCTACCCCTCCCCCCCCCCCTCACCCCCCTCAACAATCACCACAGTATCCTGGTCAGGTCCTATGCTCCTTCCGCACCCATTTCTTTATACTATGGCTCCTACCCCTGTGACTGTGCCCTCTGTAAGGCTTGACTATGCACCCTCCTACCACCACCTGTAGCAGCTCTGTAACTGGTAAAACATACTATTAAAAGGAGACCACCTGTGAAATGGCACACCATGTACCAGCTCTTATGTTAACACTGTTGGATCTTCTACATTGGTATGACTACCACCAAGTTATCAGTTAGGGTTAATGGGGATAGACTGAGGGCATATACTGGCAACACACAATATCCTGTTGCAGAGTATGTTTGACACATGACACTCATGATATCCGTGCCTGTTTCACAACACGTACCAACTGGATTCTTCCCCCTGACACCTGTTTCTCACCACTCCAGGAGTGAAAACTGGTGTTGCAGTATGTTCTTGGTTCTCACCACCCTCCTGACCTTAATTTACATTAATTCCTTCAGTCTCAGCATTTTTCTTGGTAAATTTCCCTTTCTTCAGTCAGTTTAGGTTTTCTTTGTCTTTTATTTTTGGGCTGTCTATTTTTCCTTGCCCTCGCCTCTACCATTTATAATGCACTTAGCTTTCCCCACTTATTAATTCTTGCATAATGTTTTGTCAGTAATCTCTCTCTTGTTTATTACCTAGTCTTCCATTTTTAAGCTGTCAGGTTTTTATATCTCATCCAGTGCAGTCCTCAACAATCAGTCTTTCTTTTTCATCCCATGTGGTAAATCTGCTCTGACATTGGTTTCTGGCTGACTTTTCTCCAACTCCCCCCATTTCCTAAACCTTGCCAGTCCTCTTTCTTCATTTCTCTTCCCTCTCTTTCAACACTCCTGCCAGAAGAAGGAGCTGCTGGTTCCACAAGCTTGCACATTTTTTAACTTTTGGATGTGTTTTCTCCTGTTGCATCTTGGTGAGTAGGTTTTTTGTCCACCAAGTTATATTTTCAAAAATTTATTATTTTTATTCATTGTACACTGTTAATGGTCAACTTGCTATATGTCCAGTTCTGATATCAAAAGGAAATATTTTTATGTTCTTTATGAAAGCGGCCAACTTCCACTTTCTACACACTTCCTGAATTTAACTAGAAGTCCATCCACCCATGCAGTACCAGTATTGTACATGACAGGCAAGTCAGCTACAGATACTGATATTTTTAGCTTCTTCTGCAGTTCTGACTCACAACAGGTTTGTTTCTTTTGAAAGAGTGACATTGCTCACTATTCCCTGAATTCTGATTATTGTTATACTTTCCTAGAGCTTTCCATAGATACTGAGTAATGATATGGCGTTATAACTTGATGCATTGTCTGTTTTAGGTTTAAGTATTGTTATAGTAACACCCATTTTGTATTCTGGAGGTATATTTCCACTGTCTCAAATATCACTGAAGAATTCCTTGATCCATAGTCTTCCATGCATTCTAATATTTTAAATAAAATCTGTGAATAATTCACCTAATCCTGATGCCTGTCACATATTTAGCTTTTGCATGGGTTCATCTATATCGTGTCGAATGACAAGATCATCAATGACATTTTGCTCCTTCCTCTTCTCCAATTTGTCAGCTGAATCTATGGGGACTTTCTGAACTCATGATTTGATGTGAAGTGCTATTTGAGGCAGTGTTATGTTTGATACTTGTTGGTAACTATTTGATGCAGTACTGTACTGTTATAGTAGCAACTATGCCTAGCTACTTTAATGCATGAGGCTTAGCTAGGAAGTTAGTTCTCCTTACTGCCTTTTTTTCTGTCTACTATGATTCTATTTAATTTGTCAGGATCACCAATTTTTTTCATATTTATCACTTGAATATATTTATCAGACATGAAATCTAATTTTTTCTAAATAACCCAATATGTGTGATGTGACAATTTTAACTGCAACAATGATTGCCCAAACAAATTCCTTTCAATAATCTGTTTTTGGCAGTTGGAGAAAGTGTTTTACCTAGAAGAGGTGGTGGACATGGTATATATAGGATGCTCAACAGTGAGGATATCAGCACCCAATTCTCATCTAAAAGAGTACACCCAGAGGATAGTGTAATTAGGTACACATGATGATTTTGGTCAATGCATCAAACTAGTGACTGATTTTAGAATCACATCAAGGGATGCACTAAGCAGTGTCCACCATTTTCTACAGTTTTTGTTGTTGTTAGACATGAGGCTGTGTTCTGTGCAGCATTTGTAAATATTTTGCATTCTACACATTTAAATGCTATATAATATATTGAGCTATTTGGAATATATCATTAATTCATCAGGTACATAATTTAATGGTGAGTAAAATGCTATACACTTTTAAAACTATTTGTGTAACAGGTGACAGTTGAGCTATTCTTTGCCGGCCATGTGCCATCTTGTACTCTGAAACATAGGAAAGTCTTTTACCGTGGGGCATGTTATACTTGCAAATGAACTGAGATTCTGTTTTAGTTTGAAAAACTTCTATTTTTAAATGTATTTAACTTTTAACTGGTTTTTGACAGTACTTCTGCTTTGTTTTATTTCACTTACATACTAATTATTCATGTGTAGTAGAGTAATAATCAAACAGAAAGACAATTAAATACAATAGTGATAAGATTTTTGTGACTGAATGCTTTTAAATTTCAATAGAATATTTGTTTCTAGTTATCTGACCATGTTGTACCTTGAAACATGCTTTCACATTCGGAAATAAAATGTAATTTTCTGGAGTAATTTTTGTAATTTCAGAAAAGACTGTACCACTTAATAAGTGAATTCCGTCATTTAAAAATGGAATTAGAAAATATATTAAACTTATGTTACAGGGCAGGCTAGAGGCAGAAGTCTGACAAATGTGCCAAGGTACAACACTATCCCCTAGCCATCACAAATTACTGTCTACCTCTCAACTATATTTCAACTAGTTGGCTTTTTTAAGGTTGTATGTCTTTATCAATGGATCTTCATTCAAGAATTTCAAGGCTAGTGCTGGTGATTGTCAGGTGATACTGAATACTTAAGAAATTGCTTAAAAACTTCCTTAGGTGGTCCAAAGGCAATGATCAAGATCCACATTGATTTGCCACTTAGCTGAGCTAAATATTTTGTTTTCTGTTGGATCAAAACTGAGGTAATGAGTCTATCTGCCAAGATACATTGTCAGTTCCTTTAAATTTTTGTCATTGTTTGTGTAGTCCCAAAGTGTACAGCACCTATTAAAGTTTGTTATGTAAATGCAAGAAGTTGGGAGTGGTGGCAACTCTAGGGTTGGTCAGTCTCCACACTGACGCAATAATTTCAACTTTTATTTCAGTGGTAATTGTTTCTGTGTTGCCAATGGCTAATCTAATTTCTTTTATGTAAAATGGCTCTGTGAATGGATGAAAGAAGCTACCCTGTCATACAATATCTTGTTATATTTTGTCTGATCACAAATATATCTTCAGTCAAGTTAGATTCTTCTAGAGCTATGATAACTTTCTTATGGTTAATGGATAATTTGCTTAGATATTCTGAATCATGCTGTAAGACAGAAACAACAGCATGGTCACAATGAATCAATGTTTATTCTTCTTCCATATACAAACAAACAACAGTTGAGAATGTAGGCACAAACATGGAAACAATCCAGGGACTGAGACAAGCAGCTGCTGATAATAGGTATGAACAAAATATAAGGGCGAGTGTCTGCTCCACTAAACTTATAAAGAAGAGGGCTCCGGTAGACTGCGAAGCAGATGCCGTCCCATTTGCACAAGTCATGCGGCACACCACAGGCAGCTCCTGGTGGCTAAGCAGGGCAGATGCTATTGGCATAATCTTTGAAGTGTAGCATGGTGGTGGCCTGGTACCATAGCACATATCCTCATATTACATACAGGGTTATAGCACCAATACCCCTCTGGGGAAAAGATGCTCCACCAATGCGGGTGTCGGGGCAACTGTTGAAACATCCATGCCCTCTGTGGCAGATACTGCAGGCAATGACAGCAGTGGTGTTAAGAGATTGTGGGTCAGAACTGGTGAGTATGGGTAGTAGAGCATGGCTATGGATATGCATGGTGGTTGCTCCCCCCGCAAAGTACCATAAGTGAGGACCAGTGACAAGGGTGCTGGTAGCATCCCAACATGTGGTCCCTTGACATCGTGGGAGTGCACTGATGGTGAAGGCACTGGCCACTTGGGTGAGGGTGCTTGGGATGCCAATGTTGAAAGACCCAAAGTGACCAGCCCAGTTTGGGGCAGAATTGCCAGTGGCAGTGAAGCATCACAGAAAGGCCTGACAGCAGGTGCCAGGAGGCTGTACCTTAGAGGTGAGGCAGGACTCAGTGATATCCACAAGCAGGAAGGGTCTGCCCCCAAAGTAGGTACACCCCACTAGGCTGGGACAGGCACTGAGGGAGAAGATAAGGAATAAGAAAAAGAGATAAGGAATATTTATTTATTGTCTATAATAAAACATACAATCACCAACTACCTTTATTTTACAATTATTATTGCCTACTTTAGCCCAAATAAACAGGTACTCATCAGCATTGAGCTTCTTCTTCCTCCTAGTAGACAAAACAAATGGCTTATTTGGAACCAAAGTACAATATGGAACCTTAGCCAGTAGTCCTGTACTCTCCGTTATACTCCAGGTCTTCCATGCGAGAATATTTGCATCAGGAAATGCTCCAAGGCCACCATAATCTGTATCATTCCCCCATACAACAGCCAAGGTCAACCATTTACTGCCTCCAAAGGCAGCTGAAACATCACAGGTGAACTGCATACAAAGTCCTCGAAAGATATTTGGACCACCAATAAGCTGCTGCTTAATGAATTGGCTGGTAGGGTCGATGTTTATTGCTTTCAATGACCTATACACTGGCACAATGTGCTGAAAACAGTGACGATAATAATGTTGATGGGGCATTGCAGAGGTGGCAGCCTCAGCAGCTGTGGACTGTGGCCAGAACTGAACTGCAATGAGGGCCACGCCAATCGAAATTGGCGGGGCAATATGAGCAGATGCAGGAAGGTACTTGGCTGGTGACCATAGAGCACCTTGGTGAGACTCAGATCCCCCACCAGGACAAACCTGCAGAAACTCAAGAAGCTTGTCAAGGCATCATCCATAGAGGGGTCTGTGGTGTATTTCTTCATTTGAACCTTGAATGTGTGGGACAAGACATTTCACCTTGTCATTAGATTGGCAGTGAAAAGGAGGAGCAGTCACATGGTAAATGCCTTGATAGACACTGAGGTCATGGAGGCCTGAGACACAAACTGTGTTTAAGACACTCTTTCAATAGAAAAAATTTTGGAGACAGCCTGGATCATAGCCACGGAATATGTCCAAGGACAGCAGATAACATATGGAAATTTAGAGAAAACATTGGCCACCAACAACCAGAAAGAATTTAGGATGTGTTCCACAAAATTGACATGGATACATTCCCACAGATGCTGCAGTGTGGGTTATGGAGAGAGTATCCCCCAGCACACCACCTGTTGGGTAACACGCTGAGAGCAATCTGCAGCAAGATGCATAATGTCACTGTCGATGCCAGGACATAACTCATGCTGATAGGCCAATAACTTGTTACACAAGACCACACCACCAAATGCCCCTGATGTAGGAGCTGAAGCACATCCCACCATAGAGCAGTCGGGATCACAGAACTAGGTGACAATCCATCCATAGCTAAGAGAACAACACCATCAAATACCGAAAGGTGGTGACTGAGACCCACAAAGTATCAGAAGCCCTACTTGGAGGCCTGTCCAGCCAACCTTGCTGAACAAGGTGAACAACTTGAAGTAAAACCAGATTGGCAGTGTCAGCAGCTGTGATCTGGGAGCCTGTAATAGGAAATCCTTCCATGGTATGTTGCGCCTCAAAATCTAAGTGGAAACAGAGGAGTTCATCCTGATCAAAAGTAAGAATCAGCCCCATTAGAAGCTGGGACAGCCCATATAAATGTTAGCATGCAGTGCACTAGGCCAAGGAGAGAGACAGAAACAAGGCCCAGTGCTGGAGACAATGTGCTGCTTTGTCAGGCAACAAAATGGAAGGATTAAATAATGAACCAAAGGCTTGTGGTCAGTAATGAGGTGGACTGAGACCCATAACAGAGCACATGAAACATTTTGAGAGTATAGACAATAGCTTCCCTTTAAGCTTGAGAGTAGCGCTGCAGAGTGGAGTTGAGTGTTTTTGATGTGTAAGCTATTAGATGTTTAGAACCAAACAAGAGCATGGCCACAATGAACCAGAGTTTATTCTTGTTCCACATACAAATGGATAACAGTTGAGAATGTAGACACAAAAATAGAAGCAGTCAGCCACTGGAACAAGCAGTTGTTTACAGTAAGTATGAACACAATATAAGAGTGAGTGCCTGCTGCACTGCGCTTAGAGAGAGGAGGCCTGCAGTAGATGGTGCAGTGGATGCCATGCCATGTGCACATGTCATGTGGTCCATGCAGATGCCATTCGTGGAGCATGTGAAGTGTTGTGCACTGGCTGCCTGGCACTGCAGTATGTATCTATGTATTATGTACAGGTTTATGGAATATTCACATTTATCTTTTAATAGATATCTATATTGATTTGAAAGCTGTGGGCTATGGACCAGAAGCTTTCCAAAGGTGGCTCTAAAACATGTACTTGGTTGTCTTTGTATTGTGATCTTGCTTCAAATGACCATGAGAGATGTGTGGTCTAGTTCAGTCACTATGTGTGTAGATTTTTTTTTCATTCTGCAGTAGCATATCTTATGAATTAAGATACACACAAAACTGGTGTAATATTCTTTTTTGTTGTTACATCATCGTGAGGTACAAAGATAAACATGTGTGAGTGTGAAATTTTGCTATGATCTAAAATTTTAAACTAGTGCATTTACAGAGTATCTCAGTTGGTTTCCAAAGATGACAGTTGTTGAAGTTTGATTTAGAACTAAAACCAGAGGAATTATTTTGGTGAAAATGCAGTGTAGAATTATTGAACCTAGATAAACAAATGTGACACATTAAATAATAGACTACACATCAAAATACAACCATTGCTCTGAGAAGAAAATAAATTGAACAATAAAATTTAGTTACATGTTGCAAAGGAGTGGCTGAACAAAGTAATCTCATCTTCAACAGGTCTAATGTTAGACATGGGTAAGATGTTCAAGTGAGATTAAGCAGGTAAGTGAAGCAGCTGTAACTATACAAAATAAAATTTTTTAACATGGCAAGTGAAGCTATAGGAGCTGAAATAAAGGAAAAAATTGAAACATTTGAGTAGGAGGGCTAATTTACAACATGATCTGCATGAATAGTATGTGGAGTTAGAAGTGGCGAGTAAGGGAACTGTGTCTGATCATTCAGTACTAAGCTTGGGAAAAAGGACATGTTTATTAATTTCCATTATTTCATTGTAATTCATCTTCCTCCCATTCTGGATTTGATACAAGAATTAATGTTGCACCTTGTTACAGTGGTCTCTTTAAGCAAGTGGTCTGCAAAAGCAGAGTCTCTTTTTCTAAGTTTCTGAGTTCTACACTTTCAATGTTTAACACCATATAAGTTATTGTTCAGTTTATTTTTTCTCAGAACAGCTGTAATTTTTCATATTTCATTATTTAATGTGTCACATATTTTATCAAATTTCAATAGTTTTGCACTGTCTTTCATTCCAATTGTTTTAATTCTAAATCAAACGTTAAGAAAGTAGGAGGAAGAGATTAGTATTTAACATCCCATCAACAATGAGGTTATTAGATATAAAGCCAAGTTCAGATTGGGGAAGGATGGAGAAGGGAAGTGGCCATCCTCTTATGAAGGAACCATTTACCTTAAGTGACATCAGGAAATCACAGAAACCTAAATTGGGATGCCCAGACGTGGGTTTGAATCATCATCCTCCCAAATGCGAGTCCAGTGTGATAACCGCTGTGCTATCCCACTCTATCAAACATTAACAATTGTCTGAGATACTCTGTAGATGTATTAGTTTAAAATATTTGACCCTACAAGAATTCCATAGCCATACATATTTCCTTTGTATCAGATGATGGCAGAACTGCTGAAAACTAGTCTATAAAATAAATAATAAATATTGTACAATATTACACCAATATCACGTGTGTTTTCTTTCACAATGCAGGAAATATTCTACCAACAACCAACAGAACAGTCAATTAAAATGCTGTCATATCATTTCCCATTGTGCCCCATCCTCGATGTTTCTACACT
Organism: Schistocerca cancellata; assembly: GCF_023864275.1. Taxonomy (NCBI): domain Eukaryota; kingdom Metazoa; phylum Arthropoda; class Insecta; order Orthoptera; family Acrididae; genus Schistocerca; species Schistocerca cancellata. The sequence goes on from NC_064629.1 coordinate 201,660,613, forward strand.
TCAGGTCTTAGCTACTTCAATTTATATTCATACAGTATGCTGTACATAGTGTGGACAGAAGAAATGCTCAAGAAGTATCCCATTCTTACCAAGGGGGGAAAACTCTAGTGATTCAGATCCTAAAAATATTTCAGTATGATCATTTCCAATCAACTCACATACAACTATCATTTTCCCATGTTGGAAGTTGTTTTGCCTGAAACATATTGTGGTTCTCAGATTATTGGTCACATTTTAACATCTGAGCATATGAGATGTGTTTGGAAAGTAAGTAGCCTTGGGAACAATCAGAATTGCATTTTTGGTTGGAAACTTTAAATAAAGCTCAGTGAACAAAGTGATCATTGTTGTGATGAAACTGTCAACTGCTCACTAAAGTAGTCACTTGTCTTGCTTTACATCACAAATATTACAGAACAGATATTGATAAAACAACTCAGTAACTGCGTGTTCAGATTCTGAATACATATATGTTTGTGAAACTTGGAACTTCTGGGAGGATATAGGTGACTAAAATCAGCTTCACAAAAATACAAAAATTATTACAGAGCTACATTAAATGTGTTTGCAATTGTGAATAAGAACAAACATCAGCTGTAAAATGGAATGACGACAATGAAAATTTGTGCCAGACAGGGAAGTTTGGGTCTGGCCATGAGTCATGCACAGGCAGACAAATGGTAAGGCAAAAGCTTCTGATAAGCAGGAAATCCAGGTTTGGATCCCGGTCTGGCACAAATTTTCATTGTCGTCATTCCATTCTAAGCTGATGGTTGTCCTTATTCACAATTGCGGATAAATTTAATGTATTTCATAATGGCTGTAGTTGCCACAGTTCCTGTTCCTTGGGACATGTGTGCATGTACAAAGGCACTTTGCATCCTAATCAGAATAACATAGATGCTGCAATATCATATTACAGAACTGTATGTCATCTCTGATGACAATTCAGTAATGTGATGCCCTGCATCCTCAATCCCTTCTCCACTTCCCACCCATATTGCAATATGAAGCTGTAACCACTTTAGCATGAAATGAAAGAGAAACTGAAAATGTTATCAAGAAATCTCTTTACACATAGCATATATGCAAACTTTCAAAGTATTTCTGGATGGCTGTGATGATCAAGTTATTGAAGATTATATATCATACATGTCTGACAGGCACATATTAAGGGAGTGTAAAGGTCAGGGATGCATTGTGCCATCATCCTTCAAAGAAGCCTTGCTATTTATCACTGCATGTAGCTAGGCATTGTTCATCTGAAAGATAACATTTAAAGTTCCCATAGTTCAATTCACCCAGCAATTCACTCCTCTCACAGGGTTCTATTCCCCATTGTTATCAAAATACTGGTGGCATATGAAGTACCCAACCTTGTTGAATAGTGGCATTGTCACAAATTCTGCAGTTAGTAAAGTGGTGACAAAGGGCATTCTTATGTGTAGGGTACCCCTAGTTATTTTAGTTACTCATTTTTGTAGTGTTCCCATGGGCCTACCATGGACCCAGTGTTTCTGCAATCCTGACACGAATTGTTGCACCTACAGAAGGAGCAGCAGCAGCTGCTCCAGCAGTAGCAGCAACAAGTACAGATGCAGGTGCTGATAACCCAAAACGTGGACTTCCTTTGCGCCCTTACCCTTTCAAAGGGCCACACACCTGCAGGGCCATTTTATTCTTTGCCCCCAACACTGTTTTCTGGTTTCAATGAGTCTACAGAAAGGTGGGAGAATTATATATGCTAGTTCTTGATGTACTATCAGGTAAGGCATATCATCAATCTTGTTGATAAGGCCATCTAGTTGTTCTCAAGCAGTGTGGGTTTGTATGAAGTTGTTCAAACTATTAACTTGACAAACTTTCTTGATTGATTACACAGTATTTCAGCCATCAAACCCCAGTGGCAGCAGCGTGGTTGCAATTTAACCAGCACGTCAAGTGAGCTGGGCAGTCATATGCAGCCTTAATTGCCAATTTGCAATGCCTGTCATGCAAGTGTCACTTTGAGTGCCCCAAATGTGCTAGCCCTTATACAGACTTGCTAATTAGGGTGTGATTGTTCAGTTAGTTCCTGATCCCTAGGACATTTTACTGAATCAGGGGGGCTGTTCCTCCGATTTTGTTAAGGCAGTGGACCCTGTATTTGGAGCGGATTCAGAAACCTGATATCATCAGGCAACAAATGGTCTATGGACAATGTGTCATGGATTCACATCCCATTCTGTGGCAGACAGAATTGTTACCAAAGTTATAGGGAAGCCAGATCTTTCCTACATTGACTTGCACAAATCATACCTGCTATTGCTGTTGGATACAGTTTCTTGGACTTTCTTGGTCCACATCACCCTACTTTGGGTTTTACCAGTTTAATCACTTGACTTTTGCAATTCCATCTGCACAGGGAATTTACCAACAATATTTGGAGCAATTGATTCAGGAAATTCCCTGTTGCATCAATTACTGTGTGTCACAGCCCATAATTTATGGAACCTTCAGTCAGTTTTACAATTTCTCCTGGAGAATGGCCTCCATTGAAAACTGGAAAAGAGCAGTCTTTTCTCCCCAAAGGAGCATTTTGTTGGGTAATGTGCTCAGTGAAAATGGTCTTGTCCCCATAGATAACCACATAAAGGCCATTGTCAACCTGCCAGGAGTTCCAGTCTTTTGTAGGTAAGTTTCTGTATTATGCTTAGTTCATTCCCCAGGTTTTGCACACTTGCCAGCCTCTTAACCAGCAGGTATTAAGACTGTCTGGTCTGTGGACTGTAAATGGACTTTTGTGTCTCTGAAGCAGCATTTGTGCTCTGATCCCTGTCTGGCTTCCCCTACATCAGACAAACCTTTAACCCTAGTCTGTAGTGCATCCCAGCCCTGTGTTGCATCCCGTTATGGCATTGGTGGTGTCCCAACCCATCAGAACCTGGGCAGCAGTGAACAGCCCATCGCTTACACACTGAAGATGCTATCCACTACACAGCAGAACTGCTCACAGGTAGAAAAGGTGCTAGCTATTATTTTTGAGGTTAAAAAGTTTCAAATTTTCCTGCATGGAGTGAGGGACCGGCCCCAGGCCATTGTTTCCTTATTTGGCCCTTGTTCCAAGCTGCTGAATAGGACTGCACACCAGATGCAGTGGTTGGCCCTCTTTATTGGTAGCTATTCTTATGACATTCATTACTGCTCCACCACCCAACATGCCAATGCTGTTGCACTTTTGCATTTACCAGTGGGGCACAATGTGGAGTTCAATTGGCAGGATGCTTTCATGTTTGCGTTGGATGATGTCTTGCAGCAAACCCTATCAGATTTTCCACTGACAGCACAAGAGGTCATGACCACCACAGCTGCTGACTCACTTTTCCAGGAAGTCGTTTCAGCTGTCCAGATGGGTTGGTTGGAGCACATCTTTTCAGGTGTAGATCCAGCATTTCAAACATGTTTTCACCTACATGCTGGACTCAGCATTGTCCATGGGGTCCCCATTCTTGCCACAGAAAGGCAATACTGTCAAGTGGTTGTCCACCCACCCTTGCTTCCTCACATTCTACAGTTGCTGTTGCATAGTACTGGGGTACAACTCAGATGAAGGCATAAGCACAAGGTCACGTCTGCTGACTGGTGATCAATCATGACATCGAATACCTGGCACAGTCTTGCAGGACTTGTGCACAGAAACAGGCCATACCACCATTCCACTTCTCTCCTTATGAGTCCTGGAGCATGTCAACTTTGTAGATACATTTATGGGCAGCATGTGGTCATTGGTGGTCAATGTGTTGTTGAATTTCCTGTATATAGTCAAGCTGTCATTCACATCATTGACTGCCACCATTCATGCAGTGTTGGTTATTTTTGCCATTGAGATATCCTCTAAGACCCTTGTATCTGATAATGGTAGGCAACTTGTGTCATGGGAGTTTTAAGACTTTTGCATCTGCAATGGTATTCAGCATCTGACTGTTGCCCCATTTCACCCAGCTTCTAACTCAGAGGTGGAGCACTTCATGTGTATATACAACACCCAGATGAAGTAGTATGCGTCTGCTTCTTCTGATGATGATGATGTCAAATCTTGTGGCTATGTACTGTCAGTGAGTGCAGTCCAGTGGAATGATTGCATGGGTGCCAGCCACAGGGTCTCCTGGATTTGTTGTACCCTGATTCGCATACCATAGACTATCATAGCCTACTGCATTTTCCTCCTGTGGCTGCCATTTGGGCCCAGTCCTTTAGCCTATGGCTGGCATAGTTGCCAGGTGTTATGGTGGGCCACAAAGTTGAGCAGCTGTTTGTGGTGGATGTCAGTGAGGAGCATTTGACTTATAATGCAAGTCAGCTGTGCCCATGCACTGTTGGAGCACCACCACTGTGGCTTTCCGGTCAGCTGAATGACAGGGTTGATTACAACATTCCCAGAGTGAGCTCCCAACTGCAGAAGTGTGCCTCATTCTTTGCATCCTCTCCACTCCCTCCACCATCCTCCCATCACCTGAGGCCTCAGGCCAAAGTGCGACTCACACTTCTACTTGCTGTGGTGGAGCCCATGGATCTCATCCTTCTCCTCTTCTGTCTCCTCTTCCCCTTTGTTGATGGAGATGACCTCATCCCTACTGCCACCAGTGGATCTGCCATTGCAGCAGCCTCTGTGTCCTTCTATGCTTCCGGCAGAGCCAGTGGGAATCGGGATGGAGGCAGATGAGCTGGGATGGGTAGAACAGCTGTGTAGTTCAGAAACCTGCCATGAAGGGTGCATATGTCATGCCATATGGGCAGACCCACTGACATAAGTGTTTGCTTGTGAACAGCAGTAAGTGGAGCAGGCCAGTGCTCCTGTGCAGTTAAACCACTGCGGGCCTAGCCTTGCACTTCATGCTAAGAGTTGTCGTGTACTGAGTCATTAGCTGCTCATGACAGCAGCTTGCTGAATACGTTGCCCTGGGTGTATGTACGTGGGTTCATACATTCCACTTCCTGTAGTCCAGTTCACACAGCGAGTTTGTTCCACTCAGGGGGTTCTGTTCCACAGTTGTTACTGAGTCACCATCAGCCTGTTGAGTACTCACAAGTAGTGGCATTGTTATGGCTTCTGCAGATACTAAACAGCGACTGTAGATAACTAAAATTATTTTCACTATATATTTGCAGTATGTTCCTTAAATTGCTTTAATACTGGATTCTTTTTTTAGCAGATTTTTAGTCCCACACATTGTTGCTATGTCTTGTAATAAAGCTCATCAAGATTATTCTACAAATCAAAATACACACCTCGAAAAAAGTTTTGCATCACCCCAGTTACCAGAACTCCAGAAGATAGATGTTGATTGTTCATATTGTATCACAGACACAGTCCCTTTTAATGTTCAGAGATGTCACTAAATTCGCCCAAAGATGTAAACAACCATGCATGAGCAGCACTGAGAGACAGAGGGGGTCCGACAGGCAATCAGTTCCAGTCATTCCACCAGGAAAGAGGTACACGGCTCATGTTGTCTGTAGTTCAGCCATGCCTAGTTCATCAATAGCGCAGTTCAATTGCATCCGCATTTGTTACTATGTGCCAGGAACGGCTCTCTACAAGGGAAGTGTCCAGGCATCTCGAAGTGAACCAAAGCGATGTTGTTCAGACATGGAGGAGATAAAGAGAGACAGGAACTGTTGATGACATGCCTCACTCAGGCTGCCCAAGGGCTGCTACTGCAGTGGATGACCACTACCTATGGATTATGGCTTAGAAGAACCCTCACAGCAGTGCCACCATGTTGAATGATGCTTTTCGTCCTGCCACAAGACTCAAACTGTGTGCAGTAGGCTGCATGATGCACAACTTCACTCCCGACATCCATGGTGAGGTCCATCTTTGCAACCACAACACCATGCAGCATTGTACAGGTGGGCCCAGCAACATGCCGAATGGACCGCTCAGGATTGGCATCAAGTTCTCTTCACCGATTAGTGTCGCATATGCTTTCCATCAGACAATTGTCGGAGACATGTTTGGGGGCAACCCAGTCAGGCTGAATACCTTAGACAGACTGTTCAGTGAGTGCAGCAAGATGGAGGTTCCCTCATGTTTTGCAGTGGCATTATGTGGTGCCGACGTACGCTGCTGGTGGTCATGGAAGGTGCCGTAACAGCTGTACGATATGTGAATGCCATCCTCCGATCAATAATGCAACCATATTGGCAGCATATTGGTGAGGCGTTCATCTTTGTGGACAACAATTCGTGCCCACATTGTGCACATCTTGTGAATAACTTCCTTCAGGATAACGACATTGCTTGACTACAGTGGCCATCATGTTCTCCAGACATGACCTATCTAACATGCCTGGGACTCAAAGGGATCTACATCAAATTGCCATTGAGGAGTGGAACTATCTGGACCAACAGTGCCTTGATGAACTTGTGGATAGTATGTGATGCAGGCATGCATCAGTGCAAGAGGATGTGCTACTGGGTATTAGAGGTACCAGTGTGTACAGCAATATGGACCAGCACCTCTGAAGGTCTCACTGTATGGTGGTACAACATGCAATGTGTGGCTTTCAAGAGCAATAGAAAAGGTGGAAATGATGTTTATGTTGATCTCTGTTCCAATTTTCTGTACAAGTTCCAGAACTCTTGGATCCGACGTGATGCAAAACTTTTTTTGATGTGTGTATGTTATTTGAGGTGTTTCATTAACATGTTTTCTCAGCAATAATAAATCCATAAAATTATGATTAAGAATAGTAATACTGATTTCTGAAATGCTTGCATGCTAAAATTCAAACATTCGTAATTAGTAAAATTACCTGAACCAAAAATTTTTATAGGAAGACAAATTCTTCCTTAAATAAAAGAAAAAGAAGGCATCAAAAACAGACATATTAGCCTTTTAACAGACAATTATTAGTATGTCTGAATTTTTAGTGCACGTGGTTTTACTGATTCTTTAATGATGAATATTTCATAAAGGAAAAAAGTAACATTTTAATCAGTGTGATTTAAATTATACTTTCACAATAAGGATGCATTCCATAAAGGAATATTGGCTTTTCAAATGAGTACCATATAGCAAGTATATGAGAGAAAGAAATACGAATTGTTATTTTTTTAGGTGTGATATCAGAACACTTAAACTATTACATCTTGTCACATTTTGAGGGTAGCAATGTGCCTACATTGTGTACTATCTTGATCACGTATCAATAGTGTATTATTCAACACATCCTCTGGGCTATGATTCATATGACAGGTGTTGCAGTTTTCACATGTGTTAGGATAACTTCTGTATTACACCCACATATTTAAGCATCTTGCTCAGTTACTATGCTTATCAGTATTGTAAATCTGATGCTAAAGTTGTGAAGAAAATACGTAATGTTTCAAAATTCCTATTACAGTTCTCTAGAGGTTGTAGAGAGGACTTCATGAGTAAAGTGTTGATAAGGAAATCATCTCAGTAAATGTACAGTTTGGATATCTGATTGATTGATTTAAACAAGAGAGCTAAAACAGCTTAGGTCTGAGCTGCCACTGCCCGCACCGAAACTACATTTATTATGTGGTATCACTCCCTGTATATCTAGTAAAGCCAACCAGTGCCCTTAAGTAGTGCAAGGAGACCCTCTACCAGTTTTTTGTTAAACAAAATTTCTTCAGGTCTAGTTGTCCCGAAGATTCTGTCTCTTTTACTCTCCAATGCCATGCATTTGAAGATTAGGTGTGATGCAGTATAGCAAGTATATGAGAGAAAGAAATACAAATTGTTATTGTCAAGGTCCCTCCTATATGTCTCCCAGTCTGTTTTCCTGGGATTCCTACAAGTCATGGTCTGTCTGATTCCAATTTCAACCTTGAATTTAATGTACATGTGGTCCGATGAGGATGGCTCCAACACCACATGGCACTGTTTGACATAGCTACCCATCCTCATTGAACCAAATGTTATGTCAGTTACTTCTTCCCTTATGCTATTCCTGAATGTAGGTCCATTGCCCCTATTCAGGACCTCTAAGTTGTTAGCTAAGAGAAATTCAAGAAGATTGCTGCCCCACACTAGATTGTGGGCATTGGCATCACATCTCACCAGCAGTTGGTCACCTTGCCGATGGCAAGTCTCTACCACTCTCCTCACCTCCAAGGGCGGGGGAGAACTGTCTTTGTAAGGAAGGTATGCTGAGGCCAAAATAATTTCCCTCATTATACCTTCCTCACATTGCTGTATTTTGATGGTCACTAAATCGCTAGAGCAGAAATCCATCATTGGCATGAAAGAAATGTCATTTCTAACATAGATGCATGTTCTGGAGTTTCTTAGATTCCTAGCATAGATCAGCTTATCTCCAGTGCCTCCGAGGCCTGATACATCCGCTTTGTATAAATAGGGTTCTTGTATTAGGGCCACATCCACTTCCTGTCTCCCCAGGCAGCGGCTCAGGGCAGCAGAGGCCCCTTTACTGTGCTGCAGATTAATCTGCAGCACCTCCAGGCTTTGTCTTACTGCCATCTTTGAGGTCTTTGAGAACCCTGACGGTGACCTGCGAGAACCCTAAAAACAGTTTCAGGTCCTGCTCTCACATCGCCTTCAGAGACTTCTCACCAGGGTTCATCCTTCCAGAGTAACCTTCTGGTTAATCACTCTTCAGTCTTCTGTCGGTACTTGTGGGTTCTGGGCCCCTATTTTCCCAAACAGAGTCTTGGGAGAGACTTCCTTAAGGATCTTAGGTACCAATAATGATATCTTTGCAGTCTTAAGAAGCTCCGCTGCCATCTTGTCCAGCAGCTTTGCATCTTCCCACGGGGATATCATGGGCACCTTGTCCTTGAGCCATTCTACTGTGTGCACCCCCTCACAGACAAAAATGAGTGCACCACAATCTAGATAGACCCTCCTGGAGTTGGGACCTGGGCCGCATTCCTCCCAATCTTTACAAAGAGCGCCATCTATACTAGTTCCTCCTGCTGTGAGGTGATGGCCACCTAGTGGATAACCTTCCTGGATAACTGCCATCCTAAAAACCAAGACTGCAGTACTATCAGTCTGTTTCCCTATTTCTTGCCTCGGTTTTTTCTGGACTCACTTATCAATGGAGGAGGGAGTCTTTGATTCCTCCCTTATCTGCTTACTATCTGTCTTTGATGTTGTGGGGGTCTGTGTGCCCCCTTCAACCTGATACATTTCTTTCCTGGGGGTCTTGGGTTCTGGTCCCTTTACTTTCCTCCACTTTTTTTTAGGAAGCCATTCTTTTCCTTCCTTTTTCCTCTGTTCCCTGAGTAGCTTCCTCCTCAGGGCCCCAGACAAGCCTTTGATCTTAATCTGGTCTAGCTTCTCGGCTACAGTTCCCATATCTGGCTCAGGTCTAGACCCTGATTCAGTAGTGGAAATGCCTTCCGTTAGTTTGTCCCTGATGTTTACATATCTGAGGTCTCAATTTGCCCCTCAGTTTCTTTTACTTTATTTTCTATAGTCATGTCCATGTTGGTCCCACAAGATTTGGGGATCTAGAAGGTCCACACCACGAATACCCTGCGTGGTGTAAGGCTAATTACTCAGGGAGGTCGCCCAGTATCCCTGAGGCTCCATTTATGACACATCTTCCCATGTGCTACGCACCCCTCAGCAGGGATCGCATCACACTGAGGGTTGGGTCAGGGAATAGGGTAGGACTAACAATAGGAACACTGATATACCCTGTATATTAATGTAAAACATCTATACTAGCTGTTGTGAGCAGCTCAGCAAAAAATTTCAATACTATTGAAGGGGTTGATCTGTGCTAGTTACCAAATTTCTGGACAATTAAAGAATTGTCATCCATTACCAAATACCATGTTTTGTTGATCATTTCTCTGCTATGATTTGTTGAGTTCATTACTGATGTATTGATATGTTTGACAAGGTGACAAATTTATCTGTCTAGTCTCATAATATTGTTACCAAAATTCACAAACTATCGCATAGCCGAAAAACACCATGTGCACCTTACAATTGCCCTGTTACCCATGTAGCTGCTTTCCATGTGTAGTGCATGCCTGACCTGTCAAGGGGAAGCCTACGATTCTCCACCCCATAATGCAGATGTAGAAATCTACAGCCAAAATTATCACAAAATCTATGCAGCCTTTGGCTGAGACCTTCCACTTGGTTCCAAACCAAATCACCTCAATCAATTCTGGATACAATACTACAGATCATAAGCTCTACTTGGACATAATGATTGAGGCTACCTGCCATCACAACTTCTGTTAGCTGCCCTACAAACTGAGGACGGCCTGAGAACCAAAGTGACAAATATCATTAGTACTGACATGAGTCTCAACCTGCAGATGGCTGCACCCTGCATCCTCAATAGCTGCAAGCAGGGCCTCCTATCCATTATGAATGAGGCCCCCTGGCACATATACAGAGTACACATTGGATTTCTTTCCAGCTCTGAAAGCTATTTTCCTAAAGAACTCCATAATGCATCCATTTGTTCAAAACAAATGGTAATTTCACTACAGGCTGCTTGAATCTGCACTACAAAGTTACCTAAAATGCAAGACTGTACTGCTTAAATATATGAACACACAATGAATTTAAAAATTAAACTGTTGAGTCACACATTAGAAGCTTACTATGTAACTTGGTACTCTCTTGATGTGTCACAAGTGACAAATGCAGACTGACTGAGCTGCTTTGACAGTTGCTAATTCTCAGCCTGTGCCTGACCTGAAATTTTATGTATGGAAGTTGGGTCTCATAATTCACATACCATAGACTAAGAACACAGATGCTGATAATGATCACATTTCGATATAATATGGTCTCTCATATCAAACAATGGAAACTCTAGATACGAATGTCAACAATGTAGGAAAAGATGGATTGCTACTTACCATAAAGAAGACAAGTCAAGTGGCAGACAGGCACAATTAAAAGACACTCACATATAGCTTTTGGGCAAAGCCTTCATCAGTAAGGAGAGACACACTCACAACATTCACACATGCACAAGCAAGAATACCTCACACCCACACATGACTGTCAACTCCAGATTCCTGCCTGAGATGCTGGAGTTGGTGGTCATGGGTGTGTGAGGTATGCTTGCTTGTGTATGTGTGTGTATGTTACACTCCCTCTACTGACAAAGGCTATGGTCGAAAGCTATATGTGACTCTCTTATAATTGTGCCTGTCTGCTGTTTGATATGGTAAGTAGCAATCTATCTTTTCCTACATTGTAGTCTGTCATTTCCTAGATACGTTCCTTAAGTATAATTTTCTGTTTTAATTACTAAAATGGATTTTGTGAAATTTACTACAGAATATTTCCTCAGGGAAGTCAAATGACATCATGTCATAAGTTACCATAACAGCTTATATACTATTAACTCTTAGTCATACAGTTTTTTTATCATATGTACAGTAATTCATTGAAGTGTCTAATCCTTTTAACATGCTATACCTCTCAATGTAATACACATTGCACTGAACTTGTAAATATGATGAAGAGAAATGTTGATAACTACAGAACATAATTTGCATCCCATGTGAAATGCTAACAGGAGTCAGACCTTAAAGTTAACATTTCAATGGATGGGATATCCTAGAATAGCCTTTGTCTAACTTTGTGGCAGCTTTTGATAATTACTAAGTGACCTGTGTGAGTGTAAACAAAACAGGAATGACTCAAATGTAAGGCAGCTGCTGGTACAATGTAAACAGTATGATTGTGTAATTGTGTGGAAAATGAAGATCCTTAATCCTTGCAAATGTGAACAATACATTTACTGTCCCCAGGATACTGCACATTCTTGCCAATATAGTAGTATTTTGTCCCAAATGTAAAAATAATCACTAAACAATAATCATCATTATTATCATTTGTTGTAATGCAAAAATACAATAATCATATGTGGGCATACTGAAAAATAATGCCCAGAACTTCTTATGTGAAAATACTTAAAGCATTTTAAATAAAACAAAAATTATTTACAGTCTCCATCTTTATTCTTTGTGTCTACATATTTGCAGCCCTCTGCCACTAGAGGACTCAGAATTGTGGCATGTATCATGACAGTGTGTGATGTAATTATGTAGGTGAATGAGAAAGTGCATGCTGCACACATGGAGCACTCTCTCCTTCAGCATGACAATGCCAGGTCACTCAACTACTGCAACATGTCCAACACTTTGGGTTCGTTGTTATCAATCATCCTCCATACAGTCCCAACTTGGACCCATCCAATTTTCATCTGTTTCCAAAACTTAAAGAACACCTTCAAGAACTTCACTTTGATAGTGAAACAATGATACAAGCAGAGGTGAGACTGTGACTCCATCAACAAAGTAAAACATTCTATAGTGATAGAATCAACAAACTGGTCTCTCGTTGGGAGAAATGTGTTTGTTGCCAGGTTGATTATGTCGAGATATACATATGTAGACATGTAGAGTAAAGATATAGAATGTTAATAACATAAAAGTATTGTGAAATCATGTAAATGTTTTGTAAACTGTTGTGAATGTGTTATACACTGTTTTCAATAAGATAAAAAACTAATACTTAAAAGTAAACAACAAAATAAAACCATTTCATAAAGTAATAAACATTTACAAAGGTTTATCTCAGAAACTGTTTCAAATAGAGCATATTTACATACAAAGTTTATTACATCTTATGATCCTGTTTGCCACCTATAAGCATACTGAGTTTTTTCCTGAGATACTTTCTGTACTTTTAACTATTTACTGTCACTATCCAATAGGGACATTCTGTATCAAAATTTATCTTGTTAGATTTTTCAAGGTTCTGTTTAGTGCTAAGAAAAATGGAACTTATATTACCACTTGCCCTGTAGGTATGCTTGTCCAAACACAGGTACTGGTGTTGACCTCTGGATGGAAGCCAAACTGTCTTTTAGGAACTGTGTAATAAGTTATTTCTAAATGTTCCCCAAAAATTCAGATATGAAGTGGCAGTGCCATTTTTGTGGTACAATAAACATTGATTAGATTAGATTTACTTTCATTCCAACTGATCCGTAGTGAGGAGGCCCTCCAGGATGTGGAACATGTCAGAAAAACAACAATACATGACAAATATTTACAACTAAAACAAATAAGCTAATGCACCATTCCACAGATCCCAAGTGGAATGATCGTCATTTTTTAATGAACACTATAGGAAAGAGTCATTTTACAAATACTAATGCACTGAATTTAAAATAAAAAAGTTTTTTATTTATTTATAAGGTAATAACATGTAATAGAACTACTATAATACTTATTTACAATGAACACATTACTGCACTGAATTGGTGCAGAGGTTAGAACATTACTGCACTGAAATTGTGCAGAAGTTATATATCAGTTGGTTTTACTGAGAAATTCACCAATGGAGTAGAAGGAGTTGGCCACCAATATATCCTTTAGGCTTCTCTTAAACTGAATTTCATTGGTTGTTAAGCTTTTTATGGCTGCTGGCAACTTATTGAAAATGTGTGTTCCTGAATAATGCACACCTTTTTGTACAAGACTAAGTGACTTTAAATCCTTGTGAAGATTGTTTATATAGATTCTTACAAAGCAGATAAGACATAGATACAGGGTACGTAGTGAGGATAATCATGTAACCACTGAAGGGGGTAAGTGGAACACAAACATTGTCATGATATGGGACTTTATTTCTCCTTCACTATCTGGTTTATGGACATACCAAGTATTTAGAAACGGTGGGAAATTCTGACTCTGGCCTAATATTTCTCTGCTAATCCCCTAATTTGGTGGCTATTGTCTCCAATTTTCCCCTTTTATCACCTCAGATAAGGTGACTCCAAAGAACTTCCAAGTAGGCCTACTTCTCTTTTTTCTTGGTAACTGTAAATGTGACTTTGCACATTTTATAACAGCATGTTTTTCACTTTATAGGGACAACTATCCCATTATCTTGGCAGAGGGAATAATAAGCCCTGTCAACTGGACAGCTTTTTTGTAAATATGTATTACGTATTCATGTTTTGTGCCATGTTCTATGTCCTTGAGGATCTCCTCCATTTGGATCTATGGAATGAATAGTATATGTAATGTAATCCAGTCTCAACAGCAGTCAGATGGTGTAAGTGTATCATGTAAAGACAAAAACATCCATCACAAACAGTTTTAAAAATTCTTCTAGCCTTAACTTGTATTGTAAAATGACAGTTTAATACATAGAAATATCAAAATTTCAATGAAAATATTGTTACAAAACTTCCATCTGAAGAGCTTCATTCATACTAATTCCATAGGATCTCATCTCCTCAGAAGTATCATACAAGCTAGTGCCACAGGTAGAAAAAAAATCATGATTTGGATTATTTTATAGACATTGAGTCTATTAGTTTTTCCATTCTGTTCCTGAACTGATAGAGAATTGAATGTGTTAAAAAGCTTGTGGAGAGTATCATCTATGATTGCTAAACACATCCAGCAGCAGCACTGCCAGCTATTGGCCAAGTTGCAAACTTACAGCAAACGCCACCAGCAGCTTTAGCCAATCTGCATGCTTACAGCTCTGACCACAGTGCAGCACTGCTAGTTTTCAGATAAGCCAGTTGACATAAAAGCTGAAATGCAGGACCCTAATGATAAAATTTGCGAGTGACAACTGTAATATCATCCTACTGTGTGCCCCATTTCGGGAGCCCAGCAGTTTTATGTAGCAGGTAAATGTAATGTGCTCCCTCTGCTGCAAGTTCACTGTCACACACACACACACAAGTCAGTGTGCTGGTCCATTAATGTGTGTTGTCATGGTTCTGTAATTTCAGAGGTCATTTGTGCATCAGAAGTGCTGTAATTTCATTGGTCACCTGAGCTACATATTGTGTAATGTTTATCAGTGGCCACTTATGCAACAGTACACTGATGTGTCAGACCTCCTTTTTCCTGGTGTAGTGCAGCAGTTCAACATGGCCCAAACTCAGCAAGTTGTTGGAAGACCCCTGTAGAAATACTGAGCCCCACTGCCTCTTTAGCCATCAATAATTGCAAAAGTGTTGCCAGTACAGCATTTCAAACTAACCTCTTGATTATGTCCCACACATGTTCAATGGAAGTCATGTAGGGCAGTATGGGTGACCAAATTTTTCACTCGAACTGTTCACAATGTTATTCAAAACAGTCATGAACAGTTGCAGCCCAGTGGCATGGTGAACTCTCATCCATAAAACTCTATCATTGAACAGCTCTAAATGATCTCCAGGTAGCTGAACGTAACCATTTACAGTCAATGACTGGTTCACTTGGACCAGAGACCCAGTCCATTCCATGTAGACACGGCCCACACCATTATGGAGCACCACCAGCTTGCACAGTGCCTTGTTGACCACCTAGGTCCATGGTTTCATGGTGTGTGTGCCACACTCAAACCCTACCATCAACTCTTACCAAATTAAATCTGGACTAATCTCACTAGTCCATGGTTTTTCAGCTGTCTAGGGTCCAACCGATATGGCCACAAGCCCAAGAGAGGTGCTGCAAGCAACGTCGTGCTGTTGGCAAAGAACTTATGTCAGTCTTCTGCTACCATAGCCCATTATTGCCAGATTTTGCTGCACTGTCCTAACAGATATGTTTGTTGTACATCCCACATTGATTTCTGTTGTTATTTCAGGCATTGTTGCTTGTCTGTCAGCACTGAAAACTCTATGCAAATGGTGCTGCTCTCTGTTGTTAAGTGAAGACTGTTGGTCACTGTGTTGTCCATGGTAAGAGGTAATGCATGAAATTTGGTATTCTTGGCACACTCTTGACACTATGGATTTCAGAATATAGAATTGCCTGATGATTTCTGAAATGGAATATCGTGTATAGTTAGCTCCAGCTACCATTCTGCATTCAAAGTCTTTTAATTCATGCCATGCGCCCATAATCATGTTGGAAACCTTTTGACACGAATCACCTGAGCACAAATGACAGCTCCACCAATGCACTCCCATTTTATACCTTGTGTATGTGATACTACTGCCATCTGTATTGTGCATATCTCTGTGCCATGGTTTTTGTCATCTCATGTATATGTTGCGATTTCAGTGGTAGCCCAAGCGATAGATTGTGTAGTGTGTTCAGTGGTCTCTCGTGTGATGGAATATGTCAGTGATTCCAATGGTTGCCCAAGTGACAGACTGTGCATAGTGTTAGCAGTGGCTGCTCATAGAACAGGCCATGTTCAGTGACTAAGTGGTTTCTGCTGTGACAGGCAATGTTTGGTGCAGTGTGATTGTTTCTTGTATCAATTTCAATATCAATAAATGTTTACTTTGTGAGCAGTTATGTCTCTCAATTGCCAGAACATTTCTGTTCTACTTCCTACATACATTATCCTAAAGTGGTGATGCCCAGCTGGCTCGTATCAGTTACTTTGTGCATGTGATTAACTCAAATGAGATTGTTTCCACCACTTGCACCACGACTGCTGCATCATTGCCCAGTGAGCTGCATTTTGTGGTTTCTCATATCGCTGTCTGACTACCACCTTTCTGGTCTACCTAGCCAGCCCTCTAGTTCACAAAGGTTGAGACCAGCTTCATTGCAATAGATTAATGTCAGAACACATCACATACCCTTATGTTGTCAGTCAGTGTGACCAGTGCTATGGTGCCAATGTTGCCGATGTCATGACTGCATCACCACCCACCAAGTGAAACCAGCACCTCAACAGGGAGCTCATACACCAACTCTCCATATCACCAGCAGAGTGCATACATTGGCTGATTACTGGTGGTGGCACTGCTGGCAGAACTCCATCACAGCTCCTGCATCACCTCAACAGCATTGTTAACATCAGCACAGCTCCAAATGAGCTGGTGTGTGTACTTCAACTGAACTGCCTGCATAGCTAGGCATGTGCCATCCTGGTAATTCAGCAGTCACTTTCACTGCAAGAATTAGATGCTCTCACTGGCATTGTGGTCAAAGCTCTCCTGCAGCCCTGTGTTATGGCGCAGCTTAAGCTGTCACTACTAGTACCATCTCTGACATGACAGTTATACCGCCAGCCAGCACAGTGGACCACAGTGCCTTGGCATCCACCAGGGCCAGCCAGAAATTTCAGCTGCTCTCAACCCAAAGCCCTCATGGCACAAGTATCTGCGCTTCATGCTAGTCAGCTGCTGCTCCCACAACACTACATCTTCAGTAGTTTACTCGAGACCATCAGTGTGCCGAAAACCAACACACTATATGTTGCTACCACTGCACATTTGGTGTGGAAGCTTCCTGCTGCTGCCTACAGGGCATTCACCCAAACATCACTGGCATTTGTGAATGAGCACACAAGGATTCCAAAAAGTGTTGTGGCCTGGATGCTTTCTCGGTGTTTGGGTTCTCCATCACAGATGAAGTTCAGGCCATGTTGGATGCAATCCCCTTCCAGGAACCTGATGATGTTTGTGCTTTTTTTTCATATCTCTATTTGGTCTTGGCCTGGGGTGTGCCACTAATTTTGAGGGACATATTTCTTTACATCCAGATGCAGCATTCTGTTTGTGTCAAACACATCCTCTTTCAGTCTCCTTACAGACGGCCGTTAAGCTCAAACTCAATCGTCTTCATGACGCTGGGTCCATACAACTGGTCAAACTAGTGCTTGGACCACACCCCTGGGTGGCTATGTGTGACTACCATCTGTGATTGCCAAGCACAGCCAGAAACAGCACTGTCATCTGTTGGCCAAGGTGCAAACTTACAGCAAAGGCCACAATGCAATGTTGCCAGCAGTCTTAGCTAATCTGCAAGCTTAAAGCATTGACCACAGTGCAGCACTGCTAGTTTTCAGATAATCAAGCTGACATAAAAGCTGAAATGCAGGACTCTAATGATAGAACTTGTGAGTGTGGCATCCAATTCCTACCAACTGTAGTGTCATCCCTCTGTAGGCACAGAGCAGCAGGATTATTTAGCAGAGAAATCTAATGTTTTCCCTCAGCTGCAATTTCACTGAATCTGTATATAACTGCACACACAGATGCAGATCAGAGGTTGCTGGTTTGTTGTGTGTGCTTTCATGTGTGATTTTAGTGGTTGCCCGAACAATGGGTTGTGTAGTGGCCTCAGTGGTTGCTTGTGCTACAAGAAGTGTTGTGATTTCAATGGTCTCCTGAGCAACAGTTTGTGTAGTGTTATCAGTGGTCACTTGTGCAATGTGATACACTGTGATTTCAGTGATTGCCTGAGTGATAGATTCTGTATTGCATTAATTGGTTGCTTGTGCAATGGAACATGTCAGTGATTGGTTTGGTCACACATGTGATGGATTATGCACAGTGTTTACAGTGGTCACTCATGCAATGAGCCACGTTCTGTGACTAAGTGGTTGCCTCTGCAATGGGAAATGGTTTGTGACAGAGTGATTAGTGTTCCTATGACAAGTTTCTTGTGCCAACATCACTATCAGTAAAAGTTTTCGTAGTGAACAACGATGTCTTTCATGGTCCAAAACATACCTGTACCACTTTCTATGTAAACTAGCTCAAAAGTTTATTGAAACTATTGGGTGAACTAAGTCTGCAAAGACAAGAAGGGCAACAGAAGATAGGAAGAGGCATATGCTGGCATCATACCAGTGAAAATAGTAATATCAATTTTAGGATTTAAAACTAAGAGACAAGAAGAAGAAAAAGAAGGAAGCAAGAATTAATAATAGAAAAAACGAAAGCTGGTGTTACCAACATTCTTAAGAATATCTGCTCTTTATTTTTCATGTGCTTCTTTAGATGTTCTAATGAGTACTTTTTGTCTGTGGCAGTACTGATTTCCTCATAGTCAGCATTGAAGAAATGCCATACGTATTCTGTGGGTCAAGACTTAATACAACACTGACATATTCACACGTTCAAACATCAATTCTGTAAATACAACATAAACACAGCAGTTCATTTTTCTTTGAAGTGTTGAACATCTGTTCTATTGCAGAACATCAGCACTCCTTCTCATTAGACAGCACTCTATAAAGAATTCCTTACATGTTTGAGCATTTGTCTAAAACTCTCATCTTCCACATACACTGGCTGTTTGATTTTATTTTGTTAAACTGAAATTTCTGTGTTGTTGTTGGAGCTATTTATGTGAAAATATATTCCACAGTATTAGTAATCATTTTGATATCAGTGGCCAATGATAAAAATGCCTGCATATTCCTTCATTTTAGATTTTCTGATAACACAGACTGAAAAAATGAATAGTAAAGCTATAAAATTTGTGGTATCAACAGCTCATACATAACCTGTGGATGTAGGGCATACTGTGCTTGTCAAATGCACAACAAAATTTTTGTGCTAATGACCAGGGTCATATAAATGTATAATTTCATGAATGTTATCAGCAAATGTTTTTGATGTATACTCAACAAACTGTATAGCAGTCACATTAGCATGTCATTCATGTAATTACATCTATTTGAGATATTGTTGCCATCAAAATTGCATGATTCAGCTAAGTCAAATTATTAATATACACACATGAAAAAAAAAGTTTTGCATCACCCTGGTTCCCAGAACTTCTGAAGATAGATGTTGACTGTGGATATTGTATCACACACACAGTCACTTTGACTGTTCAGAGATGTCACTAAACCCACCCAAAGAAGTAAACAACCAAGCATGAGCAGCGCCTATTAGATGGAGGGGGTCCGACAGCTGATCAGTTCGAGGTATTCAACTAGGAAAGAGGTACACGGCTCATGTTGTCTGTAGTTCAACCATGCATAGATGGTCAATACCATCATTCAATTGCATCTGCATTGTTATTTTGTGCCAGGAAGGGCTCTCAACAAGGGAAGTGTCCAGACATCTCTGAGTGAACCAAAGTGATGTTGTTCAGACATGGAGGAGATACAGAGAGACAGGAACTGTCAATGACATGCCTCGTTCAGGCTGCCCAAGAGCTACTGCTGCAGAGGATGACCGTTACCTACAGATTATGGCCCAGGGGAACCCTGACAGCAATTCCACCATGTTGAATAATGCTTTTTGTGCAGCCACAGGACGTCATGTTAAGCCCCAAACTGTGTGCAATAGGGTGCATAATGTGCAATTTCACTCCCGACGTCCATGGCGAGGTCCATCTTTGCAACCACGACACGATGCAGTGCGGTACAGATGGGCCCAAAAACATGCTGAATGGTCCACTCAGGATTAGCATCATGTTCTCTTCACCAATGAGTGTCACATATACCTTCAACCAGACAATTGTCAGAGATGTGTTTGGAGGCAACCCAATTAGGCTGAATCCTTTGACACACTGTTCAGCATGTGCAGCATGGTCAAGGTTCCCTGCTGTTTTGGGGTGGCATTATGTGGGGCCAACATACGCTGCTGGTGGTCATGGAAGCCGCTGTAATGGCTGTACTATATGTTAATGCCATTCTCTGACCAATAGGGCAGCCATATCAGCAGCATGTTGGCAAGGCATTCGTCTTCATGGTCAACAATTCATGCCCCCCTCATGCACATCTTGTGAATGACATCTTTCAGGATATCAACATCACTCAACTAGAGTGGCCAGCATGTTCTCCAGAAGTTAACCCTATCAAACATGCCTGGGATAGATTGAAAACGGCTGTTTATGGATGACATGACCCACCAACCACTCTGAGGGATCTACACCAAACTGCAGTTGAGGAGTGGGACAATCTGGACCAACAGTGCCTTGATGAACTTGTGGATAGTATGCCATGATGAATACAGGCATGCGTCAATACAAGAGGATGTGCTACTGGGTATTAGAGGTACTGATGTGTATAGAAATCTGGAATACCACCACTGAAGGTCTTGCTTTATGGTGGTACAACATGCAATATGTGGTTTTCATGAGCAATAAAAGAGGCGGAAATGATGTTTATGTTGAACTCTGATCCAGTTTCCTGTACAGGTTCTGGAACTCTCAGAACCAAGGTGATGCAAAACTTTTTTTGGTGTGTGTGGTATGACATTGTATTCTGAGGATATCAGTCAAAGGCACCAAAAATTTTCCCTGATCAAGAGAGAGTAACTAAATTCATGCGTAGAGTTCACCCTAGAAGTTTAGAGAATTACAAATTGTGACAACAATATCCCAATATACAGGGCATTACAAAAAGGTACAGCCAAACTTTCAGGAAACATTCCTCACACACAAATAAAGAAAAGATGTTATGTGGACATGTGTCCGGAAACACTTAATTTCCATGTTAGAGCTCATTTTAGTTTCGTCAGTATGTTCTTCCACCTACGCTCAATGGAGCACGTTATCATGATTTCATACGGGATACTCTACCTGTGCTGCTAGAACATGTGCCTTTACAAGTACAACACAACATGTGGTTCATGCACGATGGAGCTCCTGCACATTTCAGTCGAAGTGTTCGTACGCTTCTCAACAACAGATTTGGTGACCGATGGATTGGTAGAGGCGGACCAATTCCATGGCCTCCATGCTCTCCTGACCTCAACCCTCTTGACTTTCATTTATGGGGGCATTTGAAAGCTCTTGTCTACGCAACTCCGGTACCAAATGTAGAGACTCTTCATGCTCGTATTGTGGACGGCTGTGATACAATACGCCATTCTCCAGGGCTGCATCAGCGCAACAGGGATTCCATGCAACGGAGGGTGGATGCATGTATCCTCGCTAACGGAGGACATTTTGAACATTTCCTGTAATAAAGTGTTTGAAGTCACGCTGGTACGTTCTTTTGCTGTGTGTTTCCATTCCATGATTAATGTGATTTGAAGAGAAGTAATAAAATGAGCGCTAACATGGAAGGTAAGCGTTTCCGGACACATATCCACATAACATATTTTCTTTCTTTGTTTGTGAGGAATGTTTCCTGAAAGTTTGGCGGTACCTTTTTGTAACTCCCTGTATATTCTCACTGACGTCCACCTGCTTAGCTGAGTCATAATGTGCTTGCCTCCCATGCAGTGGGCCCAGGTTCAATTCCCAGCCTGGTTGGAGATTTTTTTCCACTTGTGGATTGTATGTCGTGTTGTCCTCATCATCATTTCATCCTCATCACCAGCACACAAATTGCCCAGTGTGGTGTCAACTGAAATAAGACTTGCACTTGGCTGCTGAACTTCCCCAGATGTGGCCTCCTGGCCAACAATGCCACACACTCATTTCATTTTCATTTTCTCACTGATATGTTTTATTTGCAGTTTCTGTATGCATCAAATATCTCATATGACAATCACAGTGCAAAGAGAAGGCTGCACCTACATTGTGAATTGAATAACCTTAGCATGATGCAGAAAATAGTGTGTTACACAAGCACAAAACTGTTTAGTGCTCTCCTTCCTCAAATTAAATTTATTGCCAATGACCTGTCAACATTTAAATGATTCAAATCTACATCTACATCTACATCCATACTCCGCAAGCCACCTGACGGTGTGTGGCGGAGGGCACCCTGAGTACCTCTATCGGTTCTCCCTTCTATTCCAGTCTCGTATTGTTCATGGAAAGAAGGATTCTCGGTATGCTTCTGTGTGGGCTCTAATCTCTCTGATTTTATCCTCATGGTCTCTTCGCGAGATATATGTGGGAGGGAGCAATATACTGCTTGACTCTTCGGTGAAGGTATGTTCCAGAAACTTTAACAAAAGCCCGTACTGAGCTACTGAGCGTCTCTCATGCAGAGTCTTCCACTGGAGTTTATCTATCATCTCCGTAATGCTTTCACGATAACTAAATGATTCTGTAACGAAACGGGCTGCTCTCCCTTGGATCTTCTCTATCTCTCCTATCAACCCTATCTGGTACGGATCCCACACTGCTGAGCAGTATTCAAGCAGTGGGTGAACAAGTGTACTGTAACCTACTTCCTTTGTTTTCGGATTGCATTTCCTTAGGATTCTTCCAATGAATCTCAGTCTGGCATCTGCTTTACCGACGATCAACTTTATATGATCATTCCATTTTAAATCACTCCTAATGCGTACTCCCAGATAATTTATGGAATTAACTGCTTCCAGTTGCTGACCTGCTATTTTGTAGCTAAATGATAAGGGATCTATCTTTCTATGTATTTGCAGCACATTACACTTGTCTACATTGAGATTCAATTGCCATTCCCTGCATCATGTGTCAATTCACTGCAGATCCTCCTGCATTTCAGTACAAATTTCCATTGTTACAACCTCTCAATACACCACAGCATCATCTGCAAAAAGCCTCAGTGAACTTCCGATGTTATCCACAAGGTCATTTATGTATATTCTGAATAGCCACGGTCCTATGACACTCCCCTGCGGCACAACTGAAATCACTCTTACTTCGGAAGTCTTCTCTCCATTGAGAATGACATGCTGTGTTCTGTTATCTAGGAACTCTTCAATCCAATCACACAATTGGTCTGATAGTCCATATGCTCTTACTTTGTTCATTAAACGACTGTGGGTAACTGTATCGAATGCCTTGCGGAAGTCTAGAAACACGGCATCCACCTGAGAACCCATGTCTATGGCCCTCTGAGTCTCGTGGACGAATAGCACGAGCTGGGTTTCACACAACCGTCTTTTTCAAAACCCATGCTGATTCCTACTGAGTAGATTTCTAGTCTCCAGAAAAGTCATCATACTCGAACACAATATGTGTTCCATAGTTCTACAACTGATCGACGTTAGAGATACAGGTCTATAGTTCTGCACATCTGTTCGATGTCCCTTCTTGAAAATGGGGATGACCTGTGCCCTTTTCCAATCCTTTGGAATTCTATGCTCTTCTAGAGACCTACGGTACACCGCTGCAAGAAGGGGGCAAGTTCCTTCGCGTACTCTGTGTAAAATCGAACTGGTATCCCATCAGGTCCAGCGGCCTTTTCTCTTTTGAGCGATTTTAATTGTTTCTCTATCCCTCTGTCGTCTGTTTCGATATCTACAATTTTTTCATCTGTGTGACAATCTAGAGAAGGAACTACAGTGCAGTCTTCCTCTGTGAAACAGCTGTGGAAAAAGACATTGAGTATTTCGGCCTTTAGTCTGTCATCCTCTGTTTCAGTACCATTTTGGTCACAGAGTGTCTGGACATTTTGTTTTGATCCACCTACTGCTTTGACATAAGACCAAAATTTCTTAGGATTTTCTGCCAAGTCAATACATAGAACTTTACTTTCGAATTCATTGAATGCCTCTCGCATAGCCCTCCTCACACTACATTTCGCTTCGCGTAATTTTTGTTTGTCTGCAAGGCTTCGGCTATGTTTATGTTTGCTGTGTGAAGTTCCCTTTGCTTCCGCAGCAGTTTTCTAACTCGGTTGTTGTACCACGGTGGCTCTTTTCCATCTCTTACGATCTTGCTTGTCACATACTCATCTAATGCATATTGTACGATGGTTTTGAACTTTGTCCACTGATCCTCAACACTATCTGTACTTGAGACAAAACTTTTGTGTTGAGCTGTCAGGTACACTGTAATCCACTTTTTGTCACTTTTGCTAAACAGAAAAATCTTCCTACCTTTTTTAATATTTCTATTTACGGCTGAAATCATCGATGCAGTAACCGCTTTATGATCGCTGATTCCCTGTTCTGCGTTAACTGTTTCAAATAGCTCAGGTCTGTTTGTCACCAGAAGGTATAATATGTTATCGCCACGAGTCGGTTCTCTGTTTAACTGCTCAAGGTAGTTTTCAGATAAAGCACTTTAAAAAATTTCACTGGATTCTTTGTCCCTGCCACCCGTTATGAACGCTTGAGTCTCCCAGTCTATATCCGGCAAATTAAAATCTCCACCCAGAACTATAACATGGTGGGGAAATCTACTCAAAGTATTTTCCATATTATCCTTCAGGTGCTGAGCCACAACAGCTGCTGAGCCAGGGGGCCTATAAAGACATCCAATTACCATGTCTGAGCCTGCTTTAACCGTGACCTTCACACAAATTATTTCACATTTCGGATCTCCGTCAATTTCCTTCGATACTATTGCACCTCTAATCACTATAAACACGCCTCCCCCTTCACTGTCCAGCCTGTCTCTGCGGTATACATTCCAATCTGAGTTTAGGATTTCATTACTGTTTACGTCTGGTTTCAGCCAACTTTCTGTCCCTAGTACTATATGGGCGTTGTGACCGTTTATTAATGAGAGCAGTTCTGGGACCTTTCTATAGACACTCCTGCAGTTTACTATTAGCACATTAATATTGTTATTACCTGTTACATTTTGCCTACTCCTACCTTGCCACATCTCAGGAGGCATCTTGTCGGGCCTAGGGAGGGAATTCTCTAACCTAAAAAAACCCCATGTGCACTCCACATGTACTCCGCTACCCTTGTAGCCGCTTCCGGCATGTAGTGCACGCCTGACCTATTCAGAGGGACCCTACATTTCTCCACCCGATAGTGGAGGTCGAGAAATTTGCACCCCAGATCTCCGCAGAATCGTCTGAGCCTCCGGTTTAAGCCTTCCACTCGGCTCCAAACCAGAGGACCACGATCGGTTCTGGGAACAATACTACAAATAGTTAGCTCTGATTCCACCCCGTGAGCGAGGCTTTCTGCCTTCACCATTTCCACCAACCGCCTGTACAAACTGAGGATGAACTCTGAACCCAGACACCAGGAGTCATTGGTGCCGACATGAGCAACAATTTGCAGTCGGGTGCACCCAGTGCTCTCTATCGCCGCCGGCAGGGCCTCCTCCACATCTCGGATGAGACCCCCCGGCAAGCAGACAGAGTGAACACTGGCCTTCTTCCCCGACCTTTCCACTATTTCCCTAAGGGGCTCCATCACCTGCCTAACGTTGGAGCTCTCAATAACTAATAAACCCCTAAATACAAAATGCTATGTGTTAGAAGATAAAAAATACACTCTACTGGAAAACTTCTACAATTATTTTTAAAACTTATTCTTGCATTGCTATAATTCAATAAATGTAAGCTATATTTCTACATCATATTGCACCATAAGCCACAAAAGAGATGCTTAATTGGAGTCCAAACTGTGCAAAGCTTTTAAGCCACACTTTCCATTGTCTCAACATGTTGCTCATATTGTTTACTGGTTGTGGACTATGTGCACAATACTCACATTTAACATGCATGTTAAGTTGTAGGTCCTGATGTACTTACAAGTTCTGTACAATCATAAAAGTTTTAGACATCAAAAGGGCAACATATGAAGTCTCCAGTGACTGCCATAGGATAATTTTATCAAAAGACCTCTCACAAAATGATTAAATGTAAAATGTCATTGACAAAAAAGTTAATATTTAGACAGGCATAACTGTCACATAAGACACCCATAAATGACATAGGAACTGAGACTGATGGTATTACTCAAGTACATATACAAAGAAGGGCAGTAAGAATGGTCACAGTTTTTTTTTTTTTTTTATCCATGGGAGAGAATCACTGAGATGCTGAAAAACCTGAATTGGTTTAAAGATAGACAACAACTATCCAACAAAATTCTACTTATGAAGTTTCAAATAACAGTATTTAGTGATGGATCTAGGCATATACTACAACCCCCAAATTATCAGTCCTGTAGGGGCCATGAAGACAAGATTAAACTAAATACACTATACACAGAGGAATTTACTCAATTATTCTTGCTGTACAACATACCAAAATGTAAGATGAAGAAACCATAATATATGGATCAATGGGAAATATTGTACCATCTGCCACACACTTGACAATAGTTTTCAGAGAGTACAGTCGTAGCTATAGAAGATGGCAGAGGCAAAAAATTCAGCTTTCGCAGAACACTGTCACCTACTGATGAAATTTTTGCCAAATATGAGTAATGAAGAAATTGCTGTACTCATTGACAATTGACTAAAGAAGGAGTCAATGGCATCTCAACAAATTATAATCACAGTCAAAGTAGTAACAAATTATTAGCATGTTTGTCAGCAATAATTAGTCCATTTTTTCTTTAAATGTGTTCAGCGGTTAGCTAACATATTGTTAGTAAATACTTTTGAATATATCAAATCACCAGTTACTTTCATGTTATATTATGAGACAAAGAGAAGAAGTGTTATTCTCATGTCTGCAAACAGTGCTTAACTGCTGACATTTAATTTATTTACTTATGGTAGTGGATAACAAAATGTCATAAATCGTCAAATTTACAAAGTAAATTATCAATATAAGTCACATTTCAGTCCACATTACTCTAAGAGAGAGTCCTGTGAGACTAAAGGTAAAAGAAATAGTAGCTGTTTCTGAAATACTGTCAGCAGGGAATACACAGTGATGAGTAAAAACGATATGACTACCTACTTAATAGCATTTTGGTACACCTTTGGATACAATACAGTCAGCATTTTTGCATGGTATGGATTTGACAAGTCCTTCCAAGATATCTGGAGATATGTGGCACCAGATGTTATGCACATGACCACAGTTCCTGTAAATTACGGGTCAGTGTTTTGTGGATGCAGAGCTGGTGCCTGTTAGTGTCCCAGACATGTTCCATTGGGTTTAGATCAGGTGAATTTGGTAAGCAAAACATCTATGTGAACTCACTCTCATGCCCTTCAAACCAGTGTAACATTGTTCTGGCTTCATGAAGTGGACAGTTATGCTGCTGAAAGATGCCATCACTGTCAGGAAAGATGTGAAGCATGAAGGGATTCCGATGATCTGCAGTAATGTTCATGTAGTCTACATATGTCATGGTGCCTTCAATTACTACCACAGGTCCCATGGAAGCCCAGGTAAAGTCCCCCATGGCATAATACTGCTGCAAGAGCTTGTGTATGTGGTGGCATGCATCTTTTGAGCAGCCATATGAGCTCAACCTGGTGGAATAAAAAATGTGTTCATATGTCTAGGCAACACAATTCCATCAATCCACAGTCCATTGCAGATGATACTGTTATTTGTTGTCTGCTGTGGAACGATTTTCAACAATGTGCACCAAATGTTGTGCTCCAAAACACTTTTATATGCACCAGCATTGTACAACCTACCACATACTGCCACCTGCCCTGCTTCACAGAGTGGCCAAGCCTCAGATCTCAACATTCTGCAATGAGACATAGATTTCCAATACTTTGTGACCTACTCATGGTCTCATTGTCCTCCAACCACTTTCCATAGATACTCACAACAGCAGATCACATGCAGCTGATCAGCTTTGGGCCATAACTATCTGCCCTTTGCAAAAGTCAGTGGATTTCCGCATATGCAGTATATATCCTTACTACACTGATTCTTTATTCATCTCTGCTCCACCTATATACCTTCCTTACCATGTCACATGCTGCAGTGCTACCAGATGGCATTCATTCTTGCAGGGGGCAATTGTCACAATGTATTGACTCATCAGTATATTCAGTCTTCATTTAGCTTTTGACATATGTGTTTGTGACTGTTATCTCTACATGAGATTTCTTTTTGTTTATTTAGATGTTTGGTGTGAGATCTGAGAAACATGTGGTTGAAGATAGTGTTGAAGTCAGTCCAGAGAACTCGCTACATGAGAATCAAGACCTGCCATATAGGAGCCTCTCTTCAGCAGGGCTGAAGAGGTTTGGAACTCAAGCAAGTCTAGACATTGCTGATGTTGATGTGGAAAATGTCATTGAAGATATTACAGACTCTGAGGAAGGAACAGAATGGTCAGGTGAAACAGATGATCACCATACACAGTCTACAGGTCAGTATTGTCATAATACAAGATGTCTCACCACCTAGAAGATAAAGTGGACTGTGCTACTTCTAAACATAATTAAATTTCTCTTACTCTACAGTTGTTTATAGTTTTCCCTTTACCAAAATTACACATATTTACTGCAGTTAAATGCCCACTTAATCTAATGTAGATACTGTGAGTTCTGTTACTAAGCACTAATGATATGGTCATGTGTTAGAGAGGTTGAGGAAACAGCTGTCAACAAATTCAGCACAATACTACCTAGTATACTCTTCAGGCTTTCCCAGCAAGATCTCGACATGTGGAATAATCGGGACTACTGCTGGATGTTTGTGTCGCTCTGGCACAAACACCCGGCAGTAGTCCTGATTATTCCACTACCTAGTATACTTTAATACATAGGAGGGCTATCAGCACTTCAGTAAAACATCTGACACTCTCTAGTTTTTACACATTCCTTGAGTTGGTGCCAATTCACAAATAAAATGGTTTTAGCTGCTAGGCCATCTCATTTAGTGATGATTTACCAGCCCATTGTTTTATGTTATACCCTCATTGATATACTTCAGTATATTACCTTAACTGTAAATATGCAACTTTCCTATTCATCATCTTTGTATTCAAATATTTATTTAATCTTGTTGAGTTTAAGAGAAATTTTATTAGGCAGTGACCACAGCATTACAAGTTGCTGATTATTTTTGATTATACCTACAATATTTCTTTCTCTCAACATTTGCCCCTCTACCTAGGTATCTCCACTTCACTTTTGTTGGTGTACATACACCAGACAGAGTCCATGACCAATGGCAAAATGTACTAATGATGTGGTTGGACTAAAGTTTCATCCACATCATATTCTGAACACTGGATAATCTATTATACTTTCTTTGCCCTGTGTGAGTGGTATTCCATTGAGTTTGCTACATTTTCACAATATACAGCTAGTTTTCCCAACTTCTGCTCAGTGATGTGATGCATTTGGTTAAATATGTGACTTTTAAACCAGGAGATTGTTACTGTTTTGTAAATAGTAGCATGAGTGGACAGACCTTTGTATCACCTACAGAGCATTGCTTTTGTCACATCTAAAAATCACATTTCTTTGAATTCTCCTCATAGGCACAAACATTTTGACCAAGCAAAGTTTGTGACTTCACTCACTGGCCCCAAAATCAGCAACTGAAATATTTTACCCCTTAACTGCTAGCAATGTATATATCCATGCACAGCAGTCATACCTCCAGTGCTAGTGACACATATATGCAACAGGAGCTGAGTGTGCCAGGAGTGCTAACATCAAATATATATGTTTCAGGGATATTATTAGTAAATGCTTACTTTAAAACACATGCTGTATGTGAAGAAATGGCACAGAAGTCCATCTCTCTTTCATTACTAGCATAAAAGAGGAATAACTGCAGTAGATACAGTTTGCATGAACAGGAAAAGTACACCAAAACTTGGAGCCAAACTGTGAATCGGTGAGACAGAATTTAGGTCAACAGACATTACAATGGCTTTGAAGTGGCATCACAAAGGAGACACATGTATGTTGATGACTAGCCATACAGCTGCAATGAAATTGTCCACCAAATTAATACCAAAAAACATAAACTAAAATGTGTTTTAGATTGCAATGAGTTTATGGGTCCAGTGGAGTAGTGTGACACTCTACTGCTCAATGGAATGTGTTTGTAAAATGCTGGAATGGCACCAAAAAAAATTTTCACTCCTTAGACATGTGTGTGCCAAATTCCCATGTTATTTACAAAGTTCATACTGGAAAAAATACTTCAGTCACTGGATTTCATCCTCATTTGTGAGGCTTTTAGAGACATACCACCAAGAAAGGAAAGCATCATGAGGTTGTTGATCAAATGAGGAGATTCCTTGACAGCTGCAAGAAAGGCACTTTCCAGGGATCATTGAATCATCAATAAAACAACATGGGCCTGTAAGAAGAAGTATCATATGCAGCATGAACAAAAACTGAAAGGAATCATGTTACTGCTGTAAACAATATGATGTGAGACTGTGTGTTGTGCCTTGTTTGTAAAATACTGTATATCAGTCACAACAACTTTTTGAAATGTGCTTCTTTGTAATGTTACCTAGTGTTAGGAACATCAATAATAATGACTATTCAAAGTACAATTTATTTTAAGAACTTTTTGATAACAATAAATACAGAAACATCTGTATAATAACCATTCTGCACAGCAGGCATTACTGTTCTCAGAGCCATATTGTGCCCAACATAGAGAGTACTGCCCTGTAGAGCATACCAACAATATGCAGGTATGCACTCTGTTATGGCACACTCAGCATCAAAGGGTTAAGGCATTGTGGTATGACCTGGTGGTACTATAAAGCAGAAAATGATAAAATGAACCAAATATTCCCTTATCAGTTTCTTCATAACTGCAACGTGCTTGCTGTTTCTTTGCACAATATTTAGTGAGCAACTTTAAATTTAATAAATTTATAGTTTTAATCTAAATATATCTCTGTATACAGAAAGAATTTTAGTCTGCCTATGGAAACATCAGTTGCTTTGGTCACATGATTCATGTATAATTTTCCTTAAAAAACAAGATATCTGTATTTGTTTGGAGCAATTCTGAATTTTGTCCTAATACACCACAAAATTAGCTGTTCATTGGTTATTTCCGTCTTACTCAATGACTTGGCGTGACTATCACTGTGAGCACAGAGGAGAAGATTTTTCAGTCTAGGCAACCATTCCAAGTGCTGCTGTTTCATGCTGTAAAGCCTCCAACAGAAAATCCTTATGGATGTACCAAAATGTTGGGTTATATACAGAACCCTGCAAGCAGTCTTTCATCATTCTCTTGATTGCAACAGCATTCCATCGTGAGATTTTGACTGCACTTCTATCATGGCAGACCTGTAAAAGATCACACAGCAACTTAGAAGCCTCTATCTCCGTCAGATCGGGGAATAGTAATGGTCATCACAAATTTCCATAGGCCTGTGAGATTCGCAGTATAGACTTCCACATCTGTGACTGCGCAAAGTCTACTGATGATGATGATGATGTTTGGTTTGTGGGGCGCTCAACTGCGTGGTTATCAGCGCCCGTACAATTTCCCAACCTTTGCTCAGTCCAATTTCGCCACTTTCTCGGATGATGATGAAATGATGAGGACAACACAAACACCCAGTCATCTCGAGGCAGGTGAAAATCCCTGACCCCGCCGGGAATCGAACCCGGGACCCCGTGCTCGGGAAGCGAGAACGTTACCGCGAGACCACGAGCGGCGGACCAAAGTCTACTGCCAGGATGACAGTATACTTTACTTATTCACTTTTGCCATGCAATTTCTTTAATGTAGCAGTTTTCTGAATTCTTTGGAATAACTCCCAGCCCACATTTTTGATGCTATACTGATACATTCATTCCTGTGGTTCATTGCAGACATCAGACTGCAAATTAAACATGTTGACATTCTCATTGCTTGTTGTTTTTGCATGAATAACTTTCCTGTCACACACTTTTGCAGCCATATGACAACTTATCAACATGATATCATTTTTATTGGCATTTATTTCACGTAACATACAGACAGAACCTTGTTGCATATGGGATATTGCTAATTGCAGAAAAAATGTGAAGGGAGATACAGAGCATGTAATAATTGATAATAGATCATATAGCACATAATGATAACTGCCAACAAGTACAATTATTTCAGGTTACTGACAGTAGAGAAGGTAATGAAAGTACAAATACACAAACCTGTCCTAAACAACGGAAGAAATAAATGTAATGATTCACCATAAAGTTGAAGCTTTGAGTGGTTAATTGGCACATAAACAATATATACTGCTAAGCTTTTGGATTAATCATTCTTAAGAGATCACACACATGCGTGCATGTGCACACACACACACACACACACACACACACACACACACACACACACACACACACACACACACCTGCATTGTTAGGGTAGCTAATGGCTGGGATGGAGTGGCAACAAGTGCAATGGTTATCTCACCAACAAGCTTTCTCTAGCACAGACTTGAGGAGTAACATGTGTTGCACTACGATTCATCGGAGTGAACTGGGAAGAGGAGACAGAAGAGAGGAAGACTGCAGGGAGGAGGTTCTGAGTTGAAAATGAGGGAATTTGCGTTGGGTGGTCATGAGAAATGAAGTGTGGAACAAGGGCTAGAAGGGACTGAAGTCAGGTGGACTGGGGGTCAAATGTTTGTTATAGAGATATGCTACTCCATTGCCATTTCCAGTCAGTCACACACCTGTAGAATGTCCAGTTGTAATACCTGTCCTGGCCCAATACCCATTAAATCTCATTCTGGTCCTATCATAGACAGATGCTATCCTATCAGAGGAAGGGCCATCTGTGGAAACAGTCATATCGTATACCAGTTCTGTTGCAACTTTTGCACAGCCTTTTATGTATGCATGACATGATCACCCATTAGTTGTCCACTTGAATGAATGGCCTTCCACATAACTGTGACCAGTAGCAGGGTTGATCATCTAGGGGTGAAATACACTGCAGAACACAGCATGCATGACTTCAATGGCTACTTCACAAAACTAACCCCTTCTGTCCTCCCCTCCTCCCACTCAGTATCTGCTTCTCTTTGAAATATGTAGATTCAAATTGTTCCTACAACAAATCCTTCAATCCTGTAATCCATCTGGCCTTAATCTCCAGTAGCACCTTTCCCAGGCTACCCCACCTTTGTTCATTCATTTTTCACTTCCACCCTTCTCTCCATAACCTCCATGTTCCTCTGATCTCTCTCCCATTTGTAGTAGACTACACCATGTACTGTCTTCCAGAATTTTATGAAACTCATTGATGAGCATGGTGCAGCACAAAACATTTAACAAAATAGCTTTTGTTGTGTATCTGTTATTGATAATTCGTATGCATCTTACAGTATAACCAATCCTTTGTGTGATCAATGTCAAACCTAGTGTCCATAATTACCATTTGCTTGTAGAGTTTCTCAGTATCATATGTTTTTTTCCAATTCCAGCACATATTTTCTCTAGAAGAAATAATATATTGATGTTGTTAGTTGCAATATTTGGAGCTGCCAGTTATATGCAATCAGTATCTCCCAATGCCAGGAAGATGACACAGCCTCAATTCATGTACCTCACATGCACCAGATGCCTTTCGCCCATTGTTAGGAATGTAGCTTACCTGTCTTTGAGAGCATAATGGTACCTTCACACATTATGTATGTTTATCCAGGGCTTACAGATTTCAGATTTATGAGTTCAGCTTCAGAAGTCAGTGATGATAACAGGAAAGATTGCTCTCTCTGAGCTCCTATTTATGATTCTCTGTCTTGCTCCTTCTTCATAAAACATTCTGTCTTTTGTCCTCATATATTATTTCATAATCTCTTGCTCAGTCACCTATGCTTCACCGTAATAGTTATTTTAGAGAAGCTATCCATAATTTACTCTTTGGATTATTCAGTACTTAGACCCAGACCTCATGTCAATACATTTCAGACACATGGAAACAACCAAGTTATCATTGACAGCAAAGGTATCTTACATTCATTCTTGCACTATGAAATATCATCTTCCTCAGGAATGGCTTTATTTCTACCTGACCAGTTGTTTCTTTATCTTGATGACCTATTTTATAATGAAGTTTAAAATCATTTTTGAACTACTTGAATGACATGTCTTCTTTTATTATATGCAATCCCCAATTCATCATTTTCTGTACAAGTTAGAACATTACATAAAATGAAAGTGGCCTTCTATTAGACAAAGCTCCTAGTTAAATTTGGTCTTCAGTATTTCTTTGTTTAGCAGTTCTTTAACATCCTTATGTGACAAAACAATCACCATTAGTATGTTCTTTTTCATACAGACACCAGTTACCTGCATCTTGTGCATCTGTGTGTTCACAGTTTTTTAAAAAGAGTCCTATAATTCTTTACATCCTTTCCATGCTTAAGTTTGATAAACATATTCATACTTTGCAGCAACAATATATGATTAAGTATTGTTGTTCTGTTTTCCTAATCTCTCTTTTTCTAATTCAATTAGCTGACCGAGGAGTGTTGTCTGAACTATCGTCCACTGGCTGAATCTTTCTTTAGATTATATCATTTATATGGGCATTGTTGACTTCATCTGGAGGAAATGAAGAGTAGTTCTCAGTACACAACAATACTTTTCATTTGAATTGAGTGTCTTTTTATGAGTGTAAGTGACAGTTGTGTGTGTGTGTGTGTGTGTGTGTGTGTGTGTGTGTGTGTGGAGTACTGTCATATTTGTTTAGTGTATGAGGATGGGAAAAGGGAGTGGATGAAACCTGATGCTCACACATAGCGTACTCCTGTTGAA
This sequence comes from Schistocerca cancellata, assembly GCF_023864275.1. Taxonomy (NCBI): domain Eukaryota; kingdom Metazoa; phylum Arthropoda; class Insecta; order Orthoptera; family Acrididae; genus Schistocerca; species Schistocerca cancellata. The sequence continues at coordinate 201,695,596 of NC_064629.1, forward strand.
TAACACAATCTGGATCACAGAGCTTAATGTCCCCATTCAACACACAACTCATCACTGACAATGTCACAATGCCTGTCTTCATGATATAACATGAATGACTTTGGAATTTCATGCAAGACATTATACAAAATCTGGTGATCAGAAATTTTGGAATACCACCTCTTTCCCACCCTTGATAATCCAATATTTCTATCAAAAATTTCTTTCACCATCACAACTGAAACCAGCTACTTCTTCGTCAAGCACTCCAAGACATGTGTACATTAGTGACTTCCACTGCAGAGGTGTATGCTAGGAGTCTATAAATCTTAGCTTGCCTGCATATTGGTCAGCTATATATATGTCACTGTAGAAGTAGCATTCACAGCCCCTGGTGTCAGGTGCACCTCAAGAATTTTTTCATCGTCTTAAGGTGACTGCCTGCTGGGTGCTTTTGTTTATGTAGAAACAGCTAAATTTTATTTACAGTCTTTCTGGTGCAGCTGTTCCAGTTGCTGCAGAAGACTGTTTTAACTGCTGTTGTCAGTGATCATGTGGTACAAAAGTGACAGTTGTTTGATTTACATACTTCACCAACCAATACAAATATTTATGGGAAAGTGGCATGAAGATTATGTCCCTATTTTGGTCCATATGCCTCTCAGTTTCTCTCTACTGAAATTCAGTGTTAGTTTGATGTCTGTACTTCACATGTTCAAACACTTTTTGGTGTCTAAAATAACAGGATGTATTCATCAAAACACATGGCTTTTCACTTAATTAGACACAGTATTTATCACAATTTTAGGCCTATGATATATTCTTGGTACTTGAACACCTCACATGCAAATTTTAATTGTAGGCTCTACACAAAGAGAGTTTTCATTCTGCAGACTTACAGTACTGCAAGAGCAGCAAACCAAATAATGCACAAATAGGATATGAAATGATTTTAGGCAACACGTCTAGTAAAATTTCACAAATAGTGAGACTAAACAACATGTAAGTTGTTACAGCAGCCATATTATCTTTTCTGTCCATGACCAGGGGGTGTGACAGGCAACAATTGAAATGCTCAGGTAACAATAACCAACATTTGTTTATTAACTATAGAAGTTGCTCACAATGACAAGTCCCATGAAGCCATAGTCACCAATTAGAAATAGGGTCCAGTGAGGCTGTGGGCTCATGGCCAGCTTAAGCACAGGTCCAGTGAGCACTGAGTGGTGATACGACAAGATGACTCCCACAGATGGGCTGCAGATGTGGCCGGTGTTGAGCCTGGACTGTGCGCTGGCTGCCGAGTGTATGAGTGCTGACCTAAATACCTATCACTGAACGAATGCTAATGTGACATTACAAGGATACATGATCTTGTGGATGTGGAATGGTGCCTGCAACCTCAGTGCTGTTTACTAGGCCATGCACAGTGTGTAACAGTGTGGCCAGCACCCCCTGATACTGTGGTGGCTCTGTGAGGCTTGGAGGAAAAGAGCCCAGGAAGTTCTCTTGATGTCTGCTGTTTTCATGCTATCTCTTGAAGCAGAGTCACTAGCTACAGGGGCCACACCTTACCCAAGGTATATGACTGTGAGTGTGGTGACCACATTGCAGGCAGGCTGCCCAGTGTGGTCTACAAAATGGTACTAAAATATACCAAATAATGTCATTTATACTGTACACATGGAATCTCAGTTTTTAGTAATTTTGAATTATAATGACATATACATCTATACTCTGCCAACCACTATGATCTGAATGGCGAGAGAGTACTTCCCATTGTATCACGTATTACTGTTTCTTTCTATTCCACTAGTATATGGAATGCAGAAAGAATGGTTGCTTAAATGCCTCCATGCACACTGCAATTAGTCTAATAATGTCTTTACAGTGCCTTCAGTAGTGATATGTAATGGGTTGTAGTTGATTCCTACAGTCCTCATTTAATGTTAGTTCATGAAACTGTGAATATCTTGTGATATTTGGTGTCAAGCCTCTGCCAGTTCAGGATTTTCAGCAGATCCATGATGCTTTCCCATGGGTCATGCAAATCTGTAATGGTTAATGATGCTCTTATTCACATAATTTCAATATCCCTTCTTTTTCCTATTTGGTATTGGTCCCACACATTTGTGCAATATTCTAGGATCAGTTGCACAAGCGACTTGTAAGCAATCTCCTTTGTGGACTAATTGTATTTCCTCAGTATTCTACCAATAAATCAAAGTCTGGCATGTGCTTTATCTATGACTGAGCCTTTATCATCATCCCATTCCATATCACAAACAAATTGTTCCAGATTGTTCATAGTGTCTAATGGGTACAATACTTCGGTACTCAGACATCATCAGGTGCATGGACAAACTGAGCTCCTAATGTCACGCAGCCAATTTATACCCTTTCCTCGCAGGTTGTTCCCCCCATGATCTGCACCCGTAGCCACACACTGATGGTTGTAGAGACGCTAGCGTGTGGTAGTATTGATGTACATGCTCTGTCTGCCCTGGTCACCAGATCATTTTGCTTTCTGAGAGCCTTCTTAATTAAACTCAGTACTGGTTCCCAAACCTTGTCAAGATTATAGAAGCAAACTCAGTTGATGAGATCATCCTAAGTGCAAATTTCTATGGCTTCTCTAATGACAATGTCCCAATATTAGGAAGTCTGTGCCAAGATTCTGTTATGTTCATACTTCATTGCATGATTCTCAGACAAATAGTGCTCTGCGACCTCTGACTTGTTGGGATACATCAGTTGAGTGTGCATCTGGTGTTCTCAGCAACAATCTTTGACAGTGTACATTGTGTGTCTGATATTTGTCTTTCCATATTGACAGGGAATCTGGGGTACACCAGCCTTCTGCAAGCTGAGATCATCTTTGATGCCTCACAGTTATGATTATTGAGTGGGCAAAAGATATCTTTTCCTCAGAGGTTCTTGAATATCCATCCGATTTTTCCTAACTGGATGCCAGTATAGGATATAAAGGCAGTCGCTGCCTCTTCCTCTGTGACTCCTCCCATCTTCACAGATTGTACTGTTGTGATGGGGTGGAGAGCAGACCTAATCTGCCATTCTGGGTACATGTTTTTTCGAAATACATTTCTGAGGTGTTCCATATCCTGTGGCAGATTATCTGTGTCTGAGATGGTGCATGCCTTGAGCACTAGTGTTCTTAGTACGTCATGCCTCTGTGAAGGGTGGTGACAGCTGTCTGCATGCAGATATAGGACAGTGTATGTTTTCTTTCAATTCACACTGTGGACAGGGTGCCACCAGATTTTCTACTGACCATGTCGTCCAGGAATAGAAATCTTCCTTCTCTTTTGGTATCCATAGTGAATTCGATGCTGGGGTGGATGTAGCTCAAATATGTAAGGAGGACAAGGAGTTCATCCCTTCCATGGGCCAAATGATGAATGTGTCATTCATATAATAAAAAACATGTGGATTTCTATTTGAATGACACCAGGGCTTGCTCCTCAAAGTAGTCCATATACAAATTCATGACTACAGGCAAGAGTGGACTGCCCATTGTGATTCCTTCCATTTGTTCATAGTATTCTCCATTAGACAGAAAATATGTGGAGGTCAAGAGATGCCTGTAAAAGTTGATGGTCTTCTCATCAAATTTCTGACCAATAAGCTCTAGTGACTCTCGTAGAGTAATCCTCATGAATAAAGAAATGATACCAGAAATCACCAGAATATCTAAGACTTTAATCCTCAAGTTTTTAAAGTGTTTCACAATATCCACAGAACTGTGGGTGTGATAAGAGTATTTACCCACATAAGCACTTAGTATTTCCATTATATATTTTGCCACCAAATTCAGTTCACACTGTGGACAGGGTGCACCAGATTTTCTGCTGACCATGTCGTCCAGGAATAGAAATCTTCCTTCTCTTTTGGTCTCCATAGTGAATTCGATGCTGGGGTGGATGTAGCTCAAATATGTAAGGAGGTCAAGGAGTTCATCCCTTCCATGGGCCAAATGATGACTGTGGATTTCTATTTGAATGACACCAGGGCTTGCTCCTCAAAGTAGTCCATATACAAATTCATGACTACAGGCAAGAGTGGACTGCCCATTGTGATTCCTTCCATTTGTTCATAGTATTCTCCATTAGACAGAAAATATGTGGAGGTCAAGAGATGCCTGTAAAAGTTGATGGTCTTCTCATCAAATTTCTGACCAATAAGCTCTAGTGACTCTCGTAGAGTAATCCTCATGAATAAAGAAATGATACTAGAAATCACCAGGATATCTAAGACTTTAATCCTCAAGTTTTTAAAGTGTTTCACAATATCCACAGAACTGTGGGTGTGATAAGAGTATTTACCCACATAAGCACTTAGTATTTCCATTATATATTTTGCCAGCAAATATGTGGGTGCAACAGCACTCCACCTTTGTGGACTTTAGGGAGTCCATAAAGTCTAAGTGGTACAGGTTGTTGAGGCAACAGTTTCTTGGCGACCACCTCTGGTAAATCCACATCCTGGAGAAGAGCCCTAGTATTGTCCTCCGCCTTCTTTGTGGGGTCAGTGTTGGCCTTCCTGTAGGACTTCTCATCTAGCAGGCTCTGCATCTTCTTAATTTTGTCCTTGTGGAAAAGAACAACAGTAGTGTCAACTGAGACTGTGGTTATAATCTGAGCAAGGCTTGGCAACCAAATCTGAGTTCAATGAAGGAGACTGTCAGCAAACAAAGCTATCCAGTGATCAGGGCAGACAGAGCACTTACATCAGTGCAATCACGGACACCGACGCTAGCACCTCCAGAACGCTGACTCACAGTTGCGGGCATGGATCGTGAAGGGAACAGCGCATGGGGTGGAGCATATATAATTCAGCCATGCACCTTGGGATCTCGTCAAGTAATTGGTGAGCTATCAAACTGTGTGCATCACTGCTAGTGTGCCTGACTGAGACTATCAACAAATTACGATGTTTGGCAAAACAAGAAGACACTAATGGTAAAAAGTGAAACAGTCACTTCATGCAGAGGAAGAGACAGATGTTGCCTCATTTTCTGATGCAGAGGAGACAATGGGAGAAGAAATGGAGAGAGATGTCTTCTTTCGCCAGACATCATAATTTGTTGATAGTCTCAGTTAGGTGCACTAGCAGCAATATGCACATTTTGGTAGCTTTCCAACTACTTGATAACTTCCTGAGGGTGCACGGCCAAATTATATACCCTCCCCCCTGTGTACTGTTCCATCCACGGTCCGTGCCCGCAGCTGCACATTGGCGATTGTGGAGGTGCTAGCATCGGTGTCTGTGGTAGCATTGATGTAAATGCCCTGTCTGCCTTGATAGTTTTGTTTGCTGAGAGCCTTCTTCATTAAACTCAGACCTGGTTGCCAAGCCTTGCTAAGATTATAACCACAATCTCAGTTGACACTACTGTTGTTCTTTCCCACAAGGACAACATTGAGGAGAGGCAGAGCCTAGATGAGGAGTCCTACAAGAAAGTCAATGCTGACCCCACAAAAAAGGCAGAAGACAAGCCTAGGGCTCTTCTTCAGTATACGGGTATACCAGAGGAGGTCACCAAGAAACTGATACTTCAACAATCTGTACCATCAAGACTTTATGGCTCCCTAAAGCCCACAAAGATGGGGTACCATTGTGCCCTGTTGTCAGCAACATTATGGCACCCACATATTTGCTAGCAAAATATTTAACGGAAATACTAAGCATTTATGTGGCCTTATCACATCCGTAGTTCTGTGGATTTTGTAAAACACATTGACACCTTGGGGTGAAAGACTTAAATTTGATGAGAAGACCACTGACCTTTTCAGGCATCTCCTGACCTCCACATATTTTCTGCTTAATGGACAATACTATGAACAAATAAAAGGAGTCACACTGGGCAGTCCAACCTTGCCTGTAGTTGCAAATTTGTATATGGAGTACTGCAAGGAGCTAGCCCTGGTGTCATCCAAATAGAAACCCATGTGTTTTTTCTATTATGTTAATGATACATTTGTCATATGGCCCATGGAAGGGACAAACTCCTTGACTTCCTTACACATCTGAACTCCATCCACATCAACATCAAATTCACTATAGAGAGTGAAGCAGAAGGAAGATTACTAGTCTCGGACATTATGCTCAAGAGAAGAGGTGATGGCACCCTGCAGCACTGCGTGTATCGAAAGAAAATGTGCACTCACCTGTATTTGCATGCAGGTAGGTGACACAATTCTTTGCAGAGGAATGTCATACTAAAAACACTAATAAACAGGGCCTGCATCATCGCAGATGCAGAGAATCTGACCCAGGAGCTGAAATTTCTCAGAACTGTATCCTGAAAAAACAGGTATCCAGAGTGGCAGATGAGGCATGCTCTCTGCCCCACCACTGCAGTCACAGAGGAAGAGGCAGCCAATGCCTTTATACCATGTACTGGCGCACTGTTGGGAAAAATTGGATGCATATTCAAGAGGCACTGAGTAAAAATTGCCTTCTGCTCAGACAGTAAAACACAAGTATTACTGGAAAGCACCAAAGATGGTATAGGCCTGTGGAAGGCTGGAGTATACCAGATTCCATGCCAGTGTGCAAAGACCTATATTGGACAAAGAGTGTGCTCCATCAAAGAGCATTGCTGAGTACACCAGAGGTACAGTCTTAGACATAAACCCTGACCGCCACAGAGACTAAGATGGCCAATAAAACTGACCACCCCTGACAACTCTTAAGTCCGGCTATCTGCACAATCTGGCAACACTTTAAGATGCGGAAGTGTTAGGAGGAAATGTTGTCTACTTCCGAGATGTTCTCGCATTGTGTGAGCCCGTGGTCTAGTGGTAATCATTGTGCATCCTAAAACTAAAGTTATGAGTCTGATTGAACATCGAAGATGATTCGCTTAACATTCTACCCACCAGCAATAACAAGTATTCCCGAAACAATTCCGCAGTACAGCTCGTGGCTGCGTCGCAATCATAACAGCTTACGCTCGAGCGATTCCTTGCGCTGCAACGGCTACCGGCCACCTCCCAGACGCCACCCCACCGCCTGAAATCCAGCACCGCCCATGAAAACGCGACGCCACGCTGTCAGCGTATGTATCAACTGTCATTTTCGAATTTGAAGTTCTAGTTATCATTTTGCAGTTAAGTATTGGATTTTGCATACTTGAAAATCATGAACTACAGTTAAGCATTGTAAAATTGAGTCGCAAGTGGAAAAAGGTGTAACATCTGCAAAACAACGTTTACTTTTGATATAACAGAGGGGTGAATGCAGAGGAGGCAGCTAGAAAGATTTGAACTGTGTTTGGAATGAGTGCTTTTGGGAAAAATACGCCAGAAAAAGATATTCTTGTTTCAATAAAGATCGTTCTGGCATGAATGATTTTCCACATTAAGGAAGTCTCGACTACTGACATATGTGATAGATTACAATTTTACCATCATGCAAAATTTACATTCAACAGGGAAAGTTCAGAAGTCTGGTGTAGGAGTACTGTATGCTCTAATTCAAAACAACAAAAATCAACGGAGTGACTATTATTGAACGTCATCAGGTCGCTCGTTGAGCATTCCTATGCAGTACTGTTACTGGTGACGTGTTATGATGCCTTTATCTTTAACTTCCTAAGAAGAAATGAGAGGCTGAGACCCACCAAAAGACGTAAACTCGAGCAAAGAGTAGTGTGAACATAATATTTTACATCTGATAGCTTCAAAAGTGTGTTTTGGGCTACGAATTCTGCCCCAAGGGGTGTGTGCAACACAGCTGGAATTTGTTGATAACAACTGAGACACTTTTCGGTTGCAGGGTAAGAAAATCGAACAACAAAACTGCATCACCTGTGCTACTGCATGATAACGCACTCTGTTGATTTGAGAAACAAAACTATCCAGGAGATTGAAAGGAAAATTGTCTCTCAGGCACTTGTATTGACAAGCACTTGTCCCTCTCTTCATATATTCATAAAATTTTACCTTTCCCGCTCTTGATCAATCAACCATCAAGGCAATTCATTTCTAGACAAAAATACTCTTAAAACTACACTGGTATAATGCCATCCTTAGAACCAGTGTGTTTCTACGGGCTTACAATTTGTAAACATCTTTAGCTTTGTCAGATTGTTTTAGATATCGTGAAAGAAAATTCTGCTGCTGATTAGTTTCTCTTTGATGATTACTGTTGCGTTTAGTAAACTAATGGAAAATGCAATTAAAATATTCACTGTACTAATACAAATTAAATTCAGCTTACTACAGAAACATCACAACGGCAGTCTATCTCAATAAAGCATTAAGTGTCTGTAAGACGATTGAGCCTATTTTAACACAAATTAGTAGGATATTACCGACTTTTGACTTCGAAAAGATTTGTATTTATTTCATTTCCTGTATCACTCGTAAGTATTATGAAAATGTGGCATTTCATAGATAAAATTATGTATTCACAACAACAACAAGTATGTCGGCAGAAGTCAAAAGTGGCATTATGAATTTGGCAGTACCGTAAGGTTTTCGCTCTGACACTAAGGGTTACTGAAAGTAGCAAGACGAATTTTGCTCGAGTGTTTTCTTACGATTCCCTTATTGAGTCTAGATCTGCCTGCTTGTAGCTCCGCTACAAAAAAATTAAAAATCTGGCATTCAGCGAGTCTCGAAAGGCGAACGAAAGCAGCTTGCACCTGATAGCCAAGCATGTTACCTGCGAACTGGTTCTTTCCTAAAGTGGGAAGACATCCTTTTGTGGTTGAATTGTTGGCAAGCGCGGCTGAAATGGAACTTACACTGAGCTACCGTGCCGGATAGTTTTGTTTGCTTTCGTTCGTTGTATCTGCTCGGGGCGGACGTCGTAAGACATCCATTTAAGTTCGTTGTTGATAAAATGGCTCTGAGCACTATGGGTCTTAACATTTGAGGTCATCAGTCCCCTAGAACTTAGAACTACTTAAACCTAACTAACCTAAGGATGTCACACACATCCATGCCCGAGGCAGGATTCGAACCTGCGACCGTAGCGGTCGCGCGGTTCCAGACTGAAGCTCCTAGGACCGCTCGGCCGCACCGTTGTTGATCGATTAACTCAGTTTTTTTTTTATTACAGAGGGCTGCTAACCCTCTGACCGAACACGCTGCGCTACTGTGCCGGCAACCACTAGACCACGGGCTCCTAACACTTCTGGATCTTACAGTGTTGCCAGATTGTGCATATAGCCGGACTTAGAGTTGTCAGGGGCGGTCAGTTTTATTGGCCATCTTAGGTGAACGACTCGGACTTAGTCTCTGTGGCGGCCGGCCGGCGGTCAGTTTTTATGTCTAAGACTGTACATTCAACTGATGTATCCCAACAAGTCAGCAGTCACAGAGCACTGTTTGTCTAAGAATTATGCAATGGAGTACAACCATACTAAGATCATGGTACAGACTTCTAAATACTGGGACAGCATTATTAGAGAGGCCATAGAAAGTTGCATCAGGGATGATCTCATCAACCAAGATTGTAGCTATAATCTCAGCAAGGCTTGGGAACTAGTACTGAGTTTAATTAAAAAGGCTCTCTGCAAACAAAACAATCTGGTGTATCGTAGACAGAGCACTTTCATCAATCCTACCACAGACACCAATGCTAGCTTCTCCACAACCCCTGCTAACGCCAATGGCGACATGTCTGATTGCTGAAATATTGTGTCCTTAGGATACTATGAGCCACCAGCACACCCGTGGAGTGTTTTACCAGTTCATTTATGTCTCATTGATATTTTATACATAGTATACTATGTTTTTGCATTTTGGGAAGCACACAGTTTTACATTTCTGAATGTTAGAGCAAGTTGCCAGTCTTTGCACCACATTGTCATGTTGTCAACTCCTGACTGAATATTTGTGCAGAGTTTTCAGACATTATTTCATTTTAGATAACTGCATTCTCTGCAAAAAGCTGGTCTTACTATTAATATTGCCTGCCATGTCACAGGCAACATGAAAAGTATGGTGCCAACACACTTTGCTGGAGAATACCTGAAGCTACTTCTGTGTCTGTCAGTGACTTCCCACTCAATAAAATATGATGCATCTGCCCTACCAAGAAATCCTCAGTCCAGTCATGAATGTTGTTTGATGCCCATTTGATCATATATGCATTAATACAATATGATACTAAAAGTTAAGTATTTTACATTTGGTAGTCTAATATACTACATGCATAATTAACACTATCTTTCTCACTAACTCAAAACTAAATGCCCAGATCCCCACTGTCCCATTTAATTTGCCCATGAGGGCATCAACCATTTCACCACTCAGGGCCAAAAACTGACAAATAAAGAACATATCATACAAACAAAGACTTACATGAGCTCTTCGTATTATTCTATGACACAAAATTTGTTTAGCCCAAAGACTGACATTTCTTGTCCCTGTCCAATTTTCTGGCTTTTTGCATCACCTGGATCATTAAGTATTCAACTGCCCCATTTTGCAAGCTGAACTTAAATGACGGTTATTTAAATTGCTTTTTAGTGTAGACATTTACAGAAAATACATAGAAAGCTAGGCCTGTGCCTTGGAATCACACTAGGATGTTAAAGCAGCCACTAATGTCTCCCATATTATGCTGGGCAGCGTGGTCTGCAACTCTGAAATCCAACCTGACTTTGGCCATAGTCTGTTGATTGTAAATTATATGTGTAGACAGTTGGTTGGTAGTAATGTCCACATAAAAATTTGTACAGTGATGAAGATATGTGATATGGCTGTTTTACTGGTGTCTGTATGACTGATAAGATAGTGTATATCAGTGACAGCACTGGTGTATTGCATGATGTGTGGGTGCATAGGACAAGTCTTTCACATAACATGAACTATGTGGTATTGGAATTCACAAAGGGGTAGGAGTGATTTTAAGGAGAATTTTACAGTCTCAAAGTACTATGAAAGGTAGCTGAAGCCTAAATGGAAAATGTGGTTCAGGTGTTCGAGTCCAGGATAGTATTGTGTAATAACAGGGTACTGGTGCCTTTAAAGACAGTCACTACACATCCAAACCTTGTCCATAAAGTCTCTCATGCTATATCCTCCCTTGTTCCTAATACTCAAACCACAATCACCAACCAGCCGTGAAGGAGTACTCCTTTCATTACATAATCACACAAAAACTGGAAGAGATGAACCACATTGTCCAGCTATGCAAGATTGACAACTGAGATACTATGTTATTCATGTTCCTATAAACTGTTTAAAACATTTACTACATAGAGAATGATTGTTTTTAAGGATATTATTGTTTTTATTCTGTTAAGTATTTCCATTGTCATAAGAATGATGCCATTTATTTATTGTAACTGTACTATTTTATTATTCATTTACAAACTTACACATATAATACAGAAACACATAGAATGAAATTCCTAAACTGAAATAACAGAAAATGACATACATCCTAGATTTTCCATTGTCTGAAAATTGCATACAAAATATTCAAAATAAATGTTATTTATTCTGGTTTGTTTCTGTTAGTTTATTGTCTAGACCTAATTGGAAACAAAAGTTCAGTTACACACATTCAACACAAAGCTTGTATGACAGGTATAATAGCTAAAGATATTAATTTGCAGTTGCTCAAATTCATCGAGTGGACTCAGACTATGAAATCAAGCCTCAGCCACAACTGGAATCCATTACTCCTCCAATGCGTGGATGGACATCCCGTGCCAGTTCCTTTATGGCTGAGAAAATGTCTTTGATTGAGAGGTTGGGTGAAAACTCACGTGCCTCATCTCTGCTTGACAGGTTACTTTTAGCTTGTGTACTGTACTAAAACTTTATAAAGCTTTCAATGATGATAAATTTTATGGAGTGTAATGATAGAAATATTTTATTGCTGAATATGGAATATTTTCAAGTTTAGTTAGGAACAATGATTTCAAAAATCACATTATATTCATGAAACTATGAAATACATGAATACTGTTAATGTCCTTTCTTGGATATAACATTAGAAATATTGTTCTTTTAACATTGCCATTACCACTTTTTATGTAGTCAGCTAGAAATAATTTTTAGAGGCTTTTAACATCAGGATAAGTTTTATATCCACCACTATATGGGAAGAAAGCATTTACAATGCCTATCTCTATTTCTCCAACAGCAGTCCCTAATACAGTCCATTAACTGTCTACATCATGAAACAGAAGTACTGAATATGTTTCACATCTGTTTTGCAAGCAGTTTCCACTACATAAAAGCTGTTACTTTCTGGTATTCTGCCAATACATCATTGCCTCTTATCTTTGACTTGCTCTAGTCACTCATATTTTTTTCTCCCTGGTGTTACCTGATTAAATATGTGAATAGAGTACAGATAAAGATCATTAACAATATAGCAGAATGAAATTAAACTATTATATTGAGTGATATATGGGCACCAGGTGACCATGTTGCATAAAACAACAGTGTGTATTAAAAAAGGACTGGTTATTTATGTGATAGTCTGTAAAAGGTCTTTATGTAGAAATCACAGTTTTTTATTTATTTTTTTTTTTTATTCATCTCATGATGTACATTTGCAATCCATTTGGTTTGCGTACAGGAGACATGTCAAAAATTTATAAAGCAGTTACGATGATTTTTACATTAATAAATAATAGCACTATAATAAATAATAACACTATAAGGATATTTCTTGGAACGTGTAACACACCGTATCCAGCTCAAATTTCCAGTTCGTCCTGCATGAATTCATACACTGAGTAGTAACACTTCAGTGTCAGTACCTCACACAGCTTTCTTTTAAATTAACCTAAATTGGTCTGGATCAACTTGTTCCCTTTTAATTTATTAGAGATTTTCATTCCCATGTATTCAGGTTCCTGGGCATACAGTCTGAGGCGGTGGGTGAGGAGTACAAAATTTTCTTTGTTTCTAGTATCATGTGAATGGACAAAATGGTTTCCCTCAAATAATTCATGTCTGGTGGGACAGTACACAAAATAACATCATAAAACAGTAAGCACTGTGTCTATTAAAATATTTTTTGTTTATTACTCATTTATTTTTCAAAAATAGGACCTTTACCTCCTCACTCACCCCTGTTCAGCTGTATTTTTGAAGTTTTCTTTGTAAGTATTTTTCATTATAAATGAAAATAGACAGGTGTTACCAGTTCAATAACGTAACTACAGCAGCAGCAGTATTAGTTGTAGTCAGTACTAGTAGTAGTAGCAGCAGTAGTAGTAGTAGCAGCAGCAGCAGAAGTAGTAGCAATAGTACTAATAGTAGTGAAATCACACAATAATGGCATTAGGTACAATTGTAATGTTACTATTGTGACAGTTGAAACTGTGGGTGAAACTATGATTAGGTTTTGCTCACCCTACTCTGAGTTTAGAGCTTCTCTTGTGTTACAGTCTATTAATGTCACCTCTGTTTTCTGTTATGTGTTATGACCAGATCTAACCAACAGAATTAACTCCACAATGTTCCTGCCTCCTAAGTAAAAATAGGATCATCTTCAAAAGCCAAGAACTTTACAAGATTACAGACAATGACAAAAAGACTGTTTTGTTTTATTCTGTCAAAACTTCATTTATGAGAAAAATAAGCTTTATTAAAAATTTTAATTAAAACAGTCTTGGCCATGTAAAATAATTTAGTTTCATTTTAAAATGTGACCAGATTTGATCTGTGTAAGATCATCTTCAGACCAATTATTCCATGATGATTGTTGGAGAGTGGCATGGGGCAGGAACCATTCTGGGAAAGTGTGAGGATCGACTGCAACTCTAAGTCATGACACTATGGCATCTCTTCTCATATCAATTAATCTTAATCACTGGCCCCAGTCTCTGTACGATAGTGTTTTGCATCATCGTATATACTTGAGAATTCATTTCTTAATACTACTCATGTTACAATATAAGTGCATACAACAACTATATCTGACTTTTCACTTATTAACTAAGAATATTGCCACAAAACTCTTTTCACTTGACAATATAATGAAAAGGATAGTTGCTACTCACCATATAGCAGAGATGCTGAGTTGCAGAAAGGCACAACAAAAAGACTATATGAAAGTTAGCTTTCAGCCAACATGGCCTTTGTCAAAAACAGACAACATACACACCCACACACACTCATCCAAACACAATGCACTCACACATGACCACAGTCTCTAGCAGCTAAAGTCTGGAAACTCTGAGCGTATCACTCTTCTCACAGGCAAGGATCCCACCAATATCATTGCCAAATGTATTGAGGAGTCTTCCAGCTTTCTGAAACCCCCAATTATAAACCCAGCCACTATGGTCCCAACATTACAAGCCCAGCATATCTTCAACAGCTCCTTTAAGCATAAGATCTATTCCAAAATCTGACATTTGAATCCCTTTCACTCCTCATACTTGCAACCCAAAATCATCCACATTTTACCTAATCCAAAAGCTCTACAAAGCCAACTCCATCTTTCTACTAATTATCAAAATGTGCAACAACATTTTATATCATTATTACCAGTCAATGTCTGCACTTCCCTTTTCTATCTCCAGGACAGTAATCACTTTCTCTGATTGTGCCTGTGGCTATTCCATGTCAATATTCTTGCTAGCATAGAATTCTGCCTCTCCCATAATCCTCCTGAGACAATATCCACCGCCTCCTTTTGATCAATGGCATTCTACATCATAATTAAGTTTTGCTTGAAAGACAAATTCAAAAACAAATTAGCAAAAGTGTGATGGGTATGTATGTGGTACCCTCCCAGCCAACCTGTTAACAGGCTATGTACAAGAATTCTTCTTCTCTATTCAGTATCTTAGACCCTTTATGTAGTTCATATTCACTGCTGCACTTAATGGTCTGTAATTCACCAGAGCCTTTACAGACAGACAAAATACTGCCCAGCTGCTACAGAGACAAATATTCTACAACATTTGTTCCAGTAACATAAACAAACCTGCCATCAATGTGAACTACCCACCACTAGGTTTTAGTGACTCAGCATCATTATAAATGAGTATGACAACCAACCAATTGTCTGCTCACATTAATGGTCACTGTCAAACAGTAGCTAACCACAAGCTCAATCAACAAGTTACTAAACAAAATTCATTGCTCCAATGCAATGGTTTTAGTGAGATCCAATCATTACTATGCTAGGATGAACACAGAGGCTATAGGTACCTAACAGCACAAAATAACTTTAACAGAAATTAAGAATGACTGAAATTAGACAAGTTGTGGGCCTTAGTGTGAGCGCACAAACAGTTCAGTTTGCTGTACTTGTTTAATTTGCCTACTACTACCTGTGTCTAAATAACCTTTGATGATGTCACTAGCATTGGAAGATGAAATTTCAGGCAAATAAATATGCCTTTGGCCAAGGCCAAATGCCCTTAAAACAAAAATCACTGAGGAATTATAGCCTGTGACAGCATCCATAGCCTGATCAAATTTCTTTAACTGCTTACCAGTTCAGATTGTTCATTCTTATTACAATTTATTTTAACTGCTTGCCATAGCACGAAAATTTTTGAAGCGTGTCTTGCCTAGTCGTCAGGGACACATATAGAATGACAATGTTGGTTCAGTAATGAATCTTGTTTTTATCTATGTAGGCAAAACCAGCAAACTGATGTGTGAAGAAACTTCCACAAAATCAAATTTCCATCATTGCTTTCATATAATATTCAACTGAAAAACTTCATTCTGTGGGTTGAGATTTGCCTAGACTATCATATCACCTCTGCCATTCATTACACCTTATAGTTGTTACAAGAAAATTCTGCTGCCACTAGAAATACTGTTGGTGGCCTCACTCACTTCAGCTAAATTACATCAATAAAATGTTTGATCTCACATACTCACATAGTTACCATAGTGGTCAATTTCCTGCAAGCCTACTATTCCATCTTGTGGCCTGCAACAATATATTATCTTTTTCTCCCCCCCCCCCCCCCCCCCCCCCCCCTCACAGCCCCATATTTTATGAGTTGGATTAAAGTGGCTCCACAGTGCAATATTTGATACTGTGTATTGTGTTTCATGTTACTTGGGACACATTACCACTAAATGTACAAGCTCACGTTAGTATGACTGGTGACCTATTTGCAATATGGAGAACCTATCACCATCTGATGAATGTGAATTAATTGTACAGTACAGGTTGAGGCCTAAACACTTTAATAATTTCATGTTTCATATTATCTGTACCTTCTTCTTTCATCTCAACTTTAACCGTATGATACTTGGAAGTGTTCCTTCTGCAGGCTACATAACATTTTGAATTACAAAATTGCAAAGCCATTGAAACTGAATGTACATGAGCTGAGACTGTTACAACTGCTCACAGTATATTCTGTATTTTTTAGACTGCAGTAAATAGGACTACCTCTGCATTTCTGGAACTGTCATAATAGAATTTCTGTTCTGATCACAGCAAACTACTATCTTTTGATATGGATTCAGTACATAATATCAGAACATTTAGAGTAGACTAAACGTACAATCATTTATATACAAAAATAAATATTGATTTTATGTATCCGATGCACAGTTTGGTACAAATGTATATCTGCAGTACCTTGTAGTTGATAAATGGAAAACTGGATAAGATGTCCTTTCTTTTCACATGCATAGCAGTTGCCTTCTCAAAATAAAAAGAAGTATGACATTTATTTATTGTCGTGGAAGGTATATGTGAGAGAAACTAACATTATTGGAGATTTTTCAAAAACTATGGAAAGGATAGATTGCTATTCACTATAAAGATGACACACAGAGTTGCAAGCAGGCACAACAAAAAGACTGTTATACATTAAGTTATCTGCCAAAGGGATTTCTTTATACATAAGTTAAGACAAAAATTGATGATGACAGCATCATAAGTACAGAATTACTGGCCAAGAATATCACAGAACATCCCATGCAGCACAGGTATTGTGTGCTGAGTTGCATGTGGCTAAGCATTGTTATGGATCAAACAAACTACTATAGTGAGCATCCAACAGCTCTTATGAATGGTCCATCAAAATTTCAGCAGTGTTTTACAAAATTAGAAATGTTTTTGCAGTTCAGCCCCAGCCAAGAAGCAAATGAGCAGGATATTGCACAAAAATTTCTATGCAGCTGCAGCCTGACTGAATTCTATTTGATACACTCCTGGAAATGGAAAAAAGAACACATTGACACCGGTGTGTCAGACCCACCATACTTGCTCTGGACACTGCGAGAGGGCTGTACAAGCAATGATCACACGCACGGCACAGCGGACACACCAGGAACCGCGGTGTTGGCCGTCGAATGGCGCTAGCTGCGCAGCATTTGTGCACCGCCGCCGTCAGTGTTAGCCAGTTTGCCGTGGCATACGGAGCTCCATCGCAGTCTTTAACACTGGTAGCATGCCGCGACAGCGTGGACGTGAACCGTATGTGCAGTTGACGGACTTTGAGCGAGGGCGTATAGTGGGCATGCGGGAGGCCGGGTGGACGTACCGCCGAATTGCTCAACACGTGGGGCGTGAGGTCTCCACAGTACATCGATGTTGTCGCCAGTGGTCGGCGGAAGGTGCACGTGCCCGTCGACCTGGGACCGGTCCGCAGCGACGCACGGATGCACGCCAAGACCGTATGATCCTACGCAGTGCCGTAGGGGACCGCAACACCACTTCCCAGCAAATTAGGGACACTGTTGCTCCTGGGGTATCAGCGAGGACCATTCGCAACCGTCTCCATGAAGCTGGGCTATGGTCCCGCACACCGTTAGGCCGTCTTCCGCTCACGCCCCAACATCGTGCAGCCCGCCTCCAGTGGTGTCGCGACAGGCGTGAATGGAGGGACGAATGGAGACGTGTCGTCTTCAGCGATGAGAGTCGCTTCTGCCTTGGTGCCAATGATGGTCGTATGCGTGTTTGGCGCCGTGCAGGTGAGCACCACAATCAGGACTGCATACGACCGAGGCACACAGGGCCAACACCCGGCATCATGGTGTGGGGAGCGATCTCCTACACTGGCCGTACACCACTGGTGATCGTCGAGGGGACACTGAATAGTGCACGGTACATCCAAACCATCATCGAACCCATCGTTCTACCATTCCTAGACCGGCAAGTGAACTTGCTGTTCCAACAGGACAATGCACGTCCGCATGTATGCCGTGCCACCCAACGTGCTCTAGAAGGTGTAAGTCAACTACCCTGGCCAGCAAGATCTCCGGATCTGTCCCCCATTGAGCATGTTTGGGACTGGATGAAGCGTCGTCTCACGCGGTCTGCACGTCCAGCACGAACGCTGGTCCAACTGAGGCGCCAGGTGGAAATGGCATGGCAAGCCGTTCCACAGGACTACATCCAGCATCTCTACGATCGTCTCCATGGGAGAATAGCAGCCTGCATTGCTGCGAAAGGTGGATATACACTGTACTAGTGCCGACATTGTGCATGCTCTGTTGCCTGTGTCTATGTGCCTGTGGTTCTGTCAGTGTGATCATGTGATGTATCTGACCCCAGGAATGTGTCAATAAAGTTTCCCCTTCCTGGGACAATGAATTCACGGTGTTCTTATTTCAATTTCCAGGAGTGTATTTATGACACCATTGCATCAACTTCTTCTCAGTTTGCAGTATGGAGTGAGCAACATGCATTTCATCATCAGTTCTCTCCAAGATCCTATTGGCACATTCTTGGTGCTAGTGCAGACATGTTTGTATTCTCCTTGCATTCAATTTTTGTTTGGGCTTAAGGTTCTTTGGCATATACCTGGAACAAAAATTCCAAAACAGCTGGTAAGCTGGTACTTGTTTATAATTTCATACAATTATCAATAGGAAGATAATGCAAAATTCCTACTTAGTTCTGTAGTATTAAATTATTATTCCACTACAAGAATATCTAAAACCAAAGTATAGTGATGAATATGCAAACAGCAAGAAATATGAACTATGTTTAAAAGAAGAAAAACTGCATACCTAGAAAATATCATATGGAACACCACATATATACTGTTGTAGTTGATAACAAAAGGGAAGGTCAGGAGGTAAAAGAAGGAAAGGGAAAAGAAAAATATCCTGGTTAGATAAACAAAAGTGGTGGACAGGATTACTAAGTGTAGATCAACTATTATATACTGCAAAAAAATGGCTCTGAGCACTATGGGACTTAACATCTGTGGTCATCAGTCCCCTAGAACTTAGAACTACTTAAACCTAACTAACCTAACGACATCACATACATCCATGTCCGAGGCAGGATTCGAACCTGCGACCATAGCAGTCGCGCGGTTCCGGACTGAGCGCCTTAACCGCGAGGCCACTGCGGCCGGCTACATACTGCAGTTCATAGAAAAAAGATGCATAATGTGATCACCAACATCCATTAATGGATAGACAGAAAAACAAGATTCTACAAAGTGTTTCGCTATACCTGCTCCATTGCACCAATATCTATGAGGGATAATTGCACTGTGGACTCTTCATTATAAACAGTATGCTGACCATTACAAAATTGTCTCCACAAACAATGCATTATCTGATATTTTTGTTATTCTCAGTGAGTTCGACTAATGTAATGTTCTAAGTTTTCCAGCCATGTGAGTTCATTAAAATGGTGTAATGTTTCAACAGGTGTCACTCTTTCCATCTTCTAGTGAAGATTATGGCCTAGGTTTTGGGAACAAACTGATCCTATTTTATGTTTTCTGTGGATTTCCTCAATAATTTCATTCACCTGCTTGGATGATTTCTTGAACAAAGCCATGACCATTTACCTTTCCCATTCTTTACACATCGATTTAGTGTTATTTCTTTAATGTTTGTAATATTGACTACATACTACAAGCATTTATGACATTATTGTGGCTTTCTTTACTTACTGTATATGAATAAATCTATTTATATATTGTAAATCAATCATTGTGATTAATTAGTTTCATGATTACATTTCTCCAGCATTCAGTTTATGTCAAAGGACATATCAAAGCAGTGTAATAAAAATTCGCCATCTTTAAAGTACAAGTAATGATGTGCTTCTAATGGCAATCTAATATTAATTTAGTTCCTTTGTGGGAAGACACTTACTTAATACATCTGATACTAATTACAGCATGCTCAAAGTGTAATGAGACCTGCATAATTTTTGCTAGACAGAAATTTTTGAATATACAGGTATCTGCGACCAGCAACAGAGGAACAGTCTCAGCAAGCTGAGATGTGCACTCATGAACTCACAGCTACATCTTCTGGTGAAGAATGTGAAACATCAGGTGATGATGTATGGGGTACACCAACAAGCGGTGGTGATTTGGATGAGGAGTCTATATTCACAGCAGTCACAGGGGTAAGTATTCATTTCTGTTAAAGGGTCCTCCAAATAAAATGTTGTTGCAATGTTGTTGTTTTTTGTAAATCCTTGAACACATAGTGAAATATTATATTTTTTGAAGGGTTGGAGGGTCATGACATGATAGATATCAATATATGCAGCATTCTTTGATTAAATATTTTGGAAAAAGAAGTTCTTTATTTTTATACATTAAGAAAATGGACTCTACAGGGTGAAATATTATATTTTACAAATATTATATAAATATTATATGTAACAAAGAGTTGGAGGGTCATGACATGTTAGATCTCAATACATGTAGTGTTCCTGGATTAAATATTTTGGAAAATGAATTTCTCTATTTTTACACATAAAGAAAATGGATTCTACCAAACTCCAACATAAAAAGTTTGGAGGTTGTTTGTGGATGCTTTCTAAGGATTTTGGTATAATGGATAATTGGTCTCTCTGGTGGCTCATTACACCATAATGAAGTAATTATGACTTATTTGTTTGTTACTCCAATCACCTTTGTATGTGTGCGAATACAACAGTAAAATGCCTGTAATATACAATCACAAAATCTGCAACACAAAACATAAAGTAATACAACAATCCACAGATGCAAAAGTATCTTGATGTGGTTGCCATTCCCACAGGAACAGCTCAGAATGTCATAACTGAGTCACTCTTCCTTTGTATTAAGTGAAATCATATACGCTGTACAACTCTTCATCGGTAAACCTATCCACACTTCCATGTATCAGTGTTAATGCACAACCAATACTGCCAAAAAATAAACCTGAGGCCAAATCAAACACTACTGAATACAGGCTTGAGGGTGAAGAGGGAAGAGGACATTGCTGTTGTCAACAGGAAGTACCGTGAGTGAAAGTAAATAATTTGTTTCTAGGCAACACGCACTGTGCATACTACTGACAAGTGCCCTGTTATAAAATCATTTTCCATGAAATAGAGATCCAAAGCTAAGTGAAAAAATCAAATGAAATGCAATTACCAGAATGAAATGTGCACTCTGCACTTTGCACTGATATGAAACTTCCTGGCAGATTAAAACTGTGTGCCGGACCGAGACTCGAACTCAGGACCTTTGCCTTTCACGGGCAAGTGCTCTACCATGAAAGGCAAAGGTCCCGAGTTCGAGTCTCAGTCCGGCACACAGTTTTACTCTGCCAGGAAGTGTCAAATGCAATTACTCTGCAACAACACACGGGCTGAAATACACAGAAAATATCCTTGAGAAACCTGCAACAACTGATTAACTTTCATGACCAAGAATTTATTTCATGTCCAAATTTGTAGAATCATTGAATACCACTGGTAATGGAATAAGAATATTTTCTCAAATGCAATCATTCAAAACCTAGATTCACACTCAGTCCCATTTTCAAACCATAAGAGGTCACTGAATAGAAGTTCTTCACAATCAGTTCTATGACTGATGAAGTGAATATCATGGCAAGAATGACAACAGGGTCATTTGCACTATAGAAGATGCTGAATTTAATTTTGTGTACTAATAACTTAACTCAGCACATGTTGCCCAGTTTAAACATAAAGTCATTCATTTGTTTGTACATTAATCACAAGGAAGAACCACTATGGATGTGTAACATCTCATTATATACAGCAAAGTGGAAAATCCCTCTAACTGGGCTGAAAATTTAGTGCACCAATAATAATCCTTGGAGCCTTCAATAAGGACTCTGAAGACATACTAAGACTGAATGTCTTGTATGAGACATATAATTTACATACACTATAAGTTTTCCAGAGAAAGTTAGCAAATAAAATCATTAAGGATCAAGTATTTGTTAATTCAGACAGTATGATTATAAGGCTGGAAACATCATTACAGGCTGCAGTGGTTATTAGGTATAGTTCATTAGCCCACAAACCAAAATCAGACACCACCAAGTGTCAGAGCTGTCAGGCGTCAGAACATACAACATTTCAGGCAGCTACTAAGAAAGGAAACACTGGATGAAATATATAGACATGTGAAAAAATTATACATTTTATAGGGCTATTTGTACATTATATTCATATATAATTTCCAGACAAAACATAAAAACCTACATGCAGTCCCAGAAAATTCTCTTGACTCGTTGCTGGTAAATGTTATGCAAAAATGAAATCTCCATGAAATCTCAGAAACTCATGGAGCCATTGATAAATTTCACCAGCATTTAGAAAAGTACAAAATGATGCTTAACAAGGTTATAAAAGACTAAAAAAAATCATGTTAGTATAATGTGGAATGACATGAAAACTGAAAACTGTACAGCAGATAGCAGACAGGTGAAGACAGCCAACAAAATTTCATTGTGCAGATAGATCATAATGACATAAAAATTACTTTTACTTTTCCTGGTGAAACTGTCACCTTTAGCACATTTTTCAAATATAAGTGAATAGTTAGTCATTGGCTGTAAATCATAGCCATATGTTACCAGAAACCTCAAATAAGAACCCTAGTTACTTCCTTCTGATTTGACATAATGATGAAGAAATTTTAGCAAAATTTATCACTTTAAAATCCAGATATTATTCAGGCACAGACAACATCCCATATTTCATTACTAAAAACTATGATGACATTACTAAATCAGTCTTCTAATTTTGCAACAGTTCGTTGTCAACTGTAACTTCCCTTTTTTATTTAAAGAAAGTAAAACTAAACATGCTATTGAAGAATGGAAATAAACAAGATGTAGTAAATTTCAGGCTTGTTAAATTATTATCTGGTTTCTCAAAAGCATTAGAAAAATATTTTCCAAAGACAGACTCTCAAATTTCCTTTATAGGGGACAGAGTTGTAGCTTGGTACACTTTTCAGACTTTTGCCTCTAGCTAGTCCTGTAATAGAAGTTCAATATGTTATCTTATCCCATTTTGTGCCAGTGCGCTTACTGAAGGACTGCACTGACAGCATAAAACATCCTTTGGCACACATCATAAATGATTTCTTTCACTGCAGGCTGCTTCCCAGAATACTTAAAATGTGCAAAAGTCCTGCCCCTATTTAAGAAAGGCGAACCAGAAAATATAGAAAACTATAGGCCCATCTCATTACTCTCATCCTTTTCCAAGGTAATAGAAAATATAATGAAAAAGAGACTAACGGATTTCCTAAACAAGTACAACCTACTGTGTAAAGAACAGTTTGGTTTCAGGCCAGGAAGAAGCACAGGTTCAGCAGTAGCTCACTTCACAAATTTTGTCTTAGAAGCACTTGACGAAGGTGAACATGTAACAGGCATATTCCTTGACCTTAGCAAAGCATTTGACACGGTAGACCACAAAATACTACTAAACAAAATGGAGGCACTAGGAATAAGGGGAACAGTAAATAATTGGTTTCAATCATACTTGGAAAATAGGGTACAGCGTGTAGAGATCTCACAAACGAAGTTCAGCAGATTGACAAAACACATTTCCAAACCAGAACATATTAACATAGGAGTCCCTCAGGGAAGTGTGTTAGGGCCAATACTCTTCCTAATATATATCAATGATTTTCCCCAGAGTGTAAAATACGGGAAAGAAATACTATTTGCAGATGATAGCAGCATCCTTATCAGTGATGAGTCACCAGACAAACTGAGAGACAAAGCTGAAGAAACTCTCGATCATGTATGCAAGTGGGTAGTAAGCAACAAATTGACCCTCAATATTAAAAAAACAAACAGTATTAATTTCCACATAAATAAAAAACATAATAGCATAGGCCTAAAAGTTAAAGATAAACTTATAGATTGTGTCACAAACACAAAATTCCTAGGAATGCATGTTGACTCACAGCTTAACTGGACTGACCATATTGCAGCACTAGAAAAGAAAATTGCTACTGCTTGCTATGCACTCCGGATAATTATGTCAGTATGTAATAGTTCATGTGCTAAGACTACATACTTTGCATATGTGCATTCAATAATTAGTTATGGCATAACCTTCTGGGGTACAAATGTGCAGAACATACAAGCAATTTTCAAGCTACAAAAGAGGGCTGTACGAATAATAACAAAAAGCAGCAAGAGAGCTCACTGTACTGATTTATTCAAAACCATGGGAATCTTGACAGTACCATGTGAATACATCTTTCAGACTGTGATATATGTAAAGAAACACGTTGACCAGTACACCCAAAACAGATCTATACACTAACACTGGACTAGATCCTGCCACCATTTGCATCTCATACAAAAAAACAAAACAAAAACCCAAAATAGTTTATTATTTAACGGAATAAAAATGTATAATAGACTTCCAGAGGAGATAAAAGCTGAAACTGGAATACATGCCTTTAGGAAAGCTGCAAAAAGTTATTTAGCAGATAAATGTTACTATACTGTCAAAGAATACTGTAAATGACATGTGTTCACCTCAATTCATGCAAGAGTACCTTTGTAAATTTATATTTTATCTGTAATTAAGATTGGTGTGTATTTGTTTTGTGTAATCCATGCAAGAATACATTTGTAAATTTATATTTATTTGTAACTAAGATTGGTGTGTATTTGTTTTGTGTACAAACGATTAAGTTGCACCATAGAAATATGTACTACCAGAAGTACTATTATGTATATACTCATTCCATGTATACAGTTGACGACATCCATACAACACAAGTTGTCTACGGATGAATAAATAAATAAATAAATAAAATTTTTAAATAATGACATTCAATTTATTTGTGCTGTAGTCTTTTTCTGAAACTACAAAAAATGCTCTAGAAAATTAAGGTTTTACCAAATGTGAAAGCATGTTCCAAGGTAAAACATGGTCATGCACCTAGGAACAAATATTCTATTCAAATTTAAAAGCATTACAATTGAGAAAATCTTGTTAATACTGTGTTTAGTAGTCTATCCGTAATATTATTACTCTACTACACACTAGTAAACAGTAAGTGAAATCAAATGAATGAGAAGTGTTATCAGAAACCAGTTACAAATTAAATACATTTTGAAATAGAATCTATCGGAAATGAACACAAATTTTCATTTTCAAGACAGGTAAAATTGTTAAGACATTATAGAAACTCAGTTCATTTGCAAGTATCACATGTTCCATGGTAAAAGACCTTCTGTTTCAAGGTATAAAATGGGGAATGACCAATGAATAGTGGCTTAACAATGTTATATAAATAGTTCCAAAAATATTTAGCATTTTACTTGACAAAATATTCTGTATCTAAAGCATTAACAGTATATTCCAAATAGTTTGAATGTACTATGCAGGACTTAATTGTTTAGAATGTGAGATACTTGCAAATGCTGAAAATAAATAAATAAAGCCCTCATGTCTAACAATAACAAAACTATATAAAATGGCAGAAACTGCTTATGTTGTCTTTAGTGAGTATTTCTTCATGTGATTCTAAAATTAGTCACTAGGCTGAAGTACTGGCCAGAAAACCATCATGTGTTTGTAGGTACACTGTCCTTGAGCTACAGCGCTCTCTCCTAAATGCAAGGCATACACCAGTGATACGTTCCTTTCCACAGAACAACATAATTTCAGAAAAAGCTGCTGAGCTGGCACTGACACGTTTGAATTTTTTATAAAGTGCTCCATAATTTAGATAATGGAGAAATTATCACTGGTGTATGCCGTGACCTGTCAAAAGTGTTCAGTATTATGGGTTACAACATATAAAATTACATACTCTGGCATGTAGGTATCAGGAACAGTGATACTTGGTTGGAATTCAGTTTTATGAAAATCCAAATTTAAGTAAACATTATTCTTATTATCAGAACATTAAATATGGTTTACTTTTTTTGTCAGTCTTCTGACAGGTTTAATGCAGCCCTCCATGAATTCCTCTCATGTGCAAATCTCTTCATCTCAGAGTATCACTTGCACCCTTTATCCTCACTTATTTGTTGAATGTATTCCATCCTTCTAGTACTATGGAAGTTATTCCTTGGCATCTTAACACATGTTCTGTCACCCTGTCCCTTCTTATTGTCAGTGTTTCATATGTTCCTTTCTTTGCCTATTCTGTGGAGGACCTCATCATTACTTATCTTATCAGTCCACCTGGCGTTTAACATTTTTCTGTAGCACCACATCTCAAATGCTTCAGTTCTATTCTGTTTTGGTTTTCTCACTGTCCATGATTCACTGCCATACAATGCTATTCTCTAAACATATATTCTCAGAACTTTCTTCACCAAATTAAGACATATGTTAGATACTAGTAGACTTCTTTACGCCTAGAAGGCCACACTATGCTAGTGTGTTTTCTATGTCCTCCTTGCTTTGTCTAACATGTGTTATTTTGCTTCCACGGTAGAAGGATTCTTTAACTTCATCTGCTTTATGATCACCCAATTTTGATATTAATCTTCTTGCAATTCTCATTTCTCATACTTCTCATTACTTTCATCATTCTTTGGTTTACTCTCAGTTCATATTCTGCATCCATTAGGCTGCTCAATCCATTGAGCAGGTCCTGTAATTCTTCTGTACCTTCACTGAGGATAGGAATATTATCAGTGAATCTCATCATTTATATCCTTTTACCCTGATTTTTAATCCAACTCTTGAATCTTTCTTTTATTTCTGTCATTACTTATTTTATGTATAGATTGAACACTTGTGAAAGACTGTCTTACACCCTTTTTAATTCAAGCACCTCATTATTGGTCTTCCAATCTTATAGTTCCCTCTTGGTTCTTGAGGTGTTATGTATGATGAAATACTGTAGAAGTTTAAAACAGAAATTTCAGGTAGCAGTTGAAATGACTAGAAAATGTTATTGTGAATGTAAACAAAATAGTATCTTCAAACTTCCAAAATTTAAGAAATCAGAATGTCCAGAACATAAACATGTAGTGGAATGGTAAAACTATTCAATCAGTAACCATTGTAAAATGTCTACAAATTGGCTACACAGTTACCTTAGTTTGGCTACATGCATTGAAAGTTATTCAAAGAAGTAAAGTACTATATTTAATAGCAGGCCATATCTTCTGCAAATCTCTTCAGTTCAGAGTACCGGTATGTCAAGTTTCAGCTGGTTGTACTTGTTTGATGTAGAGAAGTCTTAGTCTTCCTCATGCATTCCTCCCAGATATTTTTCCTTCTGTTAATTCTGCAATGAAGTGGCAGCGCCTGTGTAGTCATCCAATCCATTGGTCACTCTATCCCTAGCTAGCCCTTCACAACAATCTTTCTCCTCCTGTGTCATTAAAGGCTTTATCATTGATCATTCTCTCAGTCCATGAAATCTTGAGAACTCTTCACCAACACTACGCCTCAAAAGCCTGTAGATTTTTCCATTCTGGCTCCACTCCTGCCCATGTCTCTGAGCCATATTACCATTTACTACCACTTATTTCCATTTATTACCATATCTTCTTTGTTCGCCAGTCATCACTCGATAGACTGCATCAGTGTTACAAGCTTAAGATTACACGAGCATTATAAAACAAAGACAAATTAGCATAAGTATGCATAATAACACAGAACAAATTTGCAGAAGCATAGCATAACACTTAATGAAATATAGTGTGAGAAATTTTTATCAAAGACATGTTCACTTCATTTCATAAGGCAATGTACAGTTTATGGAGTCCAATTTGCTGATTCACTGTCAAAGAACTCATTTAAACTGTACAGTTGCTTTTTGCATAGATTTTGTGACACCTTTCCGTGAAATTTTACCAAGTCCAAGGACTGTATTTTAGTATTTAGATGGTTGAACATTTTAATAGCTACTATTGGAAAACTGTCCCATATCATATAGTGTCAACACCTTGGGATGTCTACGTCTTTCTTACTGTGTATATTAGAATTCTGGACCTCACTCCTGTTGGTGAATGTATCACAATTTTCTTTCATTTACGTGAGACAGGAGAGGTCATATTGACTGAAAACTGTCATCACTCCTAGACATGTGAAGATAAGTTTGTAGTGGCCCAGTTTCCTGCTTGATGTTATGATCCTCCCCCCCCCCCCCCCCCCTTACAGCCAGTAGAGTGACCCATAGTAACGGGCCGCAGCTGACATGACTGTGGAATACTGAATAATATCAGTAGATACATAAATGTGCAGTTTGTTATTGACAAGTGAGTTTTCTATCCACCATGGACCCCAGAAGGTTCACAGTTCATGCACTTTTTAGGTATCCTTTGTCACTGAGGCTACATACTAATTTTCGCATGTTTTCTTCATTTATTTTCAGTTTGTTTATTCCTTTGTAGCATCAAACAAAGCATCTACTTCTCTTTGGGCCTTGCTGGCATCAATGCCTTTTGAGTACAGAGTTATGTCATCTGTGAATTGTAAGTACTGTCCAAGAGAGCTTAAATCATTTACAAATACTAGAACAGGAGGGCGGCCATTGCCAGTTCCTGTGGCACACCATACTCCAACTTCCATTCACATGATATTGCTCCTTGTACTGATACAATTTGCCTTCTGTCTTCCAAATAAAATTTGAGGGTTGCCAGAACAGTGCCTCCAGTTCTATATTTACTGAGCTTGTTTTGGAGTACCTAATGAAGACAGCAGTCAAACCCCTTATGAAAGTCACAGAAACTATGCTTTATCCAAGTAACCAGATCTAGTGCCGCTGTTGTAGATTTGTCCTTCCAGAAACCATGTTTGCATCTGTGAACAGTTCATTAATTTCAAAGTAATTTGATATTTGGTCTTCAATTGCAGTCTCAATGGCTTTAGTGAAGACTGGAATGATTGACATTGGCCTGAAGGTAGCTACCATGGTAGTACTCCGAACAAAAGCTTTTACATACTGTTTTCTTGTGTTAATACTAATATTTTTTTGTGTTAGTAGCATCTTGATACTATTGAGTGCTGTTTTAGCTTGTGAGAATGGTCTAACATCCTCTTTTATTCTACTACCCAGGTAGGGTCCCCACTTAATGATTGTCATTTGCTTCAGATTCTCTCCATCTAGATGTAGATTTGCTGCTGTTGGAACTTTACTACATACAAGGATTTTCTTTTTCCTCTTATTTATTTTCATATTATATCTTTCTAGAAATACATTTTCATGCTTTCTACTACCTTTTGGGCATTGTTTTCAGATTTGGCTAACACTGCTATATGATGTGCAAATCAAACATTTTTATATTTCCTCCATGTATAGCTTATTCCTTCAGTATACGTATCTTCATTAGTTTATTGCATCCTCAGTGTATTTGTTCAAGAGTAATTGGGAATGATTTTATCCCTGCCAAGCAACTTTACGTCCTCTTGCAAATTTTGCACCATCTTTTACTTGTCATCTGCTGTCTGATTTCTGTAAAGGTGCTGGCTTATTTTTTTGTCGTGATGAACCAACTTAAACACATTAAAGTTTCCACCATTTTATACTAGTCTATATTTTTGAAAGCCTTTGGCGATCATCAATAATAATAATAATAATAATAGTAGTAATAATAATAATAATAATAATAATAATAAATACTGAAAACAGAATTGACAGCAAGAAACAAGACAAAAGCTATAAATACCTATGCCATACCAATATTGACCTACTCATTTGGAGTAGTGAAATGGAGTAACACAGACCTAGAAGCACTCAATACACTTACATGATCACAATGCCACAAATATAGAATACATCACATACATTCAGCAACAGAAAGATTCACATTAAGCAGGAAGGAAAGAGGAAGGGGATTTATCGACATAAAAAACCTAAATTATGGACAGGTAGACAATTTAAGAAAATTCTTTATAGAACAAGCAGACACTAGCAAAATACACAAAGCAATCACTCATATAAATACATCGGCTACACCATTGCAATTTCATAACCACTTCTACAACCCTTTAGATCACATAACATCAACAGATACGAAGAAAGTAAATTGGAAAATGAAAACACTACATGGCAAGCATCCGTATCATCTAACACAGCCACACATCGATCAAGACGCATCCAACACATGGCTAAGAAAAGGCAATATATACAGTGAGACGGAAGGATTCATGATTGCAATACAGGATCAAACAATAAACACCAGATATTACAGCAAGCATATTATTAAAGATCCCAATACCACAACACATAAATGCAGACTTTGCAAACAACAAATAGAAACCGTAGATCACATCACAAGCGCATGTACAATACTAGCAAATACAGAATACCCCAGAAGACATGACAATGTAGCAAAAATAATACATCAACAGCTTGCCTTACAACATAAACTTATAAAACAACACGTTCCCACATACAAGTATGCACCACAAAATGTACTGGAGAATGATGAATACAAATTATACTGGAACAGAACCATTATAACAGATGAAACAACACCACATAACAAATCTGACATCATACTCACCAATAAAAAGAAGAAATTAACACAACTAATCGAAATAACCATACCCAATACAACAAATATACAAAAGAAAACAGGAGAAAGAATTGAAAAATACATCCAACTGGCTGAGGAAGTCAAGGACATGTGGCATCAGGATAAAGTTGACATTATACCAATTATACTATCAACTACAGGAGTCATACCACACAATATCCACCAGTACATCAACGCAATATAACAACATCCAAACTTATACATACAACTACAGAAATCTGTAATTATTGATACATGTTCAATTACCCGAAAGTTCCTAAATGCAATATAACATATACCGTACAGTTAAAAGGAAGTCACGCTTGATCAAGGTCAGTGTCACCTTCCATTTTTAACCAGACATACGTCTGAGACAGGAAAGAGAAATAATAATAATACACATTCACATCCAACTAAATTATTTAACAGTTACATTGCAGACCCATACACATTCTCTGATACACTTACACATGGAATAACTTATCTGAAACCTAAAGATCAAGCAGACACAGCAAACCCAACTAAGTATCGCCCTATAACATGCCTACCAACAATATACAAAATATTAACTTCAGTAATTACACAGAAATTAATGACACATACAACACAGAAAAAAAATATAAA